>NC_133408.1:168083030-168386060 GCF_049350105.2 Macaca mulatta | reverse complement strand
TAAAATATATGTAAAATGCTAAAAATGTAGAAGATACCAGACTTCAGAAAACGACAATTAAACATATGTAAAAATACATAATATACAAATTTAAAATTAATAAAGGGAATCAGCTTAGCACTGAATTAAAGTATTTAAGATAAGCTTCCTTTCCTTTACTGTGTGACCCATTTGTTTCTTTGACTCAAGACCATGGTCTCTGCCAGGCTGACATCTTGCCCCTTACCCAGGTAAGTGCCATAAGTCACGTTTCTGTACTCATCCCAGGAGATTAAGCCGTCTTGGTTCATATCAAACTCCTGCCACTGGTTTTCAACATTGTCATATATGTATTTCTTCTGGGCGTGCTTAATCCAGGATTTCAGCTCCCCCTCCGTCACAAACCCATCTTTATCCGCGTCTATTTTATCTACAATCATTCTACAAGACAAAACAGTTACGTTTCAAGGTGCCAGCTCCACAAGGCTTTTTCCCCCAGATAGTAGGGACCTACCTAAAACGTAGCCGTAGGTGGCATTTTTATACTCCTCCCAGGAAACGAGGCCGTCCTCATTGAGGTCATGCCCCTTCCACTGTCGCTCTACATCCTCGTAAATCCAGCGCTTTTGTGCAAATTTAATCCAGTCTTTGAGCTCATCCACAGTGACAAACCCGTCCTTGTCGCCATCTATTTTACTTACAATCTTTCTGTAGAAAATGCAGAGAAATCCAGCAAAAGGTTAAAAAGACACAGAACTCTGGACTTAGCCAGGTGTGTGCCCAGGGCTAATGCACAGAAATAAAAAATTGTCTCCAAAACAAAACTGCCAGGCCAGCAACTGAAAAAAATGGTCCATTACTGGTCTGTAACAAGCCACGTGAATAAGGTCAACACAGTCAAGGCTGGTGCACTTGGATCCAAAAGCAAACTCAGCCTATCTGTTTAGAGGTAGATTTCAGCCTATGGTTAGAATTCAGGAGTGAATATCCACTCCTATCCAAGTTCTCCACTCTTTGTATCAAACAACATGTAAAACTATGTTTTTCCTTTTTTCATTTGTATTTTTTCTAGTGAAGATGTGGCTGAACTTTATTTTTCTTTATTGCTTACAGAAGAGAAACTCCAATTCTTGGTAAATAATCATGGTTTTCTAAAAATTCATAATATTTACATCAGACTTTAAAAATTTAGCTGCTTTTAGAAAAAGTAACATTTTTGATAAAAATAAGAAGATATCAAAAAAGTTCTGGGATCATTTATATCTCAAGGCAAGACTATTTTTAAAAAACATAAAAAGACAGGAAGATGCGTATCTAAAAAATGGCTAGCAGCTTTTAAATACTATGTTGAACTGGATTTTTACATGAAAACAGAGAACTCTGATGAAATGATGTGGTAAGAATATATATCTGATTATGAGAATGTTAATAAGCTGAGAGGGTTAGTATGTAGATCATAAAGCAAAACCACAAAGCTAAAGGATCAGTAGCTTTATGAAGCTTTGTAAGTGTCCTTCTTCCAGATCTGTCATCTTTATGGATTTAAAAATATGGGCATGATATGAAAACTTCTGTTTAAAGGTGCAATCACTTAACTACAGAGGCAAAATCATCCTATGTAATGTTACCCAAGTAAGCAGCTCAGTTTGGAATATGAAGTTGAAGTCAAAACTTCCAACAGAAGCGAAATCTTGGTACACTCCTATGCTCTATTATTTGTAGGACTGAAAAGATCGTCAGTTGGTAGCAAATAATGTCTTTCCCCAGTTTGTGTTCATTTCATGAATACAACATAGGAAAGTGATCAGAATTGAAGAGCACTAGTGACACTATGAAAAGAGACTCATCTTGATGCAGATAGGGTGTTAGATACAACTATTACTTAAATCCTATAAGTAACCACCTATAAGGATTGAAAAGATTGTCACTTGGTAGCAAATAATGTCTTTCCCCAGTTTGTGTTCATTTCATGAAAAAACATAGGAGAGTGATCAGAACTGAAGAGCACTAGTGACACTATGAAAAGAGACTCATCTTGATACAGATAGGGGGTTAGATACAACTATTACTTAAATCCTATAAGTAACTAGCATTTTCCTTCAGAGAATGTGTAATCTTGCTCCAAAATGTTAACAGGAAAGGTAAACCAGTAAGAAGTTATCTCTGGCCTGGTACTCACGCCTGTAATCTCAGCACTTTGGGAGGCCAAGATGGGCAGATCACCTGGCGGGAGGTGAGGAATTTGAGACCAGCCTGGCCAACATGGTGAAACCCAGTCTCTACTAAAAACACAAAAATTAGCTGGGCATGGTGGCGCATGCCTATAATCTCAGCTATTCAGGAGGCTGAGGCAGGAGAATCTCTTGAACCTGGGAGGCCGTGGTTGCAATAAGCTGAGATTGCACCACTGCATTCCAGCCTGGGAGACAGAGCGAGACCCCGTCTCAATTAAAAAAAAAAAAGTTATCTCTTATAAATATCCTCTTCTATCTACATAGACATAAGGACAATTTTTGTTGTTATAACTTTAGTCCTGTAGAATTTTAACACTTGTTCACAGATGAAGCTATACCAACATTGAACAGTTCAACATTATTTATAATGGGATGCAGTTTGTGCTCAAATCATACTGGTTACTAATAGTGCCACTGTACAGTTCATAAATAAAGGGCAAGGAAAAAGGGCAACCAGAACCCCTCCTATCCCCAAAAGGTATTTTTAAACTATTATAAATAGCCTAAGAGAAGGATCGCCCAGATTAAAAAAGACATGACTGTTCAAGACGGGCTTTTCTTAATGAAGCTGGCTAAAGAGCATTCTATTCAATGCAAACATCTCAAATGGTTTAACCTAGGGGTTGGCAAACTTAAGAAAAAAATAATATATATTTTTTTTACTTAAACAGAAAAATAGTTTACAAGGCAAACTTCTTTTTTAAAAAAGGGACAGATAGTAAATATTTTTGACTTTGTGGGCAACATATGGTATGGTGTGTGTGTGTGTGTATTTTTTTCTTTTTAAACAAGCCTCTAAAAATGTAAAAGCCATTCTTGCTGATCATCAAGCCCGCAGGCAGTTGTGTAAGTACACAGGAAGTGGGCACATCCTATTTTAGGCATAAGGCTCTAAACCATCATCTTTAAATGCCTGTGTAAATTTATAAAGCTAATGGTGTCATAGTCCTGTGACAGCGGAGAACCCTATGGATGCCACTAAATAAACCTTTATTCTAGGACAGACACAATGCATTAGTGCACCTCATGTTATTTCTTTTAGGAGGTAGCACATACCTCTACATTTCAAGGAGCATAAAGCAAACCCTTCAGTTGTTTAAGAATTTGGATCAATAAATGGGCTCCAGAAGGGTGACCAATATTCCTGAAATTTTCAGTACACAAAATTTTCTTATTTTTATTGTTATTATTATTTTTTGAGATAGGGTCTTGCTCTGTCACCCAGGCTGGAGGGCAGTGGTACAATCACAGCTCACTGTAGCCTTGACCTCCCAGGCTGAAAGGATCCTCTCATCTTAACCTCCTCAGTGGCTGGGACTACATGGTCTCAAACTCCTGAGCTCAAGCAGTCCTCCTGCTTCAGCCTCTCAAAGTACTGGGATTACAGCCGTGAGCCATTGTGCCTGGCCCAAAATTGTATATATAAGCACGCACTTTTCTGAGGAAAGTCCTTAGCTTTCATTAGACTCCCAAAGGGCCTGGGCCTGTGATCCCCAAAAGGATAATGAACTGCTCTAGTTCACTCCTATAATAAATATATCGAGGATTTTTTTTTTTTTTTTTTTTTTTGAGACAGTCTCTCTTAGTTGCCAGGCTGGAGTGCAGTGGCGTGATCTCGGCTCACTGTAACCTCTGCCTCCTGGGTTCAAGCAATTCTCCTGCCTCAGTCTACTGAGAAGCTGGTACTACAGGCACGCGCCACCACGCCCAGCTAACGTTTGTATTTTTAGTAGAGACGGGATTTCACCATATGGGCCAGGATGGTCTCAATTTCTTGACCTCATGACCTGCCTGCCTCAGCCTCCCAAAGTGTTGGGATTACAGGCGTGAGCCATTGTGCCCAGCCAGAAAACTTTCTAAATATTAAGAACCACTACCTCAAAACAAATCTTCATTTTAAGGATACATAAAATGGCCTGTCAACATTCTTAATAAGAAAAAATACCTGAAACTTGTATATTGAATTGTTTTTAAATGCTTCCTGTGTTCTTTTAGCTATTATTGCAAATAAGGCATAAACAATGACTTACCTCTTAATAATTATGTGTCTTATAGACAGATGGAAAAAAGGGGGAACCTGTTGTTCCCAGTTCTGGTATACATTACCCTACCAAAACAATGTCTGGAAATGCCATAGTAAACAAGTTTTTTAAAAGGTTCATGTGGGATTCTTGCTCCCAACAGTATGTTACTATATAAAGTAGGGATATTTGTCACTACCAACAAAATTTGGGAGAAGCAAACAGTCTATTCGCACATTCCATAAAAAACATGACTTTATCATCTTGTTCTAATCAAATACAGAATCTGCATATGTGACGAACTTTTAATATTCACTGATCACAAAAACGAGTACTTTCTACTGAAAACTGCCAGCAGAGCTTTATCTCTACCTGCAAGGGATCAGAATATCCTCATTAAAGTACCATCTACACTAAATGACACCAAACCTAAGGGCCTTCCATTATTTAAGAGTAATTCTGTGAAAAAATATGTGCAGAACAAAATGTGGGTTGGACATGCACAAAATTAATGGGCGTAACATAAAGAATTAGAATACCCTCTGCATTTCTATTTTCTTTTCTTTTTTTTGAGATGGAGTCTCGCTCTGTTGCCCAGGCTGGAGTGCAGTGGCACGATCTCAGCTCACTGCAAGCTCCACCTCCCGGGTTCATGCCATTCTCCTGCCTCAGCCTCCCGAGTAGCTGGGACACTACAGGCAACCGCCACCACGCCCGGCTAAATTTTTTTTTTTGAGACGGAGTCTCGCTCTGTCGCCCAGGCTGGAGTGCAGTGGCCGGATCTCAGTTCACTGCAAGCTCTGCCTCTCGGGTTTACACCATTCTTCTGCCTCAGCCTCCCAAGTAGCTGGTTCTACAGGTGCCCGCCACCTCGCCTGGCTAGTTTTTTTAAAAATATTTTTTAGTAGAGACGGCGTTTCACCGTGTTAGACAGGATGGTCTTGATCTCCTGACCTCATGATCCGCCCGTCTTGGCCTCCCAAAGTGCTGGGATTACAGGCTTGAGCAACCGCGCCCAGCCCCCCCGGGCTAAATTTTTTTGTATTAATAGTAGTGATGGGGTTTCACCGTGTCACCCAGGATGGTCTCGATCTCCTGACCTTGTGATCCACCCGCCTTGGCCTCCCAAAGTGCTGGGATTACAGGCGTGAGCCACCATGCCCGACCTGCATTTCTATTTTCAACCTGGAATGTTAGTACGGTTATTAGATTAAAACTGAAAGTGAGGATGGTCTCTCAAAGGAAAGCAACCTAATAGAACACTAACTCTGTGATGCATTTCTATCTATATCTACTTTCAAATGTTATGTGATAGTACTCATTCTACATAGCAAAATATTTTTATTATTTCTGTCAACGTTGAAGAATAAAACACTGTATCCTTCAGTCAGTAGATAACCCAATGAAAAAATACATTCATTCTGCAGCATCTTCCAAAGCAAATCCTGTAACAATGTCTTATGACCAAAATGCTACCCATCAAGGCAAAATATTTTTAGAAATTGCTATGTGTGGCACAACTTTCCACACAAATCTCTCGAATACAGTTCAGAAAGTTGCACCAATAGTGCTCACTGAGAATAATATTTTTATAAAGTTGACCTGCATTTTCTTCAAAAGGAAGGCTTTGGAAGGACCAAAAAACACACTGTCAGATCCCCAATTAGAAATACTCAGCTGGGATTCTACAAAATCAATTTTTCAGGTCAAAAGCTGTCTACCAAGAGAGCCAAAGAACCTGACTATGGCCCCGCTGTTACTGAAACAGTAACTCATACTCAGACATTAAGTTACAATTTTCTAAAAGACAAAGTTGGTTTGATTTTTGTTTTCTACTGAAGCAAATATCTGAGAATGAAAATAAAGAGGGTGAAGGACACCCCGGGAAACCATAAACTTCATAGGGATCCAATGTGCAGTTTATTAGCCCATCAAAGACTTGGTTTGTGCCAGGTCAATAGGGCACAGTTTTTAAAAATTAAAAGCAGCAGAGATGAGAAGAGATGAGAAATCCCCCCATGCTATATTCTTCTGGGAGCAAGATAATGCAGTTCAAGTTGGGTCCTGCAGTACTTGGTACTTTTATGCAAAAACAATGCTTTGCAGAACAAGGTACAAACTGTTATTCAATTAAAAATGTATGAAATCAGGCACTTAATGAAATTTTAGAGGTAGTAATTCCATGATTAGCTTTCAGAAGATATATTAATAGTTCAATACAACTTTACTCATAACTGAGCCAGAAAAGAAGAAAAGAATTAGCCTTTATAAAGAATGTCATTACCCACACTAGACCCCTGACAGCTGGCACCTTACCCAAGCCTTTCCTTGCTCTCTTCTGGTGTCAGCTGATCAAAGGTCTTTGCTTCTTCAGCACCCAAGAAGGCATCATGGTCATAATCAAAACTCTGAGCATCATTGTGAACCTTGTCACTGAGCTGAGGCTCATGATGTACACGGTCCTTCTTTTCTGTAGGCTTGCTCAAGGCAAAGGCTGTGCACAGGGACAGGCACATAAGAAACTGTCGCAGGTCCATGATAATTAGATCTTAAAGAAAATGAAAAGCAGTTAATTCAGGAGGCAGTATGCTTAATAATTAAATAAGAAATTAAAAGCTCACATCCCAAATTATTAATGTGATACACACATCTATGCAAGTCTTTTATATTATCCCAATTACTTAATCCATAAAATAAGTATGGTGGAATATCGGACTCTTCAATTATTATGGTGAGAAATTTTTACCAGTTTCCTTCATCTGATTGTAGGCTGATAAGAAACTTATAGTTAAAATGTCCACTTTCTGTTTTCTTTCAAAAGATACGAAAGTAGAACTTTAATCCCTTTGCCTAAGTTCGTAAGAATTAAAAGTGAAAGAACCAAGATTTAAATGCTGATTCCAAATCCTTTACTTTTTGTACGCATCAATGGTCTGGTCTTCAAATATGGCTGATTATTAGAATCATTTAGGAAGCTTTAAGTTTCCCCTATTGATTTAGATTCTCTGAAGCTGAATTCAGACATTTGCAGCTTTAAATGTTTTTTAGGTGATTCTGATGTTCATGAGATTAGGAACCAGTGAAACACTTGGCAGCTTCCTTGGTCTATAGCACCAAGTCTCCAACATCCAGGCTCAACCTTGAGTCACCTTCAAAGGCCAAATCATTAAAATGGTCTGGCCACAGATAAGAACTTCTTTATCCTTCTGCACAGTTGTTTCCGATACTTGCCTAGGCATAAATACCACCTGTAGTACTGTTCAAAGTACAGATTTCCAGGCCCTGATTCAAACTTTCAGAATCTCTGTAGTCACAGGAGACTCTAATGAACAAGCACAAAGCTGGAACACTTCACTGAAAAAATGTGACAAAAAACCTGCAAAGAAGCTGCAGAGTAGAAATCTGTTTAGTACACTCTACTGATTCCCCACAGTACTATCCAGAGTGGTTAAAGTCTTAGAGGAAAAAATAAAATTAAAAATCAAGAACAAGGGTTTTCAGGATTTTACATTTTCTTTCATCACTGGGAAAGCAGCTCAGTGGGAGTGGGTGGGAGGTCCTGAAATGGCAGAGGACGTATCAGTGGAGAGTGGAAAGTGTTCTAGAATAAATACAACGCAGTAAGACAAATAGAAATGTACCTAAGGAGATAATGGGAGCGGCGGGGGGCAGGCGGGCAGTCATTCCCAAGTGCCCCAGTCTCAAAAAAGGTACTGTTACTGATGATGTGAAGGTTAAGACTTATGAAAATCCATCAGAAGAAGCAATGTGAAAGCAAGACCATGAAACCCACAGAAAAAGGGGTCGAAGATGGTACTTATCTTATTCTATTCCTATCAATGTTAGAACTTGGCTATGTTTCTCAACATTGTTTCATTCAATCCCATCAAAATACCCACATTTACAGACAAAGATACTTGTATTAAGTAAGATGTTCAATGATGACAGTTCATAACGATTAAAAAATCGGAAAACAAATACAAAGAGAGAATTGGCAAAATATATTAAATCTTTATTATGGAAAAATACACAAAGGTTAAAAAGAATGGGCCGGGCGCAGTGGCTCACGCTTGTAATCCCAGCACATTGGGAGGCCAAGGTGGGCGGATCACAAGGTCAGGAGATAGAGACCATCCTGGCTAATGGGATGCTGAAACCCCGTCTACTAAAAATACAAAATATTAGCCAGGCATGGTGGCGGGTGCCTGTAGTCCCAGCTACTTGGAGGCTGAGGCAGGAGAATGGTGTGAAGCCGGGAGGCGGAGCTTGCAGTGAGCCGAGATCGTGCCACTGCACTCCAGCCTGGGCTACAGAGCGAGACTCAGTCTCAAAAAAAAGAACGACATGAGGCTGGGCATGATGGCTCATGCCTGTAATCCCAACACTTTGGGAGGCTGATGCAGGTGGATCACTTGCATCCAGGAGTTTAAGACAAGCCTGGGCGACATAGCGAAACCCTGTCTCTACTAGAAATACAAAAATTAGCCGGGCATGGTGGCACGCACCTGTAGTCCCAGCTACTCAGGAGGCTGAGGTGGGAGGATAGCTTGAAACCACCAGGTGGAGGTTGCAGTGAGCTGAGATTGTGCCACAGAACTCCAGCCTGGGTGACAGAGATCCTGTCTGTGTCTGAAAAAAAAAAAAAAAAAAAAAAGAAGCCAGGCGTGGTGGCTCATGCCTGTAATCCCAGCACTTTGGGAGGCCGAGACGGGAAGATCACTTGAGGTTAGGAGTTCGAGACCAGCCTGGGAAATACGGTGAAACCCTGTCTCTACTAAAAATACAAAACTTAGCTGGGTGTGGTGGCACACGCCTGTAGTCCCAGCTACTCAGAAGGCTGAGGCATGAGAAGTGCTGGAACCCAGGAGGCTGAGGCTGCAGTGAGCTGAGATCGCGCCACTGCACTTCAGCCTGGGTGACAGAGCGAGACTCTTTCTCAAAAAAAAAAAGAGTGCAAAAAAAAAAAAAAAAAAAAAAAGAACGAGACGCATCTATCCACAGTGATATGGAGAACTCACCACGATATGTCAAGTGAATAAAAAAAAGCAAGGTGCAAAACAATGTGAAGATCTCATTTACATAAAAAGCAAAACAAAATTAAACAATCTCCCCAGCTCGTTTTTATTTGTATAAAATACAACACGCACATAAATGGTGTGGAAAGATAAACACCCATGTGCAAACAGTGGTAACCTCAAGGTTCATGGAAGAGACACGAATGGGGTGGGTTGGTAAGACTGGTGTGAAGGTGAACTTTAATACTGTATCCGCTGTATTGTCTAATTTGTATGAACAGCACACTCTCAGGTTTATTAGCTTTCTGTGTGTATTACTTGTAAAATATTGCTCTGGGTGAATAACACCACTCTGGCTGACCCTCCAATAATTCAACTGATCAATCAAATCAGAGTAAACAGAAAATTCGAGATTTAGTGGCTCTATAAATACAACATTAAAGTGAGCATGCCTTTACTTCAGGGCAAAATGAAACTTCTATCTCAAACTATAAACAAGTCTTATTTTGAGAGAGGGTCTTACTCTGTCACCCAGGCTACTTGGAGTGGTGTGATGATAGCTCACTGCAGTCTGGACCTCCGGGGCTCAGACCATCCTCCCACTTCAGCCTCTCAAGTAGCTGGGAATACAAGTGTGCACCACCATGCCCAGCTAATTAAAAAAAAAAAATGTTGTAGAGTCTCACCATGTTGCCCAGGCTGGTCTCAAGTGATCCTCCCGCCCTGGCCTCCCAAAGTGCTGGGATTACAGTCGTGAGCTACCATACCCAGCCTATAAACAAATAATGCTGCAGATAAACAAAACTTTGGAAACAAAAAACAGAATTATATGTTGTTGATGTTTTGGGATATATCCCAACAATATGTATGACAGAGGCTTGCAGAATCAAGTAAAATCAAGAGTCACTGCAACAAAGGATTTTCCTTATGCCTAAGGGGACTTTAGGAAAATTTTACAAATGATTACATTCTCAAAATAAAATATAGCACAATACCCTAACAATTCTTGCCAACCCCAAATATTACAATATGAATAAATGCTTATGCACTCTAACATTATGAGGGCCTGGAAAGGATACTATACCAAATTTTAAGACATGCAGCATACAGAAATGTAATATACTGATTCACTTTGTGATTTAGAGGGAAAACTACATTTATGTTTCAGGCTTAATATCTTGATACCAGGATACCAGAATTCCAAAGAGGAAAAGCCAAGCGATTTAGCTTTATCACTCACCCATTTCTCCTTTCTTCCCCTCTCTCGATTAAACTTCCAATCGCACCCTTAAACAGGCTCCTCCATTCTGTCAATCAATGCTTCTCAGGTCTCCACTACCCACAGTCTTTCCCAGACTGTGCTATTCCTTCAAGCCTGCGATTCCCTTTCCCTCACCCACACAGTTTCTACCCTGCTGCCTCTGCTTCCTCACCATCCAATGCTACCCTGAAATCTGGCTTCCTTACTATTTATTGATGAAACGGCCTACAAACGTCATCAAGGACCACCAGATGGACAAAGTCAATGGTCCATCTTTAACTTCATCTTTCTGCAGGGAGGAATGAAAAATCTGCACTTTAAGTAAGTTCTACTTAAAAAAAACAAAACGTCCTTTGTGCCCACATATACCAACTCCTGGCTATTAGAAACTTTAACAAAAGGCCTCTTGTTTTATGAATACAGACACTAAAAACAAAAAACACCATCCATACCAAAAACTGTACTAGATTTATCTAAAACCATATGGTTTTTGGTATGGAGCATGTGTGTATGTTCAAGCAGAAACAAAGGACATCTAAGACAAAGGATATTTTATGTGGGAAGATGTGAAAAGGAACAGTAAAAAAATAACTTCATATACAGCATTTGAAAAACTACATTAGTGCACTTCATTTTCTTTTGTTGAGACTGAGTCTGTCTCTGTTGCCCAGGATGGAGTGCAGCAGTGTGATCCTGGCTCACTGCAACCTCCACCTCCTGGGTTCAAGTGATTCTCCTGCCTCAGCCTCCTGAATAGCTGGGATTACAGGCATGCTCCACCATGCCCGAATAATTTTTGTATTTTTAGTAGATACAGGGTTTCACCATGTTGTCCAGGTAGATCTCGAACTCCTAACCTCAAGTGATCCTCCCGTCTCGGTCTCGGCCTCCCAAAGTGTTGGGACCACGACCAGACAGTGTACTTCATTTCTGAAGCATCTTTGTCTTTTCAACCAAATTGAAACCAAATGATACAAAGTTAATGGCCCTTCTCACCATTTTCCTCACCCACTTCAACACTTTATAAAAGTTTAGATTGGGCCAGCTATCTGGCAGTGGCTCACACCTGTAATCCCAGCACTTTGGGGGGCCGAGGTGGATGGAATGCTGGAGTTCAAGACCAGCCTAGGCAACCCCATCTCCACCAAAAATACAAAAAACTAGCTGGGTGTGGTGGTGCAGCTATAGTCCCAGCTACTCGGGAAGCTGAGGTGGGAGGATCCCCTGAGCCCCGGAGACACGAGGTTGCAGTGAGCCATGATCATGCCACCACACTCCAGCCTTGGTGAGGAAACAAGACCCTGTCTCAAAAAAAAAAAAAAAAAAAAAGAAAAAGAAAAAAGTTTAAGTTGGATACTTTCATCTAAAAAGTAAAAAAAGTTTAGAGGAATAGGTACAGATCACAGATCACTTCCAGCTGGAAAGATCTTTGTGCATCCATTGGGCCATATATATTGATCACAATACTGGTCCAATGGATATACTACGGACATAATGGACAACATAATATTAGGAAAAATATGATACACATAAATGAAAGACTTAGCTGTATGAGCTTTTATCATGCGATCTAGAAAGTAAACCAATGCTTGTGGAAACTGAATCTCCCCACCCCCCATTTCTCAAATGAGTCTCTCCTTCTAAAATTTTGTGTCTCTTCCACGAAAGGCAACATCTAATATTTTTTTCTTGGGGAAAAAAAAAATCTAGACCTGTACTGCCCAGTACAGTAGCCACTAGCCACATATGATTACTAAGCACTTGAAATGTGGCTAGTGTGAACTGAGATTGGTATAAGTGTTACATTTCATATCAAAAGAATGGTATTTTATATGTATTAGATTAAATATTATTAAAATTACTTTCCCTGTTTTAGATTTTCACCTGAAAATTTAAAATTACATATATGACTAGTATTATATTTTTATTGGACAGCATGTTAGGCACAAACCAAAAGATTAGAAAAGATATCCAGTAGCTATCATCCTTTTGTAGTATTAATGTCACTAATAATGATCTTCTATAAAGTTGTTTTCATGAATCGTTCCAGTAATTTTTAAAAAGAAAAGATTAACAGGGTTAAGTGTGATTTTAATAATAACGAGTCTTAAGAATTGGTTTCTTCGATCCATCCAAAAATGTCCTTAAAAGCTCTAAATTCTTACCACTCCTCCCTGCCCCACCCTTCAGGTAAGAACTTAAGAGCTTTCAAGGAAATTTTTGTCCTTAGTGTCCATAGTGGGTATCCATTGGACCAGCACTGCAATCGATATATGGCCCAAGCTTTCAATTTTGGTAAAGTGCCATTGGTCACAGAATACTTAAATTGTTTCAGGGACATTTAGACGTTTAAATTCAACTTCACAAGAATGTTAACACTGAGTGATCCAACAGTTATTCTGGTTGACCAAAGACCCATTGCTCAATGTTAACAATTGGGAGAAATGGGTGTGGTAGTAAAATTCCAGTTCTCTGAGCTGGATGGATATTCACCAGAAAAGGCATTTACTTCTCCATAACGCAGCAAAAGCAGGAGCTCATTGTTTAACTGTCTACTTCAATTGGAGATTACAGGGAACAGCCTGATAGCAATTTAACTATACTAAGGCCCAGGTTATGAGATCTAGAAAATGAAGTTATCTTGTTATCTATCTGACATTCTTTACTTAAAAACTTTAGTACTATACCAATGGACCAGCACATAAAAGTGATGGCATACTTTATGATTTGATAAAAGTCATGACACCAAAACATAATTTATTTAACGTCTCTCTAATGATGAAGTTACATCGGTTCATCAATATATTCTAATTATATTGTGTGATGGAGGGAATACATTTACAAGACAGCTGAGATAATAAAAGTATAAAATCTGGCTGCAGAAGAAAAACCCTGAGAATGTCTCAAACTATTACTCAAGCTTCATTAGTTCTATAACCAAAGCAACCAGCACAAACTAAATTTTTCTGGCTAGAGAATAAAACACTTTTTAAAGAAGGACAGGAGCCTTAGTTTCTAGCTGTAATTTTGCTGTGCATGTGTAACAAGCGTGACATTGCTGAGAATTTGGTAGTTAATTTAACTCAACCTTCCTTCAGTGCCAGATGTCTACAAATAAATTTAAGATCCTAGAAGACCTACCTACTATGATCACTCTAGCTGGAAGTGATCCGTTATTTTTTTCTTTTTGGACAAAAAGGGTATGATCCAATATAAACTTCTATAAAACTCATTTGAACCACTCAATAACAATGACCACAGGCTACTTTAAGTTGTCTCCTTAGCTCCCCTTTAGAATCTGCACTTCTGGAAGAATGTCTACATATCAGCTAGTACAAATTATTATCCCTATATTGTCCCTAATACAGTGTCTTGCACATTTTACTGGATTAATACATCTTACTGAATTAATTGGGCGGTACTTGGCAGCAATGTGGTTCCTGCCTGCCTGTGTTTTCCAAGCTCCAATTCCGTTTACTGGATCTGGCAATCAGCCAGGAACAGGCAAGTGTTATTTCAGCTGTCTTAACTCTAATACATAAATTACAGCATCAGCAACATCCATACTTAAGAGTTCAGACAGTGACAATCTAGGGCCTTATGGTCTAGCTAGCATTTCCCATGGCTATCCCTGGCTACACCTCTGTCCTTCCAATATCGCCGGTACAACTACATTACAGAAAATCTGTGTTAACACCAATGTACTAGGGTGTGGTGTTGCAGTCTCAGCCACGTGGGAGGCTGAGGCAGGAGGACAGCTTGAGCATGCGAGTTCAGGGCTCCACCTGGGAAACATAGTGAGACCCTCAACTCTAAAATAAATAAATTTTAAAAAATAACACCAATATATAGATCCCAATACTGCTCTAATGGATATAAAGTGCTATCAATAAGTATTTCTTGACACATCACTGGATGAATGAAAGCAAACAATGATTATATTGAGAGTGACAATGAGTTGGTTTCAAAGCTATATTGAGTACTATTCACTCAGGCATACTCAATATATTTTTGTGAGCTTGTGATTCTCAAAAGAATCCTATTGGAACCCCCGTCCCCAACCCCCAATCACCGTAAAACCTCAGATTAGGCCTTGGCAAACTCATTTTCTTGACAAATACTTGTCAACCCCTGACAAGTGTTAGTAGGTAGGTCTTCTAGGATCTTAAATTTAGAGGTTATATCTGGTTCCTCGTTTGGATTATACATATAAATTCTTCAGTGATGACTGTCGTTTGGTATTTGGTTAATTAAATCTACTGAGTGAGGCCAAACTTGCATTTGTCTTGTGTCAAGTTCCATTTTATGGCAAAGACTAATTTTATAGAGATTCCAAGGTTCTCTGCCTCCAAGCTGAATAAGCTACTAGAACAAAAAACAACTAGAAGCCACCTTATTCCCAATTCACTTACGTTGACTTCATGGTCCATGCCAGAAAATGAACGCAATTCAATTCTCAAAGACACTATTCTAGAATTTTATACACTTAGGAATTCAGATCACAGGCTCAAAAGTTTTAGCAGGAGACCCAGGGAGCTTTTACCTTGATGCAAAAGTAGCTTTCGAAACTGCAAGCCACTCTACTAAACGCTTAATCACGGCAGCTATAGGGAATTAAGTTTATTTCTGACCGCAGCATGCTAAAGATCAGTAGGATATGGGGCTAGAAGCAACAAAAAACGTTAAAAGGAAGATTAATTCCCCAACAAAGCTTTAAAAACTATTTTCTGTCGCTAACTGAAATACGTAGCCAAACATGGAAGCTCTAAACATTCGGCTTTTCTTTAAAATTACAGATACCACCTATTGTCTTCACTCGTTCTTTCCCCCGTTTCTGCACCCTTTAGGTGAGTGAACACGACCTTGGCAGATGCACCCTACTCTCAGGATGTGGCCTTGGGGCGGGGCTGGCACATACAAGCAGGCTGGTGAGTGGGAGGCAGCAAGGAGCTGTTACAACACTATCCAAATGCCCTCCGACCTTCCGGAGGCAAAAAGTGACCCTCCGGTGCCAGGGACTCAGTGAGTGGCGTGACCCAGAGACGGAGGACCAGGACGCAGCAAACCAGGCACAGAACAGTACCCAATGGGACGGAGTTCGACCGGACCAGCCCCCTTCCCAGAGCGCGCGGGAAGACGGTCGGCGGCCTCCATCCCAGGCTGCACACCGAGGGCCCTGGGATATCCAGCAGGCTCAGGCCTGGGACCCCGGCGCCAGCAGAGACAGGGGCCCCGAGTGACGCAGTCCCCTGCCTCGCCAAGAACAAGACCGGGGACAGAAAGAAAGCGAATAAAGATGAGGCAGTGGTGAAGAGGCTGGGCATCACCGTACTTACCTTTCCTCGTAGCCCCCACAACACAGGATGCCGAGGCCGCCGCTCACCCACTGGCTCAGCTCACGCGCGCAAGCACCGCCCAACCGGAAGCGGCTCCCCGACCCGCCCTCATCCGCCTCGCCGGCGGCCTCCCGACCAATCATCAGCAAATTCGCCGCTGACGCATAGCTTCCCCGAGCAGCCATTGGTCTAACAATCGCATAGCCGGGATTGGCTGGAAAGCGCCACGTCCCCGGGACCGCGCCGAGTTGCGTGGACCGGATTCCCGCCCAACTCAAGTCCCTGGGCTTGTTGGGACCGCGGGCCCCAGCCCCAGCCCCAGCCCCAGCCCCAGCCCCAGCCCCAGCCCCAGCCCCAGCCTCAGCCCCGTACTGTGGGTGGCGTGGGCGCGGCCGTTTGGCTGCCACGTCCCCATTCACAGCTCTTGACTCTGCTTCCACAGGGCTTCTTAGACTATCCTGCTGGTTATCTTTATTCCCACAAGGCCACCAGGGCGGAATTAATCCGACTGAATCAGTCACCAACTTTATTGAACAATCCCAACTTTTTCTTTCCCTTCAGCGCTGCGCCCTGTGCTATCTACAGGAGGCTCTTCAGTCTTTGGCACCAGCGTATCTTTCAGCTCCATCTCCCAACACTCCCTCATCTTGCGTTCTGGGCACCATCATCTGTGTTTCCTAACAGCCGGTCCTTTTTCATCTTTAAGATTTTTGATCAAGAGGCTTCCTCTGCCAGGATTAAGAGCGTTTTCCTGATTTTCTGCCTTGCCGATAGAAGTCCCAGTTCAGATGTTAGCTCTAGAAGCTTTCCCTGACCCCACTAAGCATAATTCTTACCTTATTTACCATCATAGCTGTTTATAGCTTCAGTACACTTTGCCAAATTCTGCTATAAAATGTAGCTTATCCATCTGTCCTCTTCTAGAGTAAGCTCCTGGGTAGGTATCTGTCTATTCATCTTTATATCTGCAGCTCTGAGCTTACTGCCCAGCTCAGTAATGTTAAGTGAAGGGAATGGGACAAACCCGTTTCATGTCCCTGGTTTAAGAGGAACTTAGTAAATCATCCATTTCATGTCATAAAATTAAAACAAGTATCAAATAAAGGATTCTATAGCTTCAACACAAATGGAATGTAAACCTGTGGCGTTCTTAGCACATAAAGCCTCTATAGTTTAAAATCAAATTGAGAAAAGTAGTAAGCTCATGAAACAGTTAAGCTCATGAAAGCAAGCTAGTTACTGTCAATGTGAAAGTTTTACAACTAATGCTTATGGCGTTCAGACAAAGGAGTGTCACTGACCCTTGGTGGTAGTCAGAGAAGGCTTCAGAGGAAGATATGACTAAGGCTGAACTAAGGAAGTCCCAAATGGACTATTCAGCAAGAAGAGTAATAGGAATAAGGACAAGTGGAGGGCAGAGTGGAGGGTAAATTCTCAGACCAGGTAGCAAATGAGGAAGGTAAAAAAAAAAAAGGAGTGAGGGGGAAGCAATGAAAGGAAAGCATGGATGGTAAGTTTGGAGAGGTAATGGAAGATCTTGCCAATTTGAGGAGCCTGAACTGAAGGCAGTGGGAATCGTGGGTCTTCTTGGGAAGGTTTCTGAGCTTGTGCCTACAGGGAAACACATCTAATGGGCATTAACAATAAAACAGGCTGCCTCAGGAGGCATTATTTCAAAAACAGTTTTAAAAATACCTCCTTAAGGATCACTTGAGGCCAGGAGTTCGAGACCAGCATGGGCAACATAATGAGACCCTTCCTCCCCTCCTCTCTACAAAAAAAAAAAAAAAAAATTAAAAATTAGCTGGGCATGGTGGCACACACATGTAGTTCAAGCTAGTTGCTTGAGCCTGGGAAGTTGAGGCTACAATGAGCTGTGATTGTGCCATTTCACTCCAGCCTGGGCAACAGAGCAAGACCCTTTCTTTTAAAAAATAAAAATAACAACTCCTTAAAGTCAGGCACTGTGTTAGGTGCTGGTGAACCAAAAATAAATAGGACATTGTACCTGTCCTAAACAAACTCAGCCTAGTGGTGAGCCATCCATCCTGGAATTGTCCTAGTAAAGGCTAAACAGATAGTGAGAGTGCCAGAGATGGGGCCCTCCAACCCTGAGGTTCCCTAATGGAGAAGGGCCTGGCCTAGCAAGGGCAAGGGAAATAGAAACGAACCCTTATATACAAGAGGTTTTTTGTTTGCTTGCTTGTTTGTTTGTTTCTGAGATGGAGCTTTGCTTTTGTTACCCAGACTGGAGTGCAATGGTGCGAACTTGGCTCACTGCAACCTCCACCTCCTAGGTTCAAGCGATTCTCCTGCCTCAGCCTCCCAAGTAGCTGGGATTACAGGCATGTGCCACCACGCCCGGCTAATTTTTGTATTTTTAGTAGAGATAAGGTTTCACCATGTTGATCAGGCCAGTGTCGAACTCCTGACCTCTAGTGATCCGCCTGCCTCGGCCTCCCAAAGTGCTGGGATTATAGGCATGAGCCACCGTGCCCAGCCACAAGACAGATTTTAAAAGTGGAAATAAGTCCTGAGCTTAGTGACCACTTGAATGAATGAAATGAAGAAGGAGCACTCAAAAATTAAAAGGTTTTAATCATGGGAGACTGGGAGAATGAGCTAGATGCATGGAATGAGGGAAGTCAATTGAATTCAAGACATAGGAAGTCTATGTGATGGCAGAACATCTAAAGAGAAAGACCCAAGAGCCTGGAGGAGATACTTGGGAGGGGTTGTTGGCCAGGAGATGGCTGGTGGAGCCATGAGAACAGATAAACTTTTTGAAGAGATGAAAGCAGATTAGACTTCATGGGAGCCCCAGAGTTAGAAAGTGGGTGGAGGAAGGAAGAAAAGGACCTGAGGGACAACACATATTAGAAATGCCACCAATAGCTGCACCCAAGGCCATCGAGTGAGAGCAGCACTGAAGGACTGCTTGTGGCCACATGATGGTGTCACCACAAAAGGCTGACATTCGTCTCCAAGCATCCCATCTCTGCTCATGGGTGCTACTGAACCTTCAGTGTTTCCTGTGTGCAGACACTGTTCTAGGACTGGGGATACAGCAGTGAGCAAAATTAAGTCTGTCATGGTGCTTATATTCTGGTGTGTAGAGGTAAGTGAGACAGCCCAAAAACAAGAAAAAAGCAACATACATAGAATGAGAGGTGGTGACAGGTGCTGTTACCTGAAAAACCAGGGTTTGTTCTCTTAGTAACAAACAATGCAAAACTCAGTTTTTGATCAATAGGAGTTTTATTACTTGGCATATGTAAGAAGGATACTGGGAATGTTCTCTAAAGCAATGTCTCCCCAAGGGAAAGTGACAGGAGGGTTTTATGCGGTGATGGAGAGGGGAGAAGGTGTAAAATCACACGTAGAGGAGGGGTCCCAGTGGCACAGATGACTGAGCCATTATGCCAGCACATAGGTGGCATATTATGGCAATGAAGCTATAGCTCCTCCTAAGGTGGAGACTTTGACATGGTCAAGAGAAAAGTTGACACAGTTCATCTATAAATTGCCAGGGCCTGCAAGGAGCTGGTTCAAACCAACAGGGTGACCACATTCCATGCAGGGTTTGGGGAAGAACAGGCCACAGGGCAGAAGGCTATGAAACAGGCTGATTGCTCAAGTTGACTGAATTCCTTTTATCCCTGGAGACCCTGATATGGGTTGGATCTGTGTCCCTGCCCTAATTTCATGTCAAATTGTAAACCCCAGTATTGGAGGAAGGGCCTGGTGGGGGGTGATTGGATCATGGGGTGGAGTTCTCATGAATGGTTTAGCGCCATCCTCGCTTGGTACTGTATAGTGAATGATTTCTTATGACATGTGTTCATTTAAAGTCTGTGGCACCTGCCCTGCCCCTTCCTCCTGCTCCAGCCATGCAAGACATATCTGCTTCCCCTTTGCCTTCCACCATAATTTCCCTGAGGCCTCCCAAGAAGCAGAAGCGGCTATGCTTCCTGTACAGCTGCAGAACTGTGAGCCAATTAAATCTCTTTTCTTTATAAATTACCCAGTCTCAGGTATTTCTTTATAGCAATACAAGAATGGACTAATACAGACTCTCTCTGTTTGCTTACATAAGGAGAAAAATAAGGCAGGAAAGGAGAACAGTGAGTGTTGGGACTAGCAGGAGTGGTGTTGCCATCTCAGAAAAGGTGGCCAGGGAAGCTCATGAGATGGTGACATATGAGTGAACATCTGATGGTGGTGAACATTCCAGGAAAAGGGAACACCAAGGCAAGGCCCTGAGTTGGGAGTATGTTTGAAATGTTTGAGGAGTAACTGGAAGCCAGTGGGACTGGAGTACAGTAGCAAGGAGAGTAGAGGACATGAGGTCAGAGAGGGAGCAACAGGAATGGGGGAGGGAGAGAGGGACATCGTGCAGGGCCTTTAGGCTATTGCAAGGACTTTAGCTTTCGCTATGATGAGTGAGAGGATATGGAAGACTGACTATTTGCTAAATTGTTTCTTCTTCTTTCTGTGAACCCAGCTAGACTACATTTCCCAGCCTCCCTTGCAGTGTGGCCATATGACTGAGCTTTGATGGAAGGAAGGAGGGTGGAGATGTTGTACACTACTTCCAGTACTGGCCATACAGACCTGCCATGTGTAATTCTCCGAGCTCATTCTCTTTCTGTGGCTAGAAGCTGTGTGTTGCAGATGGCAGAGCCACAAGATGGAAGGATCCTGTGAAACTGCCACTCAGTTTTTGAACCAGGAACACCATTTTTGGACTCTTTGTGAATGAGAAGTAGAACTTCTATTAGCTATTTTATGCCATTGATATATTAGGATTTATCTCTTTCAGAGCTAGCATTGCCTTAACTAATACAGAAGGGAAGCTACTGGAAGGTTTTGAGCAGAGAAGTAACATGATCTAGTATTTTAAAAGGATCACATTAGACTGAAAGGGAGTAAGATTAGGAACCAAGTGCATTTAGGAAGTGTTTGCAACAATCCAGGTGAGTGATGATAATGATGGTTTCGTCCAGATTGGTAGCAGTGGAAGTAGTGAGAATATCAAATTCTGAATATATTTTGAAAGTAGTTTGAAAGGATTTCCTAATGGGTTGGAAATAGGGTGGAGAGAAAGAGAGGAGTTAAGGATGACTCCAAGGTTTTAAGCAAGTAGAAAAATGAGGCTTCCACTTATTAGGTTGGAGAAGACTTTAGAGAGATCAAAGTTTTGAGGGATAATTTTTTTTTTTTCCGAGACAGAGTCTCGCTCTGTCACCCAGGCTGGAGTGCAGTGGTGTGATCTCAGCTCACTGCAACTTCCACCTCCTGGGTTCAAGTGATTCTCCTGCCTCAGCCTCCTGAGTAGCTGGGATTACAGGCATGCACCACCACACCCAGCTAATTTGAGGGATAATATTGAGAGATTTGTTTTGGGCATATTAGACATTCAAGTAGAGATATTAACTAGGCAGTTGGATATGTATCTCTGGAGTACATAGTGGTCT
This sequence comes from Macaca mulatta, assembly GCF_049350105.2. Taxonomy (NCBI): domain Eukaryota; kingdom Metazoa; phylum Chordata; class Mammalia; order Primates; family Cercopithecidae; genus Macaca; species Macaca mulatta. Next base: position 168,364,737 of record NC_133408.1, on the reverse strand, counting down.
GGACTAAAGATATAAGTTTAAGAGTATATTTGTAGCATGAAATCCGTGTGTTTTGATTACAAGAGATTTAAGGACTGAATCCTGGGAATTTCTGATATTCAGACCTGATTGGGGGGTGTTGATGAGAATGAATCAGCAAAGGAACTGAGAAAAAGGCCAATGAGGGAGGAGGAAAGCCAAGAGAGTGTCCTGGAAGCCAAGTGGAGAAAAGGTTCAGGGAGAAAGCATTCTGCTGACAGTGAGGTGGGGCCTGGTTGGCCATGGGCTTTAGCAATGTGGGAATCTTTGACAGGTTTGTTGAGGTAGTGGATGCAAAAACCTGATTGAAGGGCTTCAAGAGACAATGGAGATTTTTAAAAGTTGGATCCCTTTCACGGAGTTTGCTTAAAGGGGTGGAGAAAACTGGAGCAAGGTGGCAGAGGGGCCAAGAGAGGTTTTGTTTTATTTTGTTCTTTTTTTAATGTAAGAAATAAGTATGTTTAGGAGGCATACTAGTATATTCCTTGCTGATGGGAAGGATCTAGAAGTAGAGATCAAACTGATGATGTAGGAAAAAGGAAAAGTTGCTGGTGTGACATCTTTGGGTGAGATGGGATGGGATCTACTACAAAAGGGAAAGAGCTGGACTTTGCTTGGAGACACAGTTCCTCCATAGTAACAAGGAGAGAAGCTAGAGTCAGTGGGTCTGGATCTAGGTAATTGGTAGATTCGGTGGTGAGAGCCTGAAATTCTCTTTCAATTGTTACTACGTTCTCAGTGAAATAGGAAGCGGGGTCATCAGGAGGCATCGGCAGTTAGAGGAGAGAGAAGGTGTGAAATAGTCATTCAGCAGAGTGAACAGATTTAGGGGAATGTATGATGATTTCCAGGCAACATCAAGGACCTCCTTGAGCCCATGATGATGACTTTGCAGTGAGACTGGTTAGTATGTCATGTGATCTTCTCCAGAGGGGTGCAGTGGCAAGCTTAGCAGCATCACACAGGCATGGAGCTGGTAGAGAACTGGATTTAGCCAAGGAAGGAAGTGAGAGAGACACAAAGATGTTGAGAATGCATGCCAGGAAGTGATAATAATAATGACTGATCACAGGTAATCTAGGTTACAGGGCAAGGAAATGAGAACATGAAGAGAGGGAGGGACAGTGAAAACATGGTAGAAGCAATAGATTGTAGGATTGGTGGGTCAATGGATTATTGGACTCAGGAAAACACAGGAGATGGTATAGCTAGGGAGTGGAAATAATGGGGTTAGGTGCAGTTATTAATGACAAGCACTAGGGTAAAATCAAGGGAGACAGTGGTTGAGGAGGGTGGAAAAAGTATTATTGGAAGGCAGGAGTTCAGGGAACAGAGATCAAAGTATGGGAAGGATCATCTATGTGGATGTTGAAATTACTAAGAATTAGGACATAACTCAGTCTTTGAGTAATGGTGATCCAGGAGCTTATGTTTTTAGCCCTCCAACCATTTCAGCCTGAAAACTACTTCAGTGAGGAAAAAGACACTGCTAGCATATCTTAAGTCAAATCAAAATACCCACCCCAGTTGGGGGATGGGCAGCTTTCCTGAAGTACTCAAAGTCTGTTTCTCATTAAATGTGAAATTTTTCTTTTTTTAAGACAGGATCTCACTCTGTCACCCAGGCTGAAGGCAGTGGCACCCTCACTGCTCACTGCAGCCTCGACCTCCTGGGCTCAAGCAATACTCCCATCTCAGCCTCCCTAGTAGCTGGGACCACAGGCACACACCACCACTCCCAGCTAATTTTTTTTGTATTTTTGGCAGAGATGGGTTTTTGCCATGTTTCGCAGGCTGGTCTCAAACTTCTGGGCTCAAGTAGGTTCACCTGCCTCAGCCTCCCAAAGTGTTGAGATGACAGGCATGAGCTACTGCTTCTGACAGTATTGCACATTTTAAACAAAGAGGCCGGTCCATAGACCATCTGACAAACACTCCTTCATGACTCCCTTCATCTATAATTGGTAAACCTCTGATTAACCTATATGTTGAGCCTATATCTCCTATCTCTGGAATCTCTAATTTAAAAAGTACTAACAAGCTATGTCGACATTTCAAGGGAGTGTTATACAAAAAAGAAGTTGAGCCAGTGTTTGCGGCATGGAGATAATAGCAAACTTAGGGAGTTTGAACACAAAAGAGAAATTCACCCTTCCTTACACACCTTGTCTTACTACGTCCCGTAAGAACCTTTCTGCACCTCAAACCCAAACCTCTATTCAGAACAATAGGGCTAGCAAGTCCAAGTTAGGGAACAGACCAACGATGAAGGAATAAAGCTTTAATCAGAAGAGAGGAACTAGCAAGAAAAACAGACAGAAAGGGAGATGGAAGGTGTCTGGCAGTTCATATTTGTCCAGAATGGTCTGAGCAGGGAAGAAAACATATTTCTTTTTTTGTTTGTTTGTTTATGGCTTTACTTTCAAGTTTTAAATTAGATAAATAGAAGCTTGGTGAGCATCTCTCAGGGGTGTGTCCCTTCTCTTGTCCTCCTTATCTCGTCTGCCAAGTCTCTTCTGTTTCTGTTACTGCTTCTCTTTGTGTCTGTCGTCTGCTTTGACTTCCTCCCGCCACCTTTCTCGTCACCTCCATTTTGCTTTCTTCCACTTCTCTGGTCCTACTTCGCTTTCACTCCTTTCCTCCATCTCTTGGACCCGGCCATTCTGAGAGCACATCTTGCTAGGCCAGCTCTGGCAGTGGCATGGAGGTAGCGTATGCCGAGGTGCAGTGGTGAGGACGTGGTTATGTACAGCTGGAAAGGCTCTGCTGTCACTGTGAGGTGACTATTTTTCCTTAGTTGCAGTTTTCTCCTCCTCTCCATCCTGATAATCCCTCAGAAGCTGAATGCTGCAAAGTGGTATTGATGAGGCTTGCATAGATTCTCCCCATTGTGGAAGGATGGCTCAAATAGAATTTCCTGTGAGCGTAGGAGAGAAAAGTGTTTGATAGGATATAAATTACCTAAAAAGCTCTTTTGTGAGCACATAGATACTTATGCTAATTTTAAAAAATGGTCAACTATCTATAATAGTATCTTGTAAGAGTTGGTGGTGGCTGGGCCCAGTGGCTCACACCTGTAATCCTAGCACTTTGGGAGGCCAAGGCGAGCAGATCACCTGAGGTCGGGAATTCAAGACAAGGCTGGCCAACATGGTGAAACTCTGTCTCTACTAAAAGTACAAAAATTAGCTGGGTGTGGTGGTGCATGCCTTTAATTCCAGCTACTCAGGAGACTGAGGCAGGAGGATCACTTGAACCTGGGAGGCAGAGGTTGCAGTGAGCTGAGATCATGCCTTTGCACTCCAGCCTGGGTGACAGAGTGAGACTCTGTCTCAGAAAAAAAAGTTGGTGGTTTATTAATGATATTTTACTTTAGAAAACAGAAATCACCCCTCCCTTTTAAGGAAATCTATCTCTGGTCAGACAGAGGCACGTAGGAAGTACTTCACAAATGTTTATTAAATGAATGTGTGGATAGACAAATGGGCCTTGAGCATGGAGAGAGAAGGACTGGGACGTTAGGGAGGTCTGACCCCATCCCAGACCCCTTAGCCTACTTCCTTTTCACTCTCTGCACCCCAACCCAAGCAGTAAGAAGGCTCTTCAAGAGCTCCAGGAAAGGAAAAGAGAGGAAAGACCACATGGGGACTCTGCAGAGGAGACCCCTTACGCCTCCCACACAGCAAGAGAAAGCAGCTGTAGCATCAACAGCATCTGGGGGAACTCTGGGGGCCCTGGAGGTGCCACACATCAGGGTTTTGCTCAGCCCAGTTGGGAAAAGAGGGCTGAGGTCTCTGTGGCTAGCATCCCTCGACCATACCACACAGCTTTCTGGAATCACTCTCAGGACCCCAGGACCTGACCCCGCCCTGAGGCTGAATACCAGGGCTGCCCCACAATGGCAGGGGATTCCTCCCATTGCTGTACCTATTGGTGGGGCCAGCTGTGGCCCAGTGGAGGCTGCCAGAGTGCTGAGGAGTGACAGGGGCTGCAGGCCGGAGGGGTTCTCTCTTTCCCACTCTCCATACGTGAATGAAGCTCTCCAACGTAGGTCACGGGTGCAAGGGATGCTGTCTTCACGGGAAGAATCTCTCCCTAGATCAAGTAAAGAAATGCATTTGTTTGTATGCTGGTTCACAGAGCACTCACAGGTAACAGTCGACATTTGGGGGGTGCTTATGATGTGCCAGGCACCATTCCAAACAATTACATGCCTTCATGGTCCTTTAATCCTCACCTCTGTAAGGACAGAGAGGATGAGTAATTTACCAATGGTCACACAAGGAGAGGCAGAGTCAGAATTCCAAGCTGGGCAGCCTGGCTCCAGAGTCCACGTTCTTACCACTATATCACACGAACAAGAAGCACCAGTAAAAGGAGAGACCTAATATGATTCAGATGGGTTAACTGAGTGAATTTCCCCCAGGAGATTCATCTAGCTGAACTAGCAATGGCCTCGAACCTCAGCAGACCTTAAGCCAGAGCCTTTTCTTGATCCACTTGGGCCCGGCTTTTCAAAGGATGGCCCGCAGCCCAGCACCTTGGGCATTACCTGGAAGCATGTTAGAATCGCAGTCTCAAGCCCGCTAGACCCAAGAAATTCAAATCTGCCTTTTAACAAGATCTATGGGGGACTGTTTGGACATTAAACTTTGAGAAGCACTGCCATAATAGGCCACACCACCTGCTGGTGGGGAGTGCAAAGAGTCAGCCACACAGGTGCTGTTGGGCCTCTGGTTTTTCCAATTGTAAGTCTCTCTTATTTATCCAAAAGTTCCAAGAGGCTGGGGTATAACAGTCTTTAAACTGAGAGAGTATGCTACCTCGCCCAATGAGAAAAGATGGCCTGGAGGCCACATGGGATGGTTAATTTCAATTCAATTTCAGCCTAGGAACATCTTGGGCATGGTAGGCCCCATGATGCCAGATACCCTGTGACCCTAAAATTCTGTTTTCTCAAGTCCCAGAAATGTTTGAAATAATCCTCACGTCTGTTTTTTTCAATCCTAATGCCATGGGGTATGTTTTGAGTGTGTATGTTTATACATATGTGTGTTTGAATGTATGTTTAAATGCAGAGAAATTAATCACCATCATGTCATTAGTCGCATAACATGAGAAAACATTCTTAGACTTGGACAAAATGTGAGGCAGCCACAGCTGTGCTCACCATTTAGAACAGGGGCTGTGAGCTGGCAGCCTCCAGGCTGAATGTGGTCTGCAGATATGTTTTGTTTGCCCACTAAGTATTAGCCAATACTATGCTTTAATATTTTATAGGAAGGTAGTATGCCACGTATGTCCAGATCTTTTGGCTTCTCTTGAAAAACTAGAATATTTGGCCTGGATTCCAGCATGGCAACAATTAATGGAAGTCTTAATTGAAGCTTTCACTTTCTCATTGCCACTATCCCCACCGCTCCCTGCTGTCTTCTCAGTTTTGACACCAAGTGTCAGCTGCCAGCAGTTGTTTTACTTATAATAGAATTTAGAGAAAAGTTAACCTTTTCTTACATCCATGTCACCCAGCCCTTTATCCACTTTTTTTTTTAAGTCTGAGTCTCACTCTGTCACCAGGCTGGAGTGCAGTGGCGCGATCTTGGCTTACCTCAACCTCCACTTCCCCAGGTTCAAGCGATTCTCCCGCCTCAGCCCCCCGAGTAGCTGGGACTACAGGTACACACCACCATACCCAGCTAATTTTTGTATTTTTAGTAGAGATGGGGTTTCACCATGTTGGCTAGGCTGGTCTCGAACTCCTGACGTCATGATCTGCCCGCCTTGGCCTCCCAAAGTGCTGGGATTACAGGCATGAGCCACTGTACCTGGCCCCTTTTACCCATTTATATCACCTGCAGACCTATACATTTGTAATCCCTGATTTAGATGAAAGTTAGCAAAGTTCCCCTGGGACCTACAGTCTTCTCTAAATTTATAAATATGTTATGATATTCTGGTTGCCCACTGAACCAACGTGAAGGAATAATTTATTCGTGGCATGGCATATGGGTATTTATTGCCTCCCATTGTGTTCTCAGTCCTCTGCTTCATGCTGTGGACAACTGAGAAGCATGAAAACAATCTAGTATTCACTAAAGAAATATCCCTCAAACCTATAAAACAACTAGGGAATAACGAAAGAGATGTTATGACCAAGGAAGGATTAGCCTGGCAGGAAGGTGTTGTGTGAAGGGTAGGATTTAGTAGGATAGGCAGGATTTAGAGTGAAGCATTGGGGAAAGGAAGTGGATGGGGGATGAAGGAGGCATGGGATAGCTAAGGTTTGCTGGAGCAAAAGATTTGGGCTGGAGAAGATGATTAGGCAGAGGGCTGCTATTAGAGGAACAGTGAGTGAGCAGGTGAGATGGGTGAGATGGGGGAAGATTGTGCAGGGCCATGCATGGCAAACTGAGTGGATTTGGGGTGAATAGAAGCTGGAAATAGGGAACTGGCTGCTTTTTCCAGAATGTGTCATGCTGCCTCATGCAGACTCTGTTTCTTCTTCCTGGAATGCCCTGCCTTATCTGTTTCAGCCAGCTCACTTGCACTCATTGTCTATGACTCAGTTCAGAAACCATGCCTCCCAGGCCAACTTCCTGGCAGGAATGAGGGACCCCCGTCTTTGTGCTCCTTTGGCACCCTAGGCATAAGCTTTGAATGTTGCCTGGAAGGAGACGTTTTGTAATTCGGGGATTTCCCTATCTGACACTACCAAATTATAAACTTCTTGAGGGACCACGGGGTCTTTCTACATGGTGACCCTAAAGCCCATCACAGTAATTGGGACTTACACAGTATTCAGTGCATGGTTTTGAATGAATAAATGGATAAATGAACTTGTGGAAGAGTGCTGCAGGCTTGAGATGAGAAGGGCTGGGCTAGTGTAGGGTCTGGGGGTGTAGAAATGAAGTAAAGAATAGAAGACAAATTGCAAAGAAAGAAGTTGGTTAGGACTTGGTGCCAACTTGATTGTGGTGGCCAGAGAGCCTAAAGGAATTCAAACTAAGGCATGGAAAGACAATGTCAATACTGACAGCACCAGGACAACCAGGATGGGGGCTGGAGGGGATCTTATTCTTATATCCAGAGTAGAAAGCTCTTTGAGGTATGGTACCCTGTGCCCTCCCTTACCTGAGCTGTTCTTGTTGATCTCCACCTTTTTGCTGCTCCTGAAACTCGAGCCATTTCAGGATCAAGGAAATGAAAGTTGAAAGTAAAGGAAAAGAACATTAAATTTGTATTTCAGATCTTGTTCAAAAGTTCCTGATGCAAAGCTTTAGAGACAGATATAAATATGAAAAAGGCCAGCTGTGGCTATATTGGATGGGTGTGACGCATATTAAAGTTCCAGAAAAAAAAATCAGGAAGGGGGAGGTGGAATGGGGTGGGAGGTGGGGAGCAGAGCCCATGCTGCTGATTTTGCTGAGGAGGAGGGGGTGACGCCATCTGTTCAGTTCTGCATCTCAGCCATTTATTTTATTTGCTGTTAAGTTGCATGTTGTTGCCAGTATGCAAAAACTGGTAATAATTGCAACCAGACTAGAACCAGCCCAAATGAGAGAAAAATCATCACTCAGGGACTCCATTCTGGGAAACTGAAGAGAAGGCGCTAAATGTCTGTACAAAGCAATTATCAAGATAGCAGTGAAGCAAAAACGAATCCCTTCCTCCCCTCGTTTCTTACATCCTTCTGATCTGCCCAGACTAGGTTGCCATAGCTCCCTAACTCGTTTTTCCACATCTCTCCTTCCCTTCAAATTAACTGTCAGGCAACAGCTAGCATGACCTTTTCAAAATGTAAATTGGATCACGTCACTTCCCTGTTTAAAATGCTGCTAAGGCTTCCATGACACTGGAATTCTAAATTTCTTCGCATGGCTTCCCAGGCCCTGCCTGGCTCAGTCCCTGCCCTCTTCTACTTATTCTCTTCCACCACTACCTGCTCTTCCACACTGGCCTTCCACCAAGCTTCTTTCTTTGCGGAAGCCTCAGCCTTGCACCTGCCCATTCCCTTAATCTGCCTGGCCCTTCTTCACCCTTTCTTTAGCTGTCTATTGCCTATTTTCTACTTCAGATCTTAGCCTCCTCTCAACTTCTAGAAATATTAAAAGCTGTCTGTGCCAGAGAGTGCCAGTAGGCCCCCAGTGACCCTTTTTGCCTTCTCCCTGGGGGGCACAGTACCTAATTTTGTGTTGTGTACGTGGCTATGCAAAATGAGGAATGCATTTCCCAGCCTCCCTTGCAGCTGAGTGAGGTCATGTGACTGAGTGTGACCAATGAGGTATAAACAGAAGCTGTTCTTTAAATAGTAATTTAAAAATCAGTGATATGGCCAGGCACAGTGGCTCAATCCCATAATACCAGCACTTTGGGAGGTGAGTGGACACATGAGGCCAGGAGTTCAAGACCAGCCTGGCCAACATGAAGAAACCCCATCTCTAATAAAAATACAAAAATTAGCCAGGCATGATAGTGAGTGCCTATAACCCCAGCTACACTGGAGGTTAAGGCATAAGAATCGCTTGAACCCAAGAGGCAGAGGTTGCAGTGAGCTGAGATTGTGCCATTGCACTCCAGCCTGGGAGACAGAGTGAGACTGTCTCAAAAAAGAAGGAAGGAAGGAAGGAAGGAAGGAAAAAGGAAGGAGAGAAAGAAAGAAAGGAAGGGAGGGAGGAAGGAAGGAAGGAAGGAAGGAAGGAAGGAAGGAAGGAAGGAAGGAAGAAAGAGTCAGCGATTTGATATTTTGAGACAGCCAAAAAGTAGTTTCAAACTACCTTGCTCTATTAGAGTCCAGTGCCCTCTAGCTCAGCAATATAACATCTCATCGAGCAGTTCCTTCATTACAGAGCTCTGTATGATATATGGAGTGACAATCTCTAGGATATATTCTTTATACTGGGAAACAGATCAGTCTTTCTCTTGTGTTAATAGTTTTCTACCTCCAGCCAAGTTAGAATTAATAATACAAGTTAATACTTATTGAGAGCTTTCTTACAATTTGCCTCTAAATATGCTGAGGAGCATTCTAAGTGCTTGATACATATGAGCTCATTTGATCCTGACATCTGGATGAGGTTGGCACTATTTTCATTTCCATATTACAGATCTGAAAACTGAGCCCCCAAGTTTCGATATGCTCAAGGGTGCAGTCAGAGCAGTGACTTGGGCCCACGTCTATGTGAGCTCTTTGCTGCTATGAGTGCTTGCCTCCTCTGAGCTGTACTGGTTTTCAGTTTATTACCAGTGCTCAGAAAGAAAGGGAATTTGTTCTGCCTCTGAACTGCTGGTCCAACTGGTTCCTGTTGTGACAAAATTCTCCTCTCTAATACCTCATTTTTCTCTCCTGGTAACATTTACTAATTTATTTCTGTCCTCCCCTTTCTATTAAACCATAAGTAACAGGCACTAGGACCCTGGATCCCACTTTATCTGAGACTGAATATTCTGTGGTACCCTCTGGTCTAAGTACGCTCAACTCATGTTTCTTTTAAACCAACCAGTTTTATACCAAGACTTAATGCTAAGTCATCCGTACATACAGCAGCATTGCCTCAGCCATGAAGAAGACAGATCTGTAGCATGGAGCTTTCCAGAACAGACTCTATATTAAGAAAACGACCACAGAAGCGCCATAAAGTCCAACCAGAGACCTTGGGTGAGTAGGTAAGTAAATCCAATAAGTTGACAATGTTTTGAACTATGGTTTTGGTTATTTCCCTGTAGGACTAGAAACTGGATTAGAAATAAGGTTTTACGTGACTGGGCATGGTGGCTCACACCTGTAGTCCCGACACTTTGGGAGGCCGAGGCAGGTGGATCACTTGAGGTCAGGAATTCGAGATCAGCCTGGCCAGCACGGTGAAACCCTGTCTCTACTAAAAATACAATAATTAGCCAGGTGTGGTGATATGCGTCTGTAATCCCAGCTACTTGGGAGGCTGAGGCAGGAGAATCGCATCAACCCAGGAGGCAGAGGTTGCAGTGAGCTGAGACTGTGCCACTGCACTCCAGCCTGGGTGACAGAGTGAGACTCTTTTCTCAAATATACAAACAAAAAACAACAAAAAAAGAAATTAGGTTTTACTTTTTCACCTGTATACCTAACTTATCCTCATTGTTGGAGAGTTTCGTTTCCTTTTTTATAGTAGTCCTCCTCTGGAGTCAAGCCCACCATGCTTGCTGTGTGGAGAAGGAGAACAAGGCAAGGAGAGCTGGAGGAAGGTTGTCCTGAATCAAGGATAAAGACTGAACAGTGACTGGGCACGGTGGCTCATGCCTGTAATCCCAGCACTTTGGGAGGCCGAGGTGGGCAGCTCACCTGAGGTCAGGAGTTTGAGACCAGCCTGGCCAACATGGTGAAACCGCGTCTCTACTAAAAATACAAAAATTAGTTGGGGGCATGGTGGCACATGCCTGTAGTCAAAGCTACTCGGGAGGCTGAGGCGGGAGAATCGTTTGAACCCTGGGTGACGGAGTGAGAGTCTGTCTCAAAAAGGAAAAAAAAAAAAAAGACTGGATAGTGAGTGACAGTATATCAAGGCCAGGCTGGTCTTGAATTCCTGACCTCAAGCGATTCACCTGCCTCGACCTCCCAAAGTGCCGGGATTACAGGCGTGAGCCACCGTGCCTGGTCACGTAAAACCCTGTGCTCATTAACCAAGATGTTTGGTTTCTGGATCTCACAGCCCAGACCATCTGGGTTGCAGGAAGGAATGTCAGAGGCTGGCCTGATTTAAGTCATGTACCTCAACTGGTTCTGCTGGTGTAAGTCGGCAAAAATCTGAGAGAGGGCTTCACTCTCCCCCTTGGCCATTAGTTGAATGAGACTCTCGCTGGGCTGGGAGGCTTGGAGTTTCTTCTGTACTAACTATATGAAGAAAAAAAGCAGAACCAGGTGGTTAAGGCCTTGGAGTCTTCACATTTTCGTAATATCATGGTTCAGACTCTAAAGTGTTAGAACTCAAAAATTTCCAAAGTGCAGCCACACCAGCTGTTCACAGAGGCAATTCTGAGGCCATATTTTTTGGTTTACACTCCTTGTACAGGTAAAAATGTCCTTTTGTGCCTTAAGGATAATATCTTCGTTACATACTTTTAACATAACTTAGCAGATACTTATTCCTATTAATATACCTTAATATAATGTATGAATAGCCTATTAATATAAGCCTTAATAAAGTTTATGCTGTTTGGTTTTATACTTAAATGTAGGGGAATCATATATTTGTTATAGAAATGTAGTGGGATTTTTCTTTTGAGACAGAGTTTCAGTCTTATGCCCAGGCTGGAGTGCAGTGGCGTGATCTCGGCTCACTGCGACCTCTGCCTCCTGGATTCAAGCGATTCTCCTGCCTCAGCCTCCCAAGTAGCTGGGACTACAGGTGTCTGCCACCACGCCTGGCTAATTTTTTTTTTTTTTTTTTTTTTTTTTTTTTTTTTGAGACGGAGTCTTGCTCTGTCGCCCAGGCTGGAGTGCAGTGGCCGAATCTCAGCTCACTGCAAGCTCCACCTCCCGGGTTTACGCCATTCTCCTGCCTCAGCCTCCCGAGTAGCTGGGACTATAGGCGCCTGCCACCTCACCCGGCTATTTTTTTGTATTTTTTAGTAGAGACGGGGTTTCATCGTGTTAGCCAGGATGGTCTCCATCTCCTGACCTCGTGATCCTCTCGTCTCGGCCTCCCAAAGTGCTGGGATTACAGGCTTGAGCCACCGCACCTGGCCTAATTTTTGTATTTTTAGTAGAGACAGGGTTTCACCATGTTGGCCAGGCTGGTCTTGATCTCCTGACCTTGTGATCTGCCCACCTTGGCCTCCCAAAGTGCTGGGATTACAGGCGTGAGCCACCGCGCCCAGCCTAATTAGTGTTTTAAAATTTAATTTCTCTAAGATATATCCTATATATCCTATAATGTGCTGCTTACATCGGGGCAAAATTAATTTCTTTACTGCTGCTTGTGATACTCAAAAGTGTTCCAGTTGTGCTGTCCATGTCCATAGCCACTCATTCATTCCATATTTATTGAATGCCAACTAGGTGCCAGGTACTAGAGATATAGCCATAAACAAGACAGATAAAACCTCCTGCCTTCACGGAGTTTCTGTTGTAGCTGAAGTCAGACTTACATTCATCATGTTCTGGGGCAAAAAGGCCCAGGTATCTTCACTGGTGAATTCTATCAAATATTTAAAGAAGAAGTAATAGCAATGCTTCATGAATTCTTTCAGAAAATAGAGGAGGCAATCCTTTTCAGCTTCTTCAATGAGGCTAATATTAACTTGATACCAAAGCTAGGGTATCACAAAGATATCACAAGAAAATTTCAGACCAATATCTCTCATGAGCATAGATGCAAAATTCCTCAACATAATGTGAGCAAGCTGAATCTAGTAACATATGAAAAAGAAATATATGCACTGTGACCAGGCAGATTTTATTGCAGGAACACAAAGTTGGTTTAACATTAAAAAAATCAATTAATGTTATATACTATATTAACAAAGTAAAGGACAAACCACATAATCATCTTAATAGATGCAGAGACAGCATTTAACAAAATCTAATACCCATTCATGATGAAAGAAAACAAAAGAAAGAAAACCTTTTCAATAAACTAGGAATAAAGGGAACTTCCTCAACCAGAGTAAGGGCATCTACAAATATTCATAATAAGCATCATACTTAATAGCAAAAAACTGAATGTTTTTTTCCTAAGATCAGGAACAAGACAAGGATGTCTGCTCTTGTTTCTCCTATTAAACGTGTACTGGAGGTTGTAGCTAGTGCAATAGAGCAATAAACAAACCTAGATTGGAAATGAAGATGTGAAAGTGTCCTTATTGCAGATGGCATGAGTGTGTGTGTGTGTGTGTGTGTGTGTGTGTGTGTGTGGTGTGTAGGTAGAAAATCCCAAGGAATCCATAAAACTGCTATAATGTATAATGAAGTTAATATTTAAAAACCAATTGTATTTCTAATACTATCAATGAATGACCCAAAAATGAAATTAACAAAACACAAACATTTCTGTTCACAACAGCATCAACAACAATAAAATACTTAGGAAAACGTTGAATAAAATAAGTGCAGAACTTGCAGAACTTGTCTACTAAAAACTACAAAATAGGCCGAGCATGTGGCTCACACCTGTAATCCTGGCACTTTGGGAGGCTGAGGCAGGAGAATTGCTTGAGCCCAGGAGTTCAAGACCAACCTAGGCAACACAGTGAGACCTCATCTCTATTAAAAACAAAACAAAAGCTACAAAACATTGCTAAGAGAAACTAAAGTATTGAATAAATGAAAAGACATTCCATATTCAGATATTGGAAGACTCAATATTATCAGATGGCACTTCTCCCCAAAGTGATGTATAAATTCAACATGTGCTTATCAAAATTCTAACAGGTTTTTTTGTGAAATTAACAAACTGATTCTAAAATTTATATTAAAATGCAACAGATCTAGAATAGCCAACACAGCTTGAAAAAGAACAAAATTGGAAGACTTATATCACCCATTTTCAAACTTAATATAAAGCTACATTAACCAAGACATTGTTGTATTGACACAGAATAGACAAATAAATCAACAGAATGGAACTGATAATTCAGAAATAAATCCTTATATTGATAGTAAGTTGATTTTTGACGAAGGTGCTAAGACAATTCAATGTGGGAAGGAATAGTCTTTTCAACAAATGGTGCTAGGCTAATTACATATCCACATACACAGAAAAAGTACTTAGATCATTACCTCATTCCATACATAAATATTAACTCAAAATGGATCATAGACCTAGATGTAAGAGCTGAATCTATAAAACTCCTAAAGTAAAACATAGGATAAATCTTTGTGACTTTGGAATGAACAAAGAGTTCTTAGATATGCATAGAAAACCTGATCCATAAAAGAAAAAGTTTCACACCTGTAATCCTAGCACTTTGGGAGGCTGAGGCGGGTGGATCACTTGAGGTCAGGAGTTTGAGACCAGCCTGGCCAACATGGTGAAACCCTGTCTCTACCAAAAAATACAAAAATTAGTTGAGTGTGGTAGCGCATGCCTGTAATCCCAGCTACTTGGGAGGCTGAGGTGGGAGAATCACTTGAACCCAGGAGGTGGAGGTTGCAATGAGTCGAGATTGTGCCATTTCACTCCAGCCTGGGCAACAGAGCGAGACTGTCTCAAAAAAAGAAGAAAAAAGTTGACAATTGCACTTTATCAAAATTAAAAACTTTTGCTCCTCAAAAACATCATTAAGAAAATGAAAGGCAATTCATAGACTGAGAGAAAATATTTTCATATATCTGATGAACAACTTGTATCCAGAATATAAAAAGAATTCTTACAATGCAACAAGAAGAAAAAACCCAATTGAAAAATGGTCAACGCTGGGCACAGTGCCTCATGCCTGTAATCCCAGCACTTCGGTGGGCCAAGGTGGGTGGATCACCTGAGGTCAGGAGTTCCAGACCAGCCTGGCTAACATGGCAAAACCCCGTCTCTACTAAAAATACAAAAATTGGCTGGGCACGGTGGTGCGCGCCTGTAATGCCAGCTAGTTGGGAGGCTGAGGCAGGAGAATCACTTGAGCCTGGGAGGCAGAGGTTGCAGTGAGCCAAGATCGCGCCACTGCACTTCAGCCAGGGCGACAGAGTGAGACTCCATCTCAAAAAAAAAAAAGAAAAGAAAAAGAAAAAGCAGAATAAAACAAAAAGAAACTACAAATACTCTGTGACTCTGCCCTGGAGTTGGCCCCATGCTACAATATGGATGAACCTGAAAAATGTTATGCTAAGTGAAAGAAGCCAGACACAAAAGACTATATGTTGTAAGACTCCATTTATATGAAATGCCAAAGATGAATGTGTAGAGACTAAAAACAGATAATGGTTGCCTAGAGCTGGGAGTAGGAAGAGGGAATGACTGCAAATGGGCGAGGGGGAATTTTTTAGGGTAATGGAAATGTTCTGGAACTGGATTGTGGTGATGGTTACATGACTCTATACATCTACTGAAAGTGTTGAAACTGTGGTTTCAACATAATCCACAATAAAATCCGCAATGGTAGATTTTAGAAAACAATAAACAATTTACATAAAATTGTTTATATAAAATATATATAAAAACAAAAAACAATTATAAAATAAGAAAATCCCCCATAGTGGATTTTATGGTTCTAAATGCTATTCAATAAAGCTGTTTAGAAAAGGCCTCGAGCTGAGATCACCTTCATAGGGTGCTCACATACCAGCTGGATTAAGCTCTACCTCCCTGCTCTGGCCTTGGCTGGAGGTTGGCAATGGTGATTACTTACCTTTGAATCTCCTGAGGGGCTGCAGCAGTTCTTGGGTACCAGGCAGTGAGTGACAAGAATCCTAGGATCTTTGGTGGTGATGGACAGCCCCTTTTGCAGAATTTGAACCAGTCGGATCCAGAAGTGGAAGACAGTCTCAGGATGGTCAGGGTGGAGCTTTAGGTAATAAATCTTCTCGGTGACTGTTCTCAACTGCAGGATGCGTTGATGGTGGTCACATACCTGGAGCTCCACAAACTTCAATGGGAGAATCCTGAAGCCACCAGGGAAGACACACATTGACAACCCTATTGCATCCAATCTGACCCTGTCTTCATTAAAATGAGGAAGGTCTTCTTTAGAACTAAGGCTTTTGGAGGTAGGAAAGAGGGTGCTTTAGCACAGTGCTGTTCAAATGTTGGGGAGACCAAATACACCGGCTGAGTTTGTTTAAAATGCAGACACCTGAAGACACCACTAAAGATTCAGATTCAGTAGGAATTGGGTGTGGCCCTGGAACTTGCATTGTAACTTCCACCCACCCTGCCATGATTCTTGTGTGCCCTAGACCCTATTTGAGAGAGACAGCCTAGGAGGTAAGGTGGCTGGAGTCATAAGATTTTGCAATTTCTTTCTTTCTTTTTTCTTTTTTTTTTTTCAGACAGAGTTTTGCTCTTATTGCCCAGGCTGGAGTGCAATGGCACGATCTTGACTCACTGCAACCTCCGCCTCCCGGGTTCAAGTGATTCTCCTGTCTCAGCCTTCTGAGTAGCTGGGATTACAGTCATGTGCCACCAGGCCCGTCTGATTTTTTATTTTTAGTAGAGATGGAGTTTCATCATGTTGGTCAGGCTGGTCTTGAACTCCTGACCTTAGGTGATCCACCCGTCTCTGCCTCCCAAAGTGCTGGGATTACAGGCGTGAGCCACCGCACCCAGCTGAAATTTCTTTCTTGAAAGCACCAAAGGAGCTTGCCCCACTGTCTGGCTTGTTCATTTATTGAGTTTAATGCCACAGTTAGTCTTCCCAAGGGAGTTAAAGTTCAAGGATCTGGCTTTGGATCTAATATTAGTCAGCTGGGACTGGGCAGTACTTGCTACAGGTACACCAAGAACATCATGAAGAGGTGTATCACCGAGGTAACATGGAGAAATGAAGGGCTTTCCTGGACTTTTGGGAATTTCTAGAGATTCTTGAGATATCCTACAGATTATCTAAAGAGGCCCAAAGATTTAAAAAGACTACTTCATCCTGGACAAGCATGATGTCACTATATGCTACAGCTCTAAGTGAGACTTAGTCCCCTTTATTTTACTGATTAAAAAAAAAAAAAAAACTGGCAGGGCATGGTGGCTCACACCTGTAATCCCAGCACTTTGGGACGCTGAGGCAGGTGGGTCATCTGAGGTCAGGAGTTCAAGACCAGCCTGGCCAACATGGTGAAACCCTGTCTGTATTAAAAATACAAAAATTATCCCGACGTGGTGGTAGGCGCCTATAATCCCAGCTATTTGGTAGGCTGAGGCAGGAGAACCACTTGAACCTCGGAGGCAGAGGTTGCGGTGAGCCAAGGTCCCACCATTGCACTCCAGCCTGGGTGACAGTCTTTTTTGAGATTCACTTTCAAAAGAAAGAAAGAAAGAGAGAGAGAGAGAGAGGGAGGGAGGGAGGGAGGGAGGGAGGGAGGGAGGAAGGAAGGAAGGAAGGGAGGAAAAAGAAAACTGAGGAGCAGCAAATAACTTGTGATTTTAAAAATTGAGTCCAGTTAGTTGCATACCAAGAACTAAAAATAATCTCCTTTCCCCAACCAGTGCTCCATCTGCCCTACCTCACTGCCTCCTTGCCTTGGGCCCAATGCTGAGAGATTTCCTATGAATTCAGTGGCGTCCGTGCAGTGAGAAAGAAAGTGGGCAGGTAGACTGGCCCCTCACTCCTGTCCACATGACATCTCCCTTTGTCCCACTTGGCCTCTGTCCTTCCAGTGTACCACCTGTCTTAGGATACTGTTGTCTAAAAAAATCAGTGTTACTGCTGATGACATCTCTATCTTCTCCTTGAGTTTAGTAGTCAAGCAACCTCCACTTTGCATCCACCCCTCACCCCTCTTGTCCTCCATTCTCATCTGCGTTGCTCACCTCTTCAGGAAGATGTTGGGGGCTGTGGATGGTCTGTTCCATGTCTGGCTCTGCCCCTGGTGCCATTTGACACTGGCCATGAGTAGGATGTTGGGGAGGGGCAGGCAGGGCACTGAGGAGGTCACCCCCAGGGCCATAGTGTAGGAGGCTTTGTAGATGTCTCTCCAATTCCTGCCCCTTTTGACCTGCAACACAGCCCCCAGGCACAACCTGAGCATTTGGCAAAAGCCGCCATCTGTTTCAGCCCAGGGTTTCTCAACCTCGACACTATTAATGTTTTGGGTTGGATATTCTTTGTTGAGGGCAGGATACTGCCCTGCACACTAGAGAATACTTAGTAGCATCCTTGACCTCTACCTACTAGTTCTAGTAGCACTACCAGCCAAATGGGGACAACAAAAAATGTCTCCAGACATTGTCAAGTGTTCCGTGGCAGTTGGGGCCAAATATCAATTCTTATTGATAACCACTGTATTGATTAAACAACTACTAGTATTTAAACAATATTTCTATCACCCTTTGTTAACAATTACCCACAAGAATTACAGCTCAGGAGTTCCCTGCCATCTGTCATTTCTGCCAATCCTCCCTGGACTGTTTCCTGGCCTTCTCTGAAAAATTTATCCTCTTGGTCCTTCCTGAGGGGCCCTGTTATCTCCTGCACCTTAACTGAACAGGAAGGTCCTCTCTAACTCCAAAGTGATGTTTATTCTTGCTTCCATCCAACCAGAGGAGAGCCCAGGCAAGGAGACAAACATGCACCGAGTGCCTGTTAGACCAGGTGCTTTGCTTGCTGTATTAGCATTTCATCCTCAGGTCAGTTCAAACCTTTTACAATAAAGGGGCCAGATTCAGGCTGCACAGGTTACTTGCACAGTCACCTCCCAAGGAGAAGGCAGAAGACTGGAATCTGAGCCCAGCTGTCTCTGGGTCCCCAGGTGCTGTTCTTTCTCCAATCCGCATTTTTGTTCTCAAGAAGTGTCTCTTTTCACTGCCTCTTTTTTCATCTACTTCAGGTGACAGCCTGGGGGCTGAAGTAAACTGGGAGATTAGAATACCGAATTCTCCTCTCAGAGCAGAGGACCCCTGACCTTTCTCCCCGGGTGACAGCTATCTGTAGGAGAAGCCCTGTCTGAGGCTCAGCAAAGCCCAGGTCAGTGGGGATGGCCTTGTATTCCAGGTCACTAGCTTCTTGCCTCAATTCTCACTCCGCCCCAGTTCCAGGGATGGACTCTCTCAGTCATATCTTGGTAACAGGTTTAGAAGAATCAAAAAGTGCTATTCTGTGCCACCCAAGAGTACCTGGACGAAGTTGCTTTCAAACACCACGGAGTTAGGAAACAGGTTGAATTCTGGAGAATGAACCACCTGGCAGAGCAGTCCCTCCTCCACACCTAGGCCCACTCCAGGGTTCGGCTCTTGATCCACAGGAAAGAGGCCCCTGAATTCTTCCCAGGCATTCAGGGAAGGGAAGGTTGGATAGGATCTTGTGACTTTTACTG
The DNA here is from genome assembly GCF_049350105.2 of Macaca mulatta. Taxonomy (NCBI): domain Eukaryota; kingdom Metazoa; phylum Chordata; class Mammalia; order Primates; family Cercopithecidae; genus Macaca; species Macaca mulatta. Next base: position 168,345,788 of record NC_133408.1, on the reverse strand, counting down.
TCTTCTTTGATTTCCTCCAAGTCTTTCCATGTGGAACTGATGACATTTCTACACATGCTCAGGGGCCTGCTGCACATTTGTCCTGGGATCTCTCTCTCCCCTCCTGGCCTTGGGCAGCTGGCCAAGCCCTGGGACCGCCAGTCAGCTCACAATGATGAATGGATGACATCACGAAAAATCAGCACGGACCTGCAGGAAGGGGAAGTGCAGAGGAGCCTCCCTTTTCCTCCAGAGAGCCTGTGTGCCTTATCGGTGCCTTGATAACCCCCAGCCCTTTTCAGGACCCCAGGACATAGTCCTCCCAGAACTTGCAGAGAAAGCGGTGAGCCAGGCAGAAAGCAAGCAAGGAGGGCTGTCAGGAAGCTCCTTCCACTGCTAAGAGGAAAATGCCCTTCCTGCCTTTCAACCCTTCCTTACTCTGAATGCAACCTATCTCACACAACTTTAAAAGTTGCGTGTCCATTGAAAACCCCGTCTTCCTAAGCTTTGCATCATGTGGGTCCCCGACACCCTGGTGGATCTGCAGGTTATGGAAGCAGTTGCAGGGCAGTTGGTGCCTGCTCTGCATTCTGCCGCGCCAGGCTGCTTACTTCTGCAGGACTTATTTCCCTTAAGAGGTCAAACTGAAGAAGCAGGGGAAGGAATTAGTTTCTTATCCAGAGGCTGGCTTTGTTAGGGCACTGACTGGGAGGAATAGAACCTCTGCTAGGTCCACAAGCTGTTCCCCCTCTCGGAGAGTGACAGCGTCCCTCAACCCTGAACCAGAGGAGGAAAGAGCCCAAATCATGGGCTGCTAGGTCAGGGGGAGAGAACCAAGCAGGCTGACCACTATGCAAGGCCATTCCTGGGAGAAACTGTTTTCTAATTTGGAGCAAATTCTAAATTTTTATTTTTATTTTTGAGATGGAGTCTCGCTCTTATTGCTCAGGCTGGAGTGCAATGGCGTGGTCTCGGCTCACCACAACCTCCGCCTCCTGGGTTCAAGCGATTCTCCTGCCCCAGCCTCCCAAGTAGCTGGGATTATAGGCATATGCCATCACGCCCAGCTAATTTTTTCTATTTTTAGTAGAGACAGGGTTTCTCCATGTTGGTCAGGCTGGTCTCAAACTTCCGATCTCAGGTGATCCGCCCACCTTGGCCTCCCAAAGTGCTGGGATTAGCCACTGTGTCTGGCCCAAATTCTGAATTTATTACATAATGAACTAACCATCAAGGTCAAATGTGACACATACAGAAAAAGAGTTTGACAATCATTACACACAAAGGACAAGCATGGAGGCTGACTTTTGCATTTCATTATAAAGTCAGAGAGAAGCCTAAAGGGCCTGGAGGCTCTCCCCATCCAATTTCATCAGTCCTTCCCTCTGGTCCTTCAGATCACACCCCTGCTCCAGCACCTGTTATAGCTCCTGACTCAGTAAAGCAACTTCCGACCTCACTTTTCTCATTATCTTTTGTTTACCAGGTAGGAAAAGTGATTTCATGGTCACATTCTCTAAGGATTGGATTAGAGACCACATCCTTTGGTTTGCATTTCCCTAGAAATAACCTAGAAAGGGAACACACAGCACAAAAGCGTAGTAATTAATAAAATGATATGTTGCTGTTCACAGTTAAAGCTTAACCACAATAAAGCTCATTGGTTTAGACATACGGTTTGAGTATACTTGGCCATTGAGACACCCAAGAGTCAGTTGGGGAGATGACTTCTCTTTTCCGTACAAGTCTGTTAAGCCCACTTCTATGGTGTTCAACCCTCAGAGGAAGAAGGCTTGGGTGCCCAGTCTAGAAAGCTGATTGTGAGCAAATGATTTTTTAGCTCTAAACAAGATGCTAAACAGTTGTGTAAATGGTGCTTTAAGGTGGCTCACACCTGTAATTCTAGTGCTTTGGAAAGCCTAGGTTCCTGGGAGGATCACTCTAGGACAGGAGTTCAAGGCTACAGTGAGCTGTGATCTTGCCACTGCACTCCAGCCTGCACAACAGAATGAGACCCTGTCTGTATTTAAACAAAAACAAAAACAAACAAACAAACACAAAGATACGCACCCCTTCCTACTTCCCCCACCAAACCTCAAAAACAAGCATATTGAATCTTTATAGAAACCATGTGACAGATACTTAGTTGTCTGTTAGTTGTCTGTCCCAACACCCATTCTGTTTCTTTCTTTCTTTCTTTCTTTTTTTTTTTTGAGACAAGGTCTCACTCTGTGGCCCAGGCTGCTGGAGTGCAGTGGCACAATCTTGACTCACTGCAATATCCACCTCCCAAGTTCAAGCAATTCTTCTGACTCAGCCTCCTGAGTAGCTGGGACTACAAACGTGCACCACTATGCCTGGCTAACTTCTGTATTTTTAGTAGAGATGGGGTTTCTGCCTCAGCCTCCTGAGTAGCTGGGACTACAAATGTGCACCACTATGCCTGGCTAACTTTTGTATTTTTAGTAGAGATGGGGTTTTGCCATCTCTGCTAAAGGCTGGTCTCAAACTTCTGGCCTTAAGTAATCCGCCTGCCTTGGCCTCCCAAAATGCTGGGATTACAGGCCTCAGCCACCATGCCCGGCCCATTCTGATTTTTTAGTAATAGAATACTTGATCATTAGTTGGGCACAGGTCTCCTGTAAGAAAGATTACATTTCCTGGCTTCTCTTGCAGCTAGGTAAGGCCACGTGACTACCTTCTGGAAAAGGAGATGTAAAATTATTTACCAATAACTTTAAACAATGAAGAAAATAGGGTTAATTTACAGGAAATTAGGACTGTAGAAACTACAAACTTGTAGCTTCTGGGGAAAGTTATATAGATGTGGGTTCCAATAACTTGAGAAAACATTGCTTTTTCCTCCTTGTGTATTCAGTAATAATGATGCTGCCACAATTACTGCTGTTTGCACATTTAGTGATGAAAACTTTGGTGACAGCCTCAACTATGCTGACTGTCCTTTGATTTGAGGCCAAAGCCACTTTGGCAGTGCAAGGTATCATTTCATAGCTTGCACAGGAATTACTAGGACATTCAATTGTCAGCTGGGGCTTGACCCAGGTTTTGTGAAGCTAAGAGTTTATACAATTTTGGAAACTCTTAAAAATAAAAAGACTGGATGGAGGAAGTCATAGGGAGTTATTGTTTAATGGGTGCAGAGTTTCAGTTACAGAAGATGAAAAAGTTCTGGAGATGGATGGCAGTGATGGTTGCAAAACAGTGAGAATGTACTTCATACCACTGAACTGCATACCTAAAATGGTTAAAATGGTACATTTTATGTTGTATATATTTCACCACAGTGAAAAGATGCTAGAACTTAACAAATAAAATTAAAACACCCACGAAAGTATGATACAAAATTGCTAGAGGTCCTCCTAGGGCCTCATAAGGCCCATATGAATTAGAGGCCCCGAAGCTTTAAGTTTTATTATCTTTGTGGTAAGTCTGTCCCATTTAAATCTATGTCACTATTTAAAACACTTTATTATTACATAAGCAGTGCAAAGCTTTGTAGAATATTGGAAAATACAGCAAGGTTTCTGTTGTTGTTGTTTTGAGATGGAGTCTTGCTCCGTCATCCAGGCTGGAGTGCAATGGAGCGATCTTGGCTCATTGCAACCTCCGCCTCCCAGGTTCAAGTGATTCTCCTGCTTCAACCTCCAGAGTAGCTGGGCTTGCAGGCACCCACCAACATGCCTGGCTAATTTTTGTATTTTTAGTAGAGACGGGGTTTCACCATGTTGGTCAGGCTGGTCTTGAACTCCTGACCTCAAGAAATCCATGCACGTTGTCCTTCCAAAGTGCTGGGATTACAGGCGTGAGCCACCATGGCCAGCAATACAGCAAGTTTTTAATAAAACTCAGCATAGTCCTGCCTCCTGGAGAACATCACTATAACTGTGTGTGTGTGTGTGTGTGTGTGTGTGTGTGTGTGTGTGTATAAAACCAAAATGAGATCATACTTTAAATATTGTTTTATAACTTTTTAATAACCTGGTTCATTTAGTTGACACTCTCTTTAACAACCTGATTCATTTAGTTGACACTCTCTGCCTTTGTTTTTCCCTATATTTTCATCTTACCTAATTTTCAGGCCACATTATACTTTTTCCAATTAACCAAAATTATTACTACAGTTGGCTTATCCAAATCAGTACCCAATCCAGGACCAAGCATGTTCCCTTAGCTTATTTAATTTAGTATATTCCCCTTTTTAGGACACTTATTAGTGAGAGCAGTTGGGTGAGTTGTCCCACACCATGTCCTACCTTCTAGGTTTGTCTGGTTGCTTCCATGGGGTGATGTTTAGTTTGATTCTCTAGCTACTTATTTCCTGTGAAATAGAAGCTCTATCTAAAGGGTTAGTGGATTCAAGGTAAACACTTTTTAAAAAAATTAAAATAGTCACTATTTCTTAGTAAAGCTCTATCACAGGATCTCTGTAAGATGCTACCCTCCTCTCCCAAAGCATGCCAGGAGGAAAGTACACATGACAACTGCATATCAAAAGAATAATGATCCCAGGAAGTAGAAGAAAATATTTGACAAGACTCTTCTCTGTACTCTCAAGGAAATTAAATATAATATGGACCCTCTGAACAAAAATGTAGAGATACCAAAATAAGATGAAATTAAGACCAAAAGAGGTAAGTGAAGAAACAAGAAAAACCAGGCCGGGTGCTGTGGCTCATGCCTGTAATCCCGGCACTTTGGGAGGCCGAGGTGGGTGGATCACCTGAGGTTGGGAGTTCAAGACCAGCCTGACCAACATGGAGAAACCCCGTCTCTACTAAAAATACAAAATTAGCTGGGAGTGGTGGCACATAGGTGTAATCCCAGCTACTCGGGAGGCTGAGGCAGGAGAATCACTTGAACCCAGGAGGCGGAGGTTGCGGTGAGCCAAGATCACGCCATTGCGCTCCAGCCTGGGCAACAAGACCAAAACTCCATCTCAAAAAATATAAATAAATAAATAAAACTAAAAAAAAAAAAGAAAAGAAAAGAAAAAAGAAACAAGAAAAACTCACTAAAGATCTGGAAGTCATATTAGAAGCCATAAGAAGTAGAGCTGGCATGACAGAAAACTGAGTCAGCGACATGGATGACAGGTTTGAGAATATGACACAGTAAAGCTGGGGAGAGAGATGAACTGACTAGGGAGAAATGAGAGACATAGAAAATAGTTATGTTGATCCAACATGCAGATTGAGTCCTAGGGAATAAATGAAATTCAAAAAAGTAAGAAAAAACATAAAAAGAAACAGTCATTTCTGAAATAAACAAACAAAAGTCCTGATTTAGCAAAAGAACTGAATTTACTATATTGCAGGTAAAGTGAGCAAAGAAGCCACTGGCTCTTATGAAGTTCCTAAATCTTAGGGATAAAGAATGCATTAACTAAGTGTTACCGCTCTTTTAGAATTTGTCTAGCAGGGCTGGTTATGGTGGCTTACACCTGTAATCTGAGCACCTTGGGAGACTGAGGCGGGCAGATCACTTGAGACCAGTTTGAGAGCAGCCTGGCCGGCCAACATGACAAAACCCTATCTCTACAAACAATACAAAAATTAGCCAGGTGTGGTGGCAGTCACCTGCAGTCCCAGCTACTCAGGAGATTGAGGCAGGAGAATTGCTTGAACCCGGGAAATGGAGGCGGGAGGATCATGAGGTTAGAAGTTCGAGACCAGCCTGGCCAACATGGTGAAACCCCGTCTCTACTAAATATACTGAAAATTAGCTGGGCGTGGTGGCGCACGCCTGTAATCCCAGCTACTCGGGAGGCTGAGGCAAGAGAATCACTTGAACGTGGGAGGTGGAGGTTGCAGTGAGCCGAGATCACGCCATTGCACTCCAGCTTGGGTGACAGGGCAAGACTCTGTCTCAAAAAAAAAAAAAAAAAAAAAAAGAGAATTTCTCTAGCAGGTTTTCTGGTTTCCACCGGAAAACCCCATATTAAAAACAAACAAACAAACAAACAAAAAAATTATGCTTCAAACATCCAGAAAGAAGACGCAGACAGTCTACCCAGGGGATAAAAGGAGACTGGCCTCAGACCTCTTTCCAGCAATTTTAGATGGCATAGGACAATGAAACAATGGAGAAAGAATGTTGAGAAGAAAAGTATGTGACCCCATGATTCTATAAATGGCTTAAAATTCATTCAAATATAGCAAAAATAATCTCAAAACAGTAAGCACACCAAAATAAATCCATAAGCTGGTTCTTTGAAAAAAATTAGTTGGACTACTAAACATTTTACTTTGTAAAAACATGGACATAAAACATGAACTAAGAAAACATTAGGGGAGATATACCTAATGTAAATGATGAGTTAATGGGTACAGCACACCAACATGGCTCATGTATACATATGTAACAAACCTGCACGTTGTGCACATGTACCCTAGAACTTAAAGTATAATTAAAAAAAAAAAGAAAACATAAGTACGTGCAAATGAAGGGGAGGTACAGGCTTCTGGGTGAAGGTAGTGGCATGAAGCTATACTACTTAAGATGTAGTCCAGGTAATCAAATACCCCAAACTATTGTGACTTAAAATAGAATTTTGATTTTCTCTTACATAATAGTTCAAAGGTCAGCAATCCAGAGTGGATACAGTATCTCTGCCCTTCTCAACATGTGGCTTTCAGCTCTGGGTCCTAAGGTGGCTGCTCCAGCTCCTGCCATTATGTCTGCATCCTGGCCAGTGAGAAGTGGGAAAAGAAAGGGGAGTTTACACTCATTCCTTTTAAGGCTATGACCTGAAAATGGCATAATCACTTTTGCTCACATCCCATTGGTCGGAATTCAGACACAGGGCCACACCCAGATACAAGGGAAGCTGGGAAATGTAGCTTTTCACTGGGTGGCCGTGAGCCCACCTAGAACTGGAGAATTATTTATTATTTAAGGATGCGGGATATTGATGGACAATTAGCAACCCATGCGAAGAAGCTATGTCACAGAATGACTACCCTGGCCATAGACATTAAGTATATAGTTTATTTAAAAAACAAAAGATTAACTATTGATAACCTAACAAAGAAAGAGATTAAGTCGGGTGGCCAAAGAGTAGAAAAGATGTAAAATCTGGAGCTAGCCTGATAGTAGAGTAAGAATGCTAGTTAATAAAATTGTCCGTGTTCTCACAAATTACTCCCTCCTCCTCCCCAAATTGGAGAAGAGCGGTCTGAGGGAGTCAGTAATCAGCTCAGGAAAACAATTCAAGAAAACCCTTCAAGAGTAGAAGAAAACAATTCAAGAAAAACCTTCAGAAATCCCCTATCAGTCACAGCACTGTCTCATTAGAGACAGAAGAGCCCAGCTGGGTTCACCATTGTTCAGTTCTTCAGGCCGATTTGATGGAAGGATTACCTCATGAGAATAGGATACACCTCCAAATAGAAAAGAGGGCTTTTTAAAATTTTTCAGGAGACAATTCAGCCTTAAAAAAGAAAGAAATGGGCCCGGTGCAATGGCTCACACCTGTAATCCCAATACCTTCAGAGGCCGAGGTGGGAGAACTGTTTGAGCCCAGGAGTTTGAGATCAGCAACGTAGTGAGACCTCGTCTCTACTAAAAATTAAATAAATAAATAAATAAATAAATAAATAAATAGATAAAATTGGCCAGGTGCAGTGGCATGCGCCTATAGCCCCAGCTAACTGACAGGCTGAGGCAAAAGGATCGCTTGAGCTGGGAGAGCAAGGCTGCAGTGAGCCATGACATGATCATACCATCGCACTCCCGCCTAGGCCACAGAGATCCTGGAAAGAGAGAAAGAAAAGAAAAGAGAAAAGAAAAGGAGAGAAAGGAAGGAAGGAGAAAGAGAAAGAGAGAGAAAGCAAGGAGGAAGGAAGGAGGGAAGGAAGGAAGGAAGAAGGGAAGGGAAGGGAAGGAAGGAAAGGAAGGAAGGAAGAAAAAGGAAGAAAAAGCAAGAGAGGAAGGAAGGAAGAAAAAGAAAGGAAGAAAGGAAATCCTGCCATAGGCAACAGCATGCACGGACCTGGTGAAATAAACCAGACACAAAAAGACAAATACCGTATGATGTCACTTATACATGAAATCAAAAATATTTGGCTGGGCAGGGTGGCTCACATCGGTAATCCCAGTACTTTGGGAGGCCAAGGCGGGAGGATCATTTGAACCCAGGAGTTCAAGACTAGCCTGGGCAACATAGTGAGACCCCCATCTCTAAAAATAAAATATAGTAATAATAAAAATTAGCAGGGCTTGTGTTCCCAGGCTGAGGTGGGAAGATTGCTTGAAGCCAGGAGATTGAGGCTGCAGTGAGCCATGATCGTGCCACACTGTATTCCAGCCTGGGCGACAGAGAGAGACCCTGTCTCAAAGAAAAGAAATTAGTCAAACTTATAGAAGCAGAGTGTAGAACAGTGATTGCCACGGGCTGGGTGGAGAGGTGAAGATGAGGAGATGATGGTCAAAGAATACAAAGTTTCAGTTGTAGGATAGATGAATCTAGAGATTTACTATGAGGCATCATGCCTACCACTAACAATGCTGTACGATATAGTTAAAATTTCCTAAGAAGGTAGATCTTATATTTGATGTTCTACACACATACACACACACACACACACACACACACACACACACACACACATACACAATAATAATAATAATAATAATAATAATAATAATAATAGGGCAGGAGGAAAATTCAGGAGGTGATGGGTATGTCTATGGCCTTGATGGTAGTAGGGTTGGCTTCACAGGCGTATATTTATCCCCACATTCATCAAGTTGTATACATTAAATATATACAGCTTTTTACATCTCAATCATACCTCAATACAATGGTTAAAAAAGAAAACTTTTAGGGGAGAGGATACCCCATGTCCTCTGACAAAGGCTATAGACAGGCCCCTGAGTCCTCATCACCCCAGGACCTTCAGCCTATGGAAGAGTGAAGGTCAATAATACAACCTGCAGCCTTCCAACTCCGTTGTAGCCCTTTGTATTTCCCAGAGTTCCACGAGGAGCTGCCTTACTGCCTGCTGTGCGGCAGCAAGCAGCGAAGGAGACAGAGGTGAGCCCACCAGGCTCTGGGATCGCAGTATGCCCAGGGATGAAGGATGAGGCAGATCAGAGAGCTTCTCAAAGACAGAGGGCTTGCTCAGTAGGGACGGTGGCGGATGAGGGAGTCAGCCAGTATGGTTAGGAGACTGGTTACCTGAGCAAATAAGCAAACACATTGAGGATAATGGTAGCCAGGTTTCTCACTGTGGGAGAAGGTCCTTGTAAGCATGGCAAGCTTGGGAAGGCTAGAAAGAACCCTGAGGTGGTAGACTGAAATTGGAGATACCAGAATGAACTCAGCTTAAAATACATAAATAGAGAGAGAGAGAGAGAGAGAGAGAGAGAGAGAGAGAGAGAGGAAGAGATGGAGATATATAGTTACAGGTGCATGAGTATATAAAAATGTCTGTGCATATATGGCTGTGTGTGTGTGTTTTTCTAAATCTGTCCATTGAGAGGGCCTAGAAGCAGTGACACAACAGTAAGAAGAAGCACACTAAGTGTGTAGATTGGTTTCCAAATACCATCTTCCACTCTAAAGAACCAGGATTTCTTGGAGAAATGGCTGATTCCAAGATTGAGGCGGGAAAAGTACAAGATAAGAGTGGAGCCTCTTGTTTGCCAGAAAGGAAGGAATTGCTCAAAGAATGATGGTGGACAAGTCAAAAGAATGCAGAAGACAGCCTGGAGGTGCTCCCACAAGCCAAATTTGGGACTGTTTGAATGTCAAAGCAGATAATGACCGTAATAAGTTACAAACTCTTGAATAAAATTGAAACCTATGAGTCATACTGATGAGAGAGAGAGAAAGAGAGAGAAAGAGAGAGAGGAACCTCTTCAAAGAACCAATGTGTCAGTATGTTTAGCTCCCCGTTCTTTGTTCTCCATTTTAAAGTTTAACTTCCTCATTCTTTATGTCTCCTTGCCCTAGTTTCAGTAAACAACCCCCTCCTAGCCTCTATCACCTGCTCTGTTCTTAGTCACCTGCTCTGTTCCTAGTCACCTGCTTTGTCCTTAATCATAATTAGTCACCTACTCTGCAACCATCCCTCCTGCCAAAACTACTAACCTTGCCACTCCAGCTTATACCCTTGCTCTCTTTAAAATAGCCAATCAGAATTAGCTTAGACTGTGCCATCCAACCCCAGTCAATAGGGAAAAGACAATAGGGAAAAGCAGTAGTGACTAGCTGTGTTAAGAATAAGACCCCCTACCCCTCCCTCATCCAGTGTGCTCTCACCATTGCTCCATCCGTGAGATGTACCCTTCTATAGAAGTAAATTGCCTTGCTGAGAAAACTTTTGCCTCAGTGCTATTTTTACTTGGTGGCAGCGAGCATTTACTTCCAACATTTGTTTCTCTGTATGGAATACAGTTGGCCCTTGAACAACATGGGTCTGAACTTTGAGGGTCCACTTACACCCGGATTTTAAAAATATGCACAGTTTACCCTCTGTATGGGTGGGCTCCACATCCAGAACCAAACACATTGTGTGAAACATGGTATTGGCTGGATGTGAAGCATGGTATTGGCTGGATGTGAAGCCCACCTAGATGGAGGGCTCACATTTCCTATCAGTTGGTTCCACTGGGACTTAGGAATGTGTGGATTTGGTATCTGGGGGGGAACCAAGCCCCATGTGAATACCGAGGGACAACTGTGTTTCTTTCTTCTCTTGCTCCTTCAAGATGTCCTCTTTTTGCTTTGTTTTCAGCAGTATGAACTTAAAATGTGTAGGTAGTGTATCGTGTGTGTGTGTGTGCACTCATGTTAGTATATCCTGCTTTCTGCTCTCTGAGCCTCTTGGATCTGAGATTTGATGGCTGTCATTAATTCTGAGAAATTCTTGGCCATTATTTCCTCAAATATTTCTTCTATCCCATTTCTTCCCTTCTCCTGGGATTCCAGCTATGTATGTATGTTTCAAGCTCATGTTTTAATATTGATTTAACATCTAAATAAAATGGTAGCAAATGGAATCTATCTTGTAGTAAAAGAATAATAAAACTTTACTAAGGCCGGGCATGGTGGCTCACTCCTGTAATCCCAGCACTTGGGGAGGCTGAGGTGAACAGATCACCTGAGGTCAGGTGTTTGAGACCAGCCTGGCCAACATGGTGAAACCCCGTCTCTACTAAAAATACAAAATTGCCGAGTGTGGTGGTGCATGCCTGTAATCCCAGCTACTTGGGAGGCTGAGGCAGGAGAATGGTTTGAACCCTGGTGGCAGAGGTTGCAGTGAGCTGAGATCATGCCACTGCACTGCAGCCTGGGTGACAGAGAAAAACTCCATCTCAAAAAAGAAAAAAAAAAATCAAAAAAAAAAATACAAAATAAAACAAACAAAAAAAGCCTTACTAAATGTGAGTATTAAAGAAAGCAAGAATAATTGAAGATTGCAAACTATATAACTACAATTCACATGGTAATTAGTCAAGAGGAAAATATCCTATGATGTACCACTGTACTCCAGCCTGGGCAACAGAGAGAGACCCCATCTCAAAAAGAAAAAGGAAAACAAAAGTATAAAGAAAGCTTGAAAGTAAAAGAATGAAAGAGAAGTATACTATATAAGTACTAACAAAAGAAAGCTGGTGACCTATATTAATGTTAGTCAAATGGACTTTAAACCAAAAACCACTGCTAAAAAGAAAAAGAACCACTGTGGAATGATAAAAAGTTCAATTCACCAGGAACATTAAAAAAAAAAAACAACCTCAAACGTATGATAGTCTCAATCTATATAAAGCAAAATTGACAGAACTGCATATGAACAAAGTAATAATCACAGAAGGTGATTTTAATGCCTTTCTGTAATTGATACAGTATGCAGACCAGATCAGTAAGGATATAGAATATTTAAACATGATTAACAAACTTGATTTAATAGACCACAGGCAGAGAACACTACACCCAACAATTGCAGAATATGCTTTAATTTTAAGTACATAGGGAAATTTACAAGTAAAAAATGGCCAGATTATGAGCAATAAAGCAAGTTTCAGCAAATTTCCATCACTGAATTGCATGTAGCAATATTCAAATCTAGATCGCAATGCACTTAAGCTATAAATCAAACAAAAAATCACTAGGCTGTGGGATTCAGTGAGATTCAGACATCAAAGTGATTGTAAATCAGGAGGGTGCAAGCATTCCTGAAAATCTTCAGGAATGACAAGAGTAGCCTAGGGGCTTGAGTCACTTTATTTAGATAATAAAAGAAACAGTGACCTTAGAAGGTTACTGAACTTGACACCCTCAGATTACACAAGAACAAATGAATCGTTAAATAAAAAGCAGTTGAAGTGCTTGTTTCAATGAGGTGGGTTGTTTTTGGTGGGGGCAGTGGCAGGGATGGACAGACAGGCCCCAAAATTACTTAGTTCTGTGTTATTGGAAGCTTTATGAACAGTATTTTTGTAATACCTATTTAAAAATTTTTATTAAAATTCATTTAAATGTTCATTGAGTTTAATTCAGTTGGTGCCTTGTTAAATGTAAGAGACAAAGAGTTAGAGATGACTATGAGGACTTGAACCAATATTCCAGGCTGCCCTGGAATATTGTGGTGATAAGGACAGAAACCAGGACTTCAGGAGCCCTCAGGAGCCCTCAGGAGAAGACAATAAGTTAGCTGATACAGGATGTTCCCCTGTTCTCTGACATGACCATGGTAGGGAACCCCCAGGGCTCAGCCGGCTGGAGGAGGGGCTGTATAATGAGGGGCATTGGCCAGGCATGGTGGCTCACACCTGTAATCCCAACACTTTGGGAGGCTGAGGCGGGTGGATCACTTGAGGTCAGGAGTTCGAGACCAGCCTACCCAACACAGCAAAACCCCATCTCTACCAAAACCACAAAAATTAGCCAAGCGTGGTGGCGCACTCCTGTGGTCGCGCACTCCTGTGGTCCCAGCTACTTGGGAGGCTGAGGCAGAAGAATTGCTTGACCTCAGGAGGAAGAAGTTGCAGTGAGCCAAGATCGGGCCACTGCACTCCAGCCTGGGCAACAGAGTGAGACTCTGTCTCTAAATAAATAAAATAAAACAAATAAAAATGAGGGAGCTTTGGAACCTGATTCTATGGACAGAACAGGAATCTAGGCAGGAACCCTCCCCCTGACAGACAGCCCAGAAGAGATTGAAGATTATAGGACCTAGTTAGAGTCAGGGTGGCATGGGCTAAGGAGGGGCAGGAGAGACTCTGAGGCGTGGGTGATGGCATGGCTGGGATTGAACCAGGGAGCAGGAGAGGCTGCCCAGGACTCTCTGCCCTGAGAACTGAGAAGAAGATGTGGGAGGAGCAGAGCAGAGGAGCCTAGAGAAGCAGCCCCAGTGTGGGGTAGGGGTAAGAGGAGGCAGAGATGATGCAGGAGCTGTCTAAGTGCCACCAAAGGCAACAGAGAAGTACTGGGGTGGTCAACACTCCTCCAGCGTTGTGGTTCTCAACCCTTTCAGACCCAAGTCCTCTTTTTATGAGAAGTATTTTGTCACACTCTTTCACCAGCCTGAAATAAAATTCATAATGATTGTAACCTATCTATACAAATAAATTTTTAAAATTTATATCCTGTCCCAACTGTAATATACAAGGAAAATATAAAACAATGCATGTCAATATGTAAATGCTTCCGCACGACTTCATTCGAAGCCATGAAATAGAATCAGAAACTTGTACCCAGAATGCATTAGTTACAAAAATAGACCCATAAAGGTGTGTTGAATGTACTACTCCAAAACAGTAAAGATCCACTACAGATTGGTAAGTGGGGCTCAAAATAGTCCAGGTGGGGCGGCGTTATTGTGAATCAATGAAATGATGGGGTTAGTCCGCTCCTCCAGGGGCCTGGGAGAGGCAGAGCCAAACAGGTGGGGCGGTAACTGTGGCCACATCTTAGCTTCTGAGATCAGACCAGGTCGGGCGTGTTCAGGGTGGTATGGCTGTAGACACCGGCAGTGGCGCCTGGTGCTACAGGGGCAGACCCCCACCCTCCTGGGCTGTAGCAGGGGCGCAGGCGGGCGGAAAAGAGTGAGCAGAATCAGGGGGCTGTTGGAAAGCACGGCGACAAAAGGGGGACAGAGGGAGGAGCGGGAAGCCAAAAGCCTACAGGACCCGGTATTCCCAGGCGGTCTCCTATCCACGTGTTAACCAGGCCGGACCCTTCTTAGCTTTTGATATCAGACCAGATCGGGCACGTTCAGGGTGGTATGGCAGTGGCGCCTGGTGCTGCAGTGACGGACCCCCACCAGGAGGTCCCGGGCTGCGGCGAGAGAAAAGGGGGAGCAGAGTCAGGGGGCGGTTGAAAAGCGCGGTGACAAAAGGGGGAAAGAGGGAGGGAATGGGAAGCCTAAGGCCTGCAGCACCCGGTGTTCCCAGGTCATCTCCCATCCAAGTACTAACCAGGCCCGAACCTGCTTAGCTTCCGAGATCAGATCAGATCAGGCGCGTTCAGGGTGCCTAGATACTGGCGATGGCGCCCGGCTGCCCCAAGAACCCGGCCCAGCCACGCCCGCCGGGTTGTCCCCTCTGCTTACATGGCCAGGTGAAGAAATTGAGGTCTTGAGGCTGGCTGGGATTGACGGGACCAGGGGCAATGATTCCAGAAGTCTCCGGTTACTTAGCACCCATTTCCTTGGCTTGATCTGGGGAGACCTGAAGGGAGAATTCTGGGCCCAGGGCAGCGGCCCTGCAGGAGTGGCCTGTGTTTTCCTGCTGGCTTTGCCCTTCCCTCCAAGCCCCACTCAGAGTGAATCCCAACTAAAACCAGGGTTGTGTAGGGGATCTGAACCCCACTTATTAAATTGGTTTTACTGTCCTAGGAGCAACTTTGTAATGATTTTCCAAACTGTGAACAACTTTTGGTTAAACACCAAACAAACAAACAAAACACACACACACACAAACCCCAAAGTACCATCTTCCCTTGATTTACATGATGGTTACATTCCTGGACAATTCCGTGTATATTAAAATTGGGCGAGTGGGTTGGGGAGTTAGGGTCTAGACTCAAGTAGTTGTAAACAGGTTCTTCACCTGCCAGAAGGGTCAGAGTGGCATAAGAAAATCATTATTTATTCTCTGCAGGGCTTGCCCTCAACTGCTAGAATGCTGTTAACGCCCTCCAGCCATGGTGACTCCCCAAACACCCCATCATTTAAGAAATTCCAAACACCTCCTATAGTGAGGTTCTGCCCACTGAGACTCATTGGCCTAGAATCCTTTTTCTTTTTTTGAGACAGGGTCTTGTTCTATTGCCCAGGAGGCTGGTTTTAAACTCCTGACCTCGAGTGATCTCCTGCCTCAGCCTCTCAGAGTGCTAGGATTATAGGCGTGAGCCACTGCACCCGGCCTGACTTAGAATATTAGACCTGACAAAAGTTAATAATCTTGTTACACATCTCAGTCCAGACAAAAAAACTGTGTTGACAGAGATACTAGATAACTAGAGAAAGTTGATACAAAAACATCCAAAAGGACATAGAGATTATGTGACAGATTAGAAAAATGAGACACGGAAGGGTGGTGGGCAGTTTCAAAACACAATGGACAAAAAGGTGTATAGAAGTTCCACAGAAGCAGCTGGGCACAGTGGCTCATGCTTGTAATTCCAGCGTCTTGGGAGGCTGAGGCAGGAGGATCACCTTGAGCCCAGGAGTTCGAGACCAGCTTGTGCAACATAGGGAGACCTCACCTCTACAAATAATAATATTTGAAAACGTTATCCAGGCATGGCGGCGCACCTGCAGTCCCAGCTACACAGGAGGGTGAGGTGGGAGAAAAGTTTCAACCCAGGCGTTCACGGCTGTGGTGAGCCATGATTGTGCCACTGTACTCCACCCTGGGTGATAGAGTGAGACTTCGTCAAAAAAAAAAAGAAAAAGAAAAGAAAAGAAAAGAAAAAGAAAAGGAAGGAAAGGAGGGAGGGAGGTAGGGAGGGAAATTCCACACAAGCATTTGCACTTCCTTGGGAATATATCTTAAAACCTGAAAAATATTATTTTGCACAATGTGTAGTATAGGTATGGAATTTATTCTACTGGAGGAAAAGGAAATAAACAAAATAAGACATGGCTGGGCACGGTGGCTCACACCTGTAATGTCAACACTTTGGGAGGCCGAGGCGGACAGATCACTTGAGGCCAGGTGTTCAAGACCAGCTTGGCCAACATGATGAAACCCTGTCTCTGCAAAAAAAAATTCAAAAATTAGCCAGGCATGGTGGCCCACACCTGTAATCGCAGCACTGGGATGGCTGAGGCATAAGAATCACTTGAACCTGGGAGGGGGAGGCTGCAGTGAGGCGAGATCACATCACTGCACTCCAGCCTGGGCAACAGAGCAAGACTCTGTCTCAAAGAAAAAAAATTAAAATTAAAATTAAAAATGTTCAGGTGGACTTAGGCAGTGGTGTAATCTATACTTCTCTTTGTGGTGACCATGAAGATGCTATATTCAGACCTCCGGCTGCAGGGAGGCCCCATTCTGAGGAGATGCAGATTCCTCTAATGTGCACTGGATTTAAGGGTTCCCTGCCAGTCTGCTGAAACTTTCTTGGAACTGTGCTGCAGCCTGAGACTCTCCTACCCAGTCCTCCTTGATTTCCCATTGGTCAAATCCAACCAAAGCTGGACAGCATGGCCCTCCCTTGACACAGTCTATAGAGGTTCCCAGCCTCTGGGGCAGAGAGCAGGATGGTGGAGGGTGGAGAGTGGCTTGACCTGGCCTGGAGTGGGATGGGGGCAGGAGCTTAGAGAGGACACCCAGCATATTACCAAAGACTTGGTTTGGCCTGCAAGGACAGTAACATCTTTTTCTTTAAAGGTTAGACATAGTGAATAGAGTTACTTAAGCCCTTGTTGATTGGGTTCTCATTGTTTGCAGCTAAACATGAGACTGGTATAGACCTTAAAGCAAGAAGCCAACTTGCTATGAAGATAATGTGAGTACACAAAGATCAAGGGACCTAGGAAGAAAGGAGTCCAGAAAAGATCTGAGCAAAGCAAATTTCAGTCTTTAGTGAAGAAGGCTGGAAGTTCAGCCTTCAGAACTCCATGCGTGATATTCACAATTGAGTGACTATATTTATGCCTAAATTAACTGCCTTGCAAAATATATTTAGTCTTTATTTCAGTTTGTGAGTTTAGTCACTCTCCACAAACCCTTTTCCTGTGCTTATAACCTCCCAAATATTGTTATATATAGATGCATGGACTGGGTGGACTGAATTCTTATGCTCAGAGAGGAAAAATACTTGTGATCAGTACCCCTTATAGAATTGTCCTATCAAAGTTTACTTACATTATCTTGGGTTATATGTTACACGTGGACTAAAGTCCATGTGCCGGGTTTTTTCTTTCTTTCTTTCTTTCTTTCCTTCTTTTTCTTTCTTTCTTTCTTTCCTTTCCTTCCTTCCTTCCTTCCTTCCTTCCTTCCTTCCTTCCTTCCTTTCTTTCTTTCTTTCTTTCTTTCTTTCTTTCTTTCTTCCTTTCTTCCTTTCTTCCTTTCTTCCTTTCTTCCTTTCTTCCTTTCTTCCTTTCTTTCTTTTTTTTGAGACAGAGTCTCACTCTCTCTCCCAGGCTGGAGTCTAGTGGCACAATCTCAACTCACTGCAACCTCCGCCTCCCGGGTTCAAGCAATTGTCCCTGCCTCAGCCTCCCAAATAGCTGGGATTACAGGCGCCCACCATCATGCCCGGATAATTTTTGTATTTTTTAGTAGAGATGGGGTTTCACCATGTTGGCTAGGCTAGTCTTGAACTCCTGACCTCAAGTGATCTGCCCGCCTCGGCCTCCCAAAGTGCTGGGATTACAGGCGTGAGCCACCGTGCCCGGCCGGAGTTCTTGCTTTTACACTACAAAGTTTCCAACACCAGAAGCTGAAAATTCTGCAGTGCGGCAACCAAACCACTTTTCACTGTCTCCCAAGGCACAGTCATTTAATAATCAGTAGTCCAAGTACTAAGAATACTAAGAAAATTTCCTGGAAAACAGGGACCATGCCCTCTCCCCTCCTTGGCTCTGTGCATGGCCTGCCATTGAGGAACCTAAGAACCTACAACCAGCTGACAGTCTTCGGGGGAGCGCCCTCATAGAATCTCCAGCATTGGTTTTCCCATCTGTAAAAGACAGGCAGCTGTGGGGACTGGGAGACCAGCTAGGCTTCCAGATCGAAGTCATTGCACTCCCTGTTGTATGACAGCATGTGTTGCTGGATCTTGGATGAGCAGACGCAGGTGACAAAGTCCTCCATGCGGCACGTGACAAAGATAGGTGGAGTCGGTAACCACATCCGGGGCCCACGAGCACATGGCCTTGCTCCATGAAGGCCCTGCAGCCTGAGGAGAATGGTGGGGTGGAGGCAGCGGCAACAAGGACAAGGACAAGGCCTGGACAAAGCCCTGACGATGTCGCAGAGTTCGAGCAAGCCGTGTGTGGGCACCAGGCCCAGAGCATACAGCTTGTGCAGCAGCGCTTGGGCAGCTCTGGCATCCCAGGCTCCGCTGGCTGCAGCACGGGTCAGCTTCCCTCTGCAGCCAGGGAGGCAGCCCATGCAGGTTGTGGTCCGTGACCTCCCAGTTCAGGAAGTCCACCTGCTCCAGCAGCTTCTGCTCATGGAACTTAAGCTTCAGCTCCACGATGACTGCAGACAGAGTGGCAGGACTCCAAAACACCACATTCCTCCTGCATCCAGATATGGCCCTAGAACGGAGTGAGAGGAGGGATGGATGTCACAGACATTCCTTTCCTTCCTTGTTCAAGGCAGTGTGCTTAATTTGGAGAGTTTAGAAAGGTATAAAAGCAACTTAGAATACACCAACTGTGACTATTTCTTTGCATGTCATGGATACATGGTGTGTTTCTGGTTGCTGTTGCAATTATTAATACCACGAAACTGTTTTGTTTGGACATAATTTTAAAATTCAGTTTACTAAAAGAAAATTATCTGTATCTGCAATGGGGAAATAAATTGATTTGTTCTAAATCAGGCAGGAATCACAGACAGCAAAATCCAGAACTGCCTTCTCTTAGACTATCTGTAGATTGTGGTAATTCTGGTGGTTTCAAGTTATAGCTTCTGCAAAGGGCTTCAGCCTTAATAATTCTAAATGTTCATTTTAAATTATGAAGCTTTGCCACTCTCAGTGATTGGAACCACTTTTGAAGCCATGGTCTTGGATTTCTCGAGTTGAGCCACTTGTGTTTTATTTTTTCTAAATTGATAACCTGTATTTCTGGGAGGTCACTAATGAATCCCCCAGAGCCACGTGTTTCTTTTTCTTTTTTTTTTTTTTTTTTTTGAGATGGAGTCTCGCTCTGTCGCCCAGGCTGGAGTGCAGTGGCTGGATCTCAGCTCACTGCAAGCTCCGCCTCCCGGGTTCACGCCATTCTCCTGCCTCAGCCTCCCGAGTAGCTGGGACTACAGGCGCCCGCCACCACGCCCGGCTAGTTTTTTGTAGTTTTTAGTAGAGACGGGGTTTCACCGTGTTAGCCAGGATGGTCTCGATCTCCTGACCTTGTGATCCACCCGTATCGGCCTCCCAAAGTGCTGGGATTACAGGCTTGAGCCACCGCGCCCGGCAGAGCCACGTGTTTCTATACCATCATGCTTCCAGCTTCTCTGCTTCCCTGCCTACTGCCTCACCAACACCAGTACAGCCCTAATTAACCTGCTGCTTATTATTTTTCTCAAGACTTACAAAGGCATTTGTGAAGCTTTCCTATCATTTCCACCACATCTTTTAAGAGGGTCCATTTGGGTGTTATTCTTTGAGGACATTTTCTCTTTTCTCTGAATTCCATGTCAGAAACTTTAAGATGCAGTTTTACATTGTCTTGGGGATTGTTTTTGCAGATGTCTTGTCCTGGTAGAGTATAATTAACTCTGGATAACAATGTTTTGTTTCTTTTCTCTTTTAAATGGTATGTGTATTGGCCGTTAGAAGTTTTACCAATCCCATGTGTGGTGTTGTTTTCATCTAAGAAATAGATTCTGAGAAATCAACTTCAAGGATGAGCCCAGTCAGCATGGGCTGTTGTTTCTTCCCTCGTTTTGAGGGAGAAACAGTGTGGAGCAGCCAGAGCTGGCTATGGCAGAAACGGATTTACTTAACAAGAAATAGACACTTTAACTGGGTCAGTCTAGTAGGACCCAGGCACTGGCAGATACACAATGAATAGACACATATGGCTGGCACGTTTCCCTACGCAGCATCCACGTTTCTGGGCACAGAACCACACCAATTAGACTTCATGGTTGTACACATAGAAAACATGCAGCCAACCCAAGCAGAAGGGAATTTGTTGGAAGACTATTGGGGAGCTCTTCACACCAACTGAAGGTTAAAAGAACCAGGCATGAAGAATAGGCCAGAACCAAAAAGCAGTAAGCTGGAGGGAAGCCCAGCGACTGTCTCATGGCGGGCACTGCCTTGCCAGGATGGTGTCCCCACTAGGACGCCTGCATGGAGATGAGTGACGTTCCTGCTCACGTTACACAATTCAGGAAGGGGGCATCCAGCTAGCTAAGTCCATACCAGGGATCTGAAGGGTAAAGGGAAGGAGTGGTTACTGGACCCGGGAGAGTCTAGCAGAGGAAGCCACCACGAGAGGAGCAGTTTTGTTACAGGAAAGGGGTCCTGATCCAGACCCCAAGAGAGGGTTCTTGAACCCAAGAAGAATTCAGGGTGAGTCCATAAAGTGAAAGCAAGTTTATTAGAGAATAGTAGTCCTTTTGCATGCTAATGCATTATAATTAGCATATAATTAGCAGCGGGACGACCGGAGGTCACTTTTGTCACCATCTTAGTGTTGGGGGTTCTTAGCTGGCTTCTTTACTGTGACCCGTTTTATCAAGTGGTGTCTTTGTGACCTGTATCTTGTGCCGACCTCTTATCTCATCCTTTGACTAAGAATGCCTGACCTCCTCCATTAGAATGGAGCCCAGTAGGTCTCAGCCTTATTTTACCCAGCCCCCATTCAAGATGGAGTTGCTCTGGTTCAAATGCTTCTGACAGTTTCCCTCTGTTAACAGCCTACCTTATGTCACCACAAGGGAGGAAATAGTTGTCCTTACCCCATTCTCCTCATCCTCTCTGATCTCCTGCCCGGGCTTCCCACTGGCCAAACCCACCTGGAAACCAGAGGTGATGAGCTGCTAGATGTAGATCAGCTTGGAGAACATGCAGGAACCAAGGGAATTCTGGGGCACAGAACTTCCAGCCATAGAAGAGGAGAGTTTAATCTTCACCTTTTTCCCTTCCCCTTTCCCCCATACCACGAATTGCCTTTCAGTCATCCTTTTGATTCAATCTATAGTCAATGTGTACAATATTATGAATAGTCAAAGATACAGTACATGCTTGAGTTACATTTCTCTTTTTTTGTACAACTTCTTCCTCTTGGAGTTAATATATTTTTGTTTGCTTGGTTTAATAGTCCTATTCCTAACACAACCCTAAACTTTGCCATAAGTGTAAATCTCTCAGTGCATTCAAACACATCAGGTATTCCATCAATTTGATCTCTGTGGAGATGCATTTTGCAGAGTCCTCTCCCCTGCTCCAGTAAGAGCTGACTGCTTTCTGGCGCTGCTGTTCTTCTGTCATTCTGGACTCTCTCTTCATCTCTCTTCACCTGATACTGCCTTCACTTTTTTCCTACATTGAACCCACCCCTTTCCTGGAGCCGTGTTTTTCTGAGTTGGCTTCATTTTAATGGAGTATATCCTCTAGGAGTTTCTTAAGAAAGAGTTGTATGAAAAACTGCATAGAACACATAGGAAAAGATTTTTTAAAAAGAAAAAATAATTTTTAATTGTGTATATGAAGTTTGGAGATTTTAATACCTAAGGGTGAAAGTGATTTCACCAGGGGCACAAAAATCATTCCACTAACTGAAAACTGAGCTGTGGCTGCCGTTTTTGGCTCCTCCTGCCATTAGGAGAGCATGGTGTTATGTGTAGAAGGGAGTTTTGGAGTTGTTGAAGCAGATTGACCGTTATCATGAAAAGCAAAAAGACGGCTCTACAGAATGGGGGCAGAGGGAAGTAGGAGTGGTACTCAGAGGAAACTGAGATGCCTCTTTACAGCTCCTGCTGAGTCAAAAGAAGATCACACAGCTCTACATGTGTAAAACCATCAAGGGCTTGGGCTTTTCAGGAGTGAAAGTTTGTGGACTCCCTACGAGGGAACAAACCCGGTCAAAACAAGAGGTACCTGGAATGGTAGTATATGAGGGAAGTCATAAATAACAACTACTACTGACTTGTAACCAAGAAGCAGAAAGAACTAAAACTTTCACCTGTATTTCTTTCTCTGCAGTGATGTATGTTATTTAAATTAATCCTTCTCTCATTTTTGTGCATAGGGTATGCTTGTGACATTTGTATTTACTGTTTGGTCTAGAAGTTTTAGAATACAAAGGTAAGAAAGAAACCAAGGGGGGCGGGTGTGGTGGCTCATGCCTGTAATCCCAGCACTTTGGGAGGCCAAGGTGGGCAGATCATGAGGTAGGGAGATTGAGACCATCCTGGCCAACACAGTGAAACCCTATCTCTACTAAAAATACAAAAATTAGCTGGATGTGGTGGCACGTGCCTGTAAACCCAGCTACTCAGGAGGCTGAGGCGGGAGAATTGCTTGAACCTGGGAGGCGGAGGTTGCAGTGAACCGAGATTGCACTGCTGCACTCCAGCCTGGGTGACAGAGCAAGACTTAATCTCCAAAAAAAAAGAAAAAAGAAAAAAAAAAAAGAGATTGTACGTGGGTTTGGACAGTGTCAGAGAAGAATCTAGGTTTCATAGAGGATGTCAAGGAGTAACAATATTCTAAAAAAATGACTAAGCAAGCATGCAGGTTGACTTACCATGATCACTTAGGTGCGCAAAGTAGGCAGAGATTCAATGAACAAAAACAGTATAGTTTATTGCCAACAGCAAACAGCAGAAGCACCAGCATGGCTGAACCAGTTGCCCTATCCCCCAGCAACACAAGGGGTTTTGCATACAGCTGAGGCATCCATGGCGAAAGGCTCAGTAATTTTTACAACAAACAGTAACCAAACCTGTCCCCTCCCCCAGAGACAGAGGACAATTAGGACTTGAAATTTGACACGCTTAGCAAGAATGTGTAGAGATGCTCAAGGACCATGGTGGAGTACCTCTTCCAACAGAGAACAGAGACTGCCGTGGAAATTTGTTATTATCAGCCACCAGATACCTGTTCCCCTATTGGTCTTCTTGTAACACACCTCAATTTCCTTTAGGGAAACCACCCAGCCTGCTGCAGCATTTGATGAAATGGTCAATTCACTACCCTTATCTGAATTCGCAGAGCTGTTCTGGTGTCAGAGCGTTCCAAGACCGGCTCCGCAGTTGTCCTCTTGATTCTGTGAGCCAACCTACAACCATCCAATGAATCCCTTTTGGTTTAGATTAGAGTCAGCTTCTCTTACTGGCAACCAAAGAAGTCTGACATAAAATGGCATCTGTTATCAAAGAGTTCATAGCTCCACCAGGGAGACAGACATGTAAACAAATAGCCACAATTGGGTGAGAAATGCTATAAAAATGCTATAATACAAGGCACATGTAAGGCACAATAGTAGCATTGAAGAAATCCATCAATAAAGATAAGTGTCATGAGGGCAACAGGTGGAGAAAGTAAGCAAAGGTATCTCAGGTAGAACAAAAGTGTATACAATGTCCTCGAAGTATCTTAAAACATGGTGCATTTAGGGAACCACAAGAAATTTGGCATGGTGGGAGCATAAGATTCTACAGCAGCAGTGGCCAGTGGAGAGGCTGGAGAGAGAGGCAGGAGCCTGGACATTTCATGTCAGAGGGTTTGGTTTTATTAAGGGCAAGCTCGGTCAGATTTTTTTTTTTTTTGAGACAGAGTCTCACTCTGTTGTCCAGGCTAGAGCGCAGCGGAGTGATCTCGGCTCACTTCAACCTCTGCCTCCCCAGTTCAAGAGATTCTCCTGCCTCAGCCTCTGAGTAGCTGGGACTACAGACACGCACCACCATGCCCAGCTAATTTTGACATATTTAGTGGAGACGGTTTCACCACGTTGGCCAGGCTGGTCTCAAACTTCTGACTTCAAGTGATCTGCCCACCTCAGCCTTCCAAAGTGCTGGGATTACAGGTATGAGCCACCATGCCTGGTCCTTCCTGTCAGATTTATGTGTCAAAAAGGTTGCTCTGTTAGAGGTATGAAAAGGGAATGAGTTGGGAAGACATTGGAGAGCCATCAAGAGTAATTTGGACTTTGAAGTTAGACAGACTGGCTTCAAGTCCTGGCTCTGCTACTTCCTACCTGTGTGACCTTAAGCAAGTTCTTGAACCTCTCTGTGGCTCCGGTTTATCATTTATAAAATGTAATAATAAGATCTGCTTCTCAATGGCTTGTGCTGTGGTTTAGTGATCTTTGTAAAGTCAGTATAGTGCTTGGAAGATAGCAAATTTCTAAAGATGTTAGCTACTATTATGATAAAGTCTGGGAGACCAATTGGGGTTACTATTTTATTTTATTTTATTGTTTTTTGAGATGGAGTCTGGCTTTGTCGCCCAGGCTGGAGTGCGGTGGCACCATCTCTGCTCACTGTAACCTCCGCCTCCCGGGTTCAAGTGATTCTTCTGCCTCAGCCTCCCGAGTAGCTGGGACTACAGGTGTGTGCCACCACACCCAGCTAATTTTTGTATTTTTAGTAGAGATGGGGTTTCACCATATTGGACAGGCTGGTCTTGAACTCCTGACCTTGTGATCCACCCACCTCGGCCTCCCAAAGTGCTGGGATTACAGGTGTGAGCTACCGTGCCTAGTCTGGGGTTGCTATTAACATAATAGTCTAGGTGAGGGCTAATGAAGGCTTAAACCAAGACAAAGAAGTGGGGATGACAAGCCTTTTAAACATTTGTAAGCATGCCATATAGATAGGGTGGCCACATGATTTGTGATTCACTGAGGGACACTTCTCAGGGTGAAATGGGTATGTATTAATAATGATACCAGGACAACAGGCATGCACTGGGAAGTACAATCATGCCGCACAGTAGTCTCTTCTAAGTTCAGCTTCTAGATGTCCCACACCAGCACCAACAATGCTCAGCTTATTCGATTGTAACATGCTGAAAGGAAACTTGTTTTTAATTTTACTGGAGGCAAGACAAAACCAACAAGCATCAGGCATCCTCTTAGCTCAGATGTCTTTTCTGACTCAATTCAGCCAGATTTGACTACTCAGCACAACCGAGCACGCACAAGAGAGAGGGCAACCATGTTCTTTCTCTCTGCACCACACAGGATGTGAACCACATATGCTGGAAAGCAGGGCCTCCAGCCTTCATTTGCAGGCTGGGTGGCTCAGACATCAGGTCAACATTAATGGCTTCCCTATGTCTCCAACATAGGGCTTGGCATCTCTCCCAGACCCTCCCTAAAGGCAGGTAACTTGTCCATCTGTCTTGTTCTCTCCAGTATACTTAGCATCAAACGCAGTGTCTAGCCCCTCGCAGGAGCTTGACGAATACTTATTAAATATTGGAATGGGCATGGTGGGGCTGGGCGTGGTGGCTCATGCCTGTAATCCCAGCACTTTGGGAGGCCGAGGAGGGTGGATAACCTGAGGTCAGGAGTTCGAGACCAGCCTGGCCAACGTGGAGAAACCCTGTCTCTACTAAAAATACAAAAATTAGCCCGGCTGGTGGTGCATATCTGTAACCCCAGCTACTTGGGAGGCTGAGGCACAAGAATCACTCGAACCTGAGAGGCGGAGGTTGCAGTGAGCCAAGATCACACCACTGCACTCCAGCCTGGGCAACAGAACAAGACTCTATCTCAAAAAAAAAAAGGAGTGGTGGTATTTTCCTTGTAGATACTCCCTACGTGTACAAAGGTTGGCCAAAGCTCCTGCCCCATTCCCAATACTCAAAGATGCCATGTCTTCCAGTTCACTTTCATTAGGTTCTGGGTAGAAATAGTCAAATCAATCAGGATTTCTGGTGATGGACAGTCAATATCTTCCTTACCATGTTTTCATTAGCAACAAAATGTTGTATGGGTCGGGGGAGCCTTCATAGCTTTATACTAACACAGGGAGTGGGGCGAGGAAGACCTAATTTATTTTATTTTATTTTTTTTTGAGATGGAGTCTGGCTCTGTCACCCAGGCTGGAGCACAGTGGCATGATCCTGGCTCACTGCAAGCTCTGCCTCCTGGTTCAAGTAATTCTCCTGCCTCAGCCTCCTGAGTAGCTGGGACTACAGGCGTGTACCACCACGTCAAGTTAATTTTTGTATTTTGGGTAGAGACAGGGTTTTGCCATGTTGGTCAGGCTGGTCTCGAACTCCTGACCTCAAGTGATCCACCCACCTCAGCCTTCCAAAGTGCTAGGATTACAGGCATGAGCCACTGTGCCCAGCCAAAGACTCAATTTCTTGCTTGAGATAATGGAGCAACACAAAAGAATCTTCCAGCTGGTTGCCATCCTTCTCAGGATTTATTTTATTTTGGGCTTGTAGTAGCTCGGGCCTCTATTTCCCCCTGCCCCTTTGAAAATTGATTTCTCCTCAGTGGCCCTTTCCTCTCCTCAGAGGCCCTTTCCAAGCCAGTCTTGGACTGGCTTTCTTGGCTTTACTTGGCTATTGTGTGGTTTCAATTGAGCAGACTACTATATGATTTGGATCTGTCTCCCTGCCCAAATTTCATGTGGAATTTAATCCCCAGTGTTGGAGGAGGTGGCCGGTGGGAGATGATTGGATCATGGGGGTGGATTTCCTCCTTGCTATTCTCATGATAATGAGTTCTCATGAGATCTGGTTGTTTAGAAGTGTGTAGCACCTCCTCCTTGTTTCTTTCTCCTGCTCCAGCCATGTAGGACAGGTCTGCTTCTCTTTTGTCTTCTGCCTTCATTGTAAGTTTCCTGAGGCCTCCCCAGCCATGCTTCCTGTACAGCCTAGGGAACCATGAGCCAATTAGCCTCTTTTCTTTATAAATTACCCAGTCTTGAGGCTGGGCCTGGTGGCTCACGCCTGTAATCCTAGCCCTTTGAGAGGCCAAGGTGAGTGGATGGCCTGAGCTCAGGAGTTGGAGACCAGCCTGGGCAACATGGTGAAACCCCATCTCTACTAAAACACAAAAAATTAGCCAGGTATATTGGGTGCCTGTAGTCCCAGCTACTTGGGAGGCTGACGCACAAGAATTGCTTGAACCCAGGAGGTGGAGGTTGCAGTGAGCCATGATCACGCCACTGTATTCCAGCCTGGTGACAGAGTAAGACTCTATCTCCAAAATAAATAAATAAATAAATAAATAAATAAATAAATAAATAAATAAAATTACCCAGTCTTAAGTAGTTCTTTATAACAATACAAGAATGGAATAATACACAGATAGTAACTTTTCCCACCTATTTTTCCAAAAACTGCTCCTGTTCTCAGTCAGTCCTTTCCCAAACTGGAGCCTCCCTATAGCACAACCTGTAACAATTAGGGACTCACTTGGAAGTTTATTGGTGGAAGCACAGAAGCACCTTGTTGGAAACACCATCTTACCTCTCCCATGGTCACTCGGCTCACAGTGGGAAAGGAGCATTATAAGAGGTGGTAGCAAGTACAAGTACACGCATGCCAGGAAGAGCATGTTTTGCCTAGGTGTCAGGGTCCCAAGAAGTGCTCTCCTAGGGAACTGGCTACAGGAACTTGTAGAAGGTGCTCATCCGGATCCTCTTGTTCCCAGAGGCTGTGGCTCAAGACAGCTCTCATGGGTATATTCAAATTGATTGGAGATGCCACTGGTGAGGGTATCTTGTAGCAGCTGCGGTTGTCTATTTCAATGGCAGTGTCATTGTTCCTGTTGGAGCCCAGGGAATTTTGGGGTTATTGAAAGCAATAGAAGAAAACGAAAACATTGTTAAAATTTAACTTAAAAACCACCTTTGGGTGGGTGCAGTGGCTCACGCCTATAATCCTAGCACTTTTGGAGGCCGAGGTGGGCGGATCACTTGAGGTCAGGAGTTCAAGACCAGCCTGGCCAATATGGTGAAACCCCGTCTGTACTAAAAATACAAAAATTAGCTGGGCATGGTGGCACATGCCTGTAATCCCAGCTACTCAGGAGGCTGAGGCATGGGAATCGCTTGAACCCAGGAGGTGGAGCTTGCAGTGAGCCGAGATGGCACCACTGCACTCCAGTCTGCATGACAGAGTGAGACTCCTTCTCAAACAAAACAAAACAAAAAAACTCTCTTTCTAGTTATGGCTTTTTCCAGCGCCAGTGCTTTAAGCACATGTATGGAAATGCGGGGCACAATATGCATATATGGAATAATGTTAAAGGCAACCCAAGGAGAGAAAGCCACACGGGAGGAGGAGGAGGGAGCCTGGAGCTAAGGCCTGCTCTGCTGGAGGAACAAACAACTTTTCAGACCTTAAGTACTACTTTGATGTGTTGAGAATATAACGTATTATGACTCAAAGACAAAATCCCAGGGACCAAAAATTTAAGATCAGAGAAGTGAGAGTGAGCTGGGGGGCCTGAGGGATTACCAGTCTTGGTAACCAAGGGCTTGGGTTGTCACATGGGGAGAGAGTCCTTTGTAAAGAACTGCTGCCTCCTTCTCCTCAAGCTGAAAGAGAGAGCCTTCCTGGGTCAACCCAGGGAGCTTGAGCTGTGGCTCCTGGGCTCTGGGAGAAGAGTTGCTTCTGTGCCTAGGAAGCAAGGTCCTCCTCTCCAGTGGCTGGTCAAAATATGAGAGGATGTTTCCTGAAGGTCAGATGTGGGCTGTGAGAGAGAGAGAGAGAGAGAGAGAGAGAGAGAGAGAGCACGAGCACGTGCACACCAGCCTGGAGCCACTGTAAGCCCTACCCAAGAGGACTCCTTAAAGGGGTGAGGGGATAGCTAGTGCCTGGGGGGCATGGCCCCTGCAGAGCCATGGCTGGGAGGGTGGGGGTGAGGGTGGGGGGGCACAGTGTGGCCAGATGAAAGGGAGGTGTTGCAGTTGAGGGGCCAGAAAGGAGATTTCAAAGAACCCAAGAAAGCTCCTTGCCAGTTGTAATGGCTCATGACTATAATCCCAGCACTTTAGGAGGCCAAGGTGGGAGGATCACTTCGGTTCAGGAGTTTGAGACCAGCCTGGGCAACATAGCAAGACCTTGTCTCTACTAAAAATTTAAAAAATTAACCAGGCATGGTGGTGCATGCCTGTAGTCCCAGTTACTTGGGAGGCTGAGGTGGGAGGACTGCTTGACCCCAGGAGATTGAGGCTGTAGTGAGCCAAGATCATGGCACTGTACTCCAGCTTGGGCAACAGAGTGAGACACTGTTGGAATGCAAAGGAGAGGAGAGGAGAGGGGAGGGGAGGGGAGGGGGAAAGGAAAGAGAAAGAAAAGAAAGAAAGGAGGAAAAAGAAAAAAGAAAGAAAGCTCCTAAGAGAAAAAAGTTAGCTTTAAATATTAGGAAACAGAAAGAGAAGAAGAGTGACAACCCAGTTCCCCGCTAGGAAAGGTCACCTTGATAGGGAGCCAGACTGAGGGTAAGGAGAAGATGTGATAAGTTCAGGGTTTTATTAATTTTCAGACATTAGATATTTTAATTTCAGAATTGAGGCTGCTTTTGCAATTTAAATGGACCAAAGGAGCTTTTATATTCTCAGAGAGAGCCCATATGCTATGTAGCCTGCCCAGAAATCCAGCTTTTATCCAGGGGCAAGAGGAAAACTTCTGCCACTGAAAAAGTTATGAAGGGCAGACAAAATAAATTTGCATTCTGATGATACCCTACAAGTTGCATTTGTGCAGCATATTGGTTGCACTATCTTACTTTGAGTTTCTATCACTTTTTACAGAAAGAATCTAATACAATTATTAGTAAATTAATGAGACTTTGGAGCTACCAGTAGTTTCCCTTATTCTGTCCGTTTTGCAGAAGAGGCTGGTGAGGGCCAGGCACAGTGACTCACGCCTGTAATTCCAGCACTTTGGGAGGCCAAGGTGGGTGGATCACCTGAGGTCAGGAGTTCGAGACCAGCCTGGCCAACATGGTGAAACCCTGTCTCTACTAAAAATACAAAAAATTAGCTGAGTGTGGTGGCAGGTGCCTGTAATCCCAGCTACTTGGGAGGCTGAGTCGAGAGAATCGCTTGAACCCAGAAGGTGGAGGTTGCAGTGAGCCGACATCACACCATTGCACTCCAGCCTGGGCAGCAAGAGTGAAACTCTGTCTTCCAAAAAAAAAAAAGAAAAGAAGCAAAAAGAAAACAATAAAAGAAGAGGCAGATGAGGCAAAGAGAACTAGGGTTTTACCCCAGGGATCCTTGTGAGCTTGGATTGGAAATAGTCAATAGCTAACTCCACCATGAGCCTGCTTTGTTAGCTTCACTTCTTTGAATTGATTTTCTCATCCCTCATTCCTTTTATTGAACACCTGTCGTTAGAAAACACTGGATTTTGCCTAAGGAGTGAATATTCAGATCAAAGAGCCAAAGACCTTATTTTCAAAGGCAGGCTTACAATAAAATTGACAGAAAAAGCCATGTGCATGACTATCTAAAATACAAAGAAGGAACTGAGATAGATTGGTAGAGGGTGTCATTGATCCCATGACTTCACGCTGGAGGAAGGGATCTGGAGCTGACCCCACAGAGGACCCACCTGTCTGCTGTGAGCTGGAGCTTTCCTGAGAGCTGTGAGAAACTGCCACTGGTCTGCTCAGCCGCCAGCAGCACGAGGGACTCGCTAGGCTGGGGGGATGACAGGAGGCTGTTTTCAGGCTGGATGGAGAAATTTAGCGTCAGATGGATAGGTCTGCTCAGAGAGTTCTTGGCCTCCTTGGGGTAGAACTTTGAAGGGGTTTGTGATATTACAGTTGAGTTTCACACCCTAGCCCTGGGAACCTGTTCCTTCAGCATTAAGCCCCGAGAATCATCCAACAAAAAATGGGACCCCTGGCAGGGTCACACCCACTCCCTGGTCAACTATGGTGGCTACTCTGTCCAGAGTACAGATCTGAATGTTCAGAAGCAGAGCTGTCAGGCTATAAAACTGCTGACCTTCAAAGTCAATAACATACCTGAAGCACAGAACTTAAGTGGGAGGAGGAAAGCATTCAGATTCTGAAATCTGAAGGTTTTGGACAGTCCAATCTATTGACCTTCCTTCCTGTGCTTCTATACCAAGCAGGACCTGGAAAGGTCTTATGTGTATCAAAGACGTACCCTAAATAAACCAAAGAGGAAGGGCAAATATTTGAGGAAATATTTGCAAAAACTTGTAAGGGTCAAAAATCCTGATGTATAAAAAGTTTTACTATAGGCCGGGCACAGTGGCTCACGCCTGTAATCCCAGCACTTTGGGAGGCCGAGGCGGTTGGATCACGAGGTCAAGAGATCGAGACCATACTGGCCAACATGATGAAACACCATCTCTACTAAAAATACAAAAGTTAGCTGGGTGTGGTGGTGCACGCCTGTAGTCCCAGCTACTCGGAAGGCTGAGGCAGGAGAATCACTTGAACCCGGGAGGCAGAGGTTGCAGTGAGCCAAGATTGCACCACTGCACTCTAGCCTGGCAACAGAGTGAGATTCCATCTCAAAAAAAAAAAAAAAGTTTTCTTTTACAAATCAATTTAGAGAAACACAAGATTGCCAATAGAAAAATGGCCAAAGAACACAATAGACAGTGCCATATATATGGCATTAATATATATATAAAATATATTAAAATAATATTGTATTATATATATGACTATAAATACATAACAATGTAACAATGCTGAAACTCATTGAAAATCAGAGAATGCCACTTTTTTACCTATTATACTAGGAAATTTATTAAAACGTTTACTGCTCAATTGTAATAGGATATGCAGTAAAATACTATTTTTTTTTTTTTTTTTTTTTGAGATGGAGTTTCACTCTTTCACCCAGGCTGGAGTAACGTGGCACGATTTCCGCTCACTGCAACCTTCACTTCCCGGGTTTAAGTGACTCCTGCCTCAGCTTCCCAAGTAGCATTATAGGGGCCTGCCACTATGCCGGGCTAAGTTTTGTATTTTTAGTAAAGACAGGGTTTCGCCATGTTGGGCAGGCTGATCTTGAAGTCCTGACCTCAGGTGATCCACCTGTCTTGGCCTCCCAAAGTGTTAGGATTACAGGCGTGAGCCACCACACCCGGCCCACAGACACTCATATTATTGGTGAGAGTATAATTTGGTATGATATTTATGGAAATAATCTAGCAATGTGTGTTAAGAGCCTTGAAAACGTTCATGCTCTTTGAATTCTACTTCTAAAAACCTATCTGAGAACATAATCAGAAATGTAGATCATACATATAAATGCTTGTTTTAGCATTATTTACAATAATAAATACAGGCCAGGCACAGAGGTTCACACCTGTAATCCCAGCACTTTGGGAGGCCAAGGCAGGTGGATCACTTGAGGACAGGAGTTCAGGACCAGCTTGGCCAACATGGTGAAACCCCATCTCTACTAAAAATACAAAAATGAGCCAGGCGTAGTGGCATACACCTGTAATCCCAGCTACTCTGGAGGCTGAGGCATGAGAATCGCTTGAACTCGGGAGGTGGAAGTTGCAGTGAGCCGAGATGGCGCAATTGCACTCCAGCCGGGTGACAGGGCATGGCTCTGTCTCAAAAAAACAGAAACATTTCTAAATGTCTCAATATTAGGGACAGGTCAAATAAATTTTAATTCATTCATACTACTGAATAGAAATTATCAAAATGATACTTACAAAGAGCTTTTAAAAGACATGGAAACGTCTATATATATACACACACACTTACATATATACATATATATACTTATCTCTCAACAGGTCCTGGAGGGAGGTCCACTTACTGTTGTTTCTATGGAGCTGGTGGGCATCTTGGGCACCAGGCAGTGAGTGAATTCGATTCTCGGGTCTTTGGTGGTGATGGACAGGCCTTTCTGCAGAATTTTCACCAAGCGGACCCAGAATTGAAACACAATCTCTGGGTGTTTTTCGTGGAGCTTCAGATAGTAGATCTTTTCGGTCACTGTCCTAACCCTCAGGATGCGCTGGAGCCGGTCGTAGATTCGCAGCTCCACGTACTTCAGGGGGAGAAGCCTGGGCATAATCAGGACATTCCCATGAGAGAGCCTGTGGTTTCAATCAACCATGTGGGTGCCCACTTAGAGGTGGCTCAGCGTCATTGGCCTCCTACCTCTCTGCCTGGGGGATGCTGAAGGGAGAAAGCTCATGTAATGAAAGTGGAGGTGATTACTAAGACTGACTCCTCTCCAATTTCCAGGACTTTAGTAGGAATACAGGTGTGTGCCAGTACACCCACCTAATTATTTTGGTATTTTTTTGGTAGAAACAGGATCTCCCTATGTTGCCCAGACTGGTCTTGAACTCCTGGCTTCAAGCGATCCTCCCACCTCAGACTCCCAAAGAGCTAGGATTACAGATGTGAGCCACTATGCCCTGCCAAGATAAGTATGATTAATTCCACTTTACAGATTTTGAGGCTGACGCTTAGAGAGGCTAAGTGATTTGCCTAAGTTTAGATCTTATTAAGTGTGACGTGGAACTAAGATATCCTGACTCAGTTTCTAGGACTCTTTCTCCCTATATCCTGACTTACTGTGTTGAAAGGGCAAGGAAAAGGATAGATGTCTCCTGAATATCTAGTATTTTTTTTTTCAATCTCAGGATTTCATAGTCGTGTTTGACTTTCGTATCCCCACTTTTTCCTTGGAAACCCCCTCTATCTATATTGACAAAAAGAAACATTTCTAAATGTCTAATATTAGGGACTTGTCAAGTAAATTTTAATTCATTCATATTACTAAATAGAAATTATTGAAATTATATTTACAAAAAGATTTTAAAAGACATGGAAATGTGTCTGCATGTACACACATGTACACACACACACACACGTATACACACACACACACACATTTACAGAAAAGGAAGCTAAGATTCTCAAAAACCAGGTTCGAGACAAGGACTGTGTACTGCCCTATCCCAGCACGAAGAACAGTGCTTGGTAA
Source organism: Macaca mulatta (assembly GCF_049350105.2). Lineage (NCBI taxonomy): Eukaryota > Metazoa > Chordata > Mammalia > Primates > Cercopithecidae > Macaca > Macaca mulatta. The sequence goes on along the minus strand of NC_133408.1, from coordinate 168,311,726 downwards.
ATATAGATGCTAAACAAATACAGCTGGGCGTGGTGGCTCACACCTGTAATCCCAGCACTTTGGGAGGCCAAGGCAAGCAGATCACGAGGTCAGGAGATTGAGACCATCCTAGCTAACACAGTGAAACCCTGTCTCTACTAAAAAACACAAAAAATTAGCCAGGTGTGGTGGCGGGCACCTATAGTCCCAGCTACTCGGGAGGCTGAGGCAGGAGAATGGTGTGAACCCAGGAGGTGGAGCTTGCAGTGAGCCGAGATCACGCCACTGCACTCCAGCCTGGGCAACAGAGCGAGACTCTATCTCAAAAAAAAAAAAAAAAAGATATTAAATACTTGCTAAACAAATGAATGAATGAGTTCTACAGGGTTTATGCACTAAAGAACACTGTCTTTTCTTTTGATCTAAAATCCAGCTACAAAGCAATGCATATCCCAGTCAATCATTCCATCCCTTCCGGCCCTCCCTCAAGCCTTTACCTGCTGAGGGTGATGACTGGGGCATCACCAGGTGTGCTCCAGGTGGAAAACGGACCCCGGGGCCAGGTAACATTGGCCATCAGGAGGACATTGGGGAGCGGCAGGGAGGGCACCGAGGAGGTCACCCCAAGGATCACGGTGGCAGACCCTTCACAGACATCTCTCCAGTTCCCGGGCTTAGTGACCTGGAAATCAGCCTCAGGTGCGTGGGTCAGAAAGGAGCAGAAAACAAGGGGTGGAAGGATACAGATGCTGGAAAGCAGCACTTCATCTTAGGGGCAGGTGTGCAGCACACTGAGCTGGGCCCTGACCTGCTATTGACCATTTTTGTTGGTCTCCCCAAATATACTTTAAGGTCCTTGGCTGCAGGAACCCTATATTATCTTTCTCTGGGTCCTCTGGGTTTTTTTTTGTTTTTTTTTTGTTTTTTTTTTTTTGAGACGGAGTCTTGCTCTGTCACCCAGGCTGGAGTGCAGTGGCCGGATCTCAGCTCACTGCAAGCTCCGCCTCCCAGGTTTACACCATTCTCCTGCCTCAGCCTCCCGAGTAGCTGGGACTACAGGCGCCCGCCACCTCGCCCGGCTATTTTTTTGTATTTTTTAGTAGAGACGGGGTTTCACCGTGTTAGCCGGGATCATCTCTCGATCTCCTGACCTCGTGATCCGCCCGTCTCGGCCTCCCAAAGTGCTGGGATTACAGGCTTGAGCCACCGCGCCCGGCCCCTCTGTTTTATCTAACTGTAAAAAGATGCACTAGCAAGAAAAAGCTGAGTGGCATTGAAGTTTTCATTCCCCCATCTTTGGGTAGGAGAAGCCAGCACTGGTTTCTAATGGCCCAAAAGGGAGATTGTGTGAAGAAAGTCCCAGAAGGGGAGGAAAGTGAGGAAAAAGCTGTTGAATAGGGAAGACCCAGACAGCTTGAGTTGAGGGAGGTTTGGAGCACTTCTCCCAGGATGATGGAGGGGCTATCTTGTTGCTGGGTCTTGAATGGAATGAGGATCTATTCTCTTGAAGCAGAAGGGGGCCATCACAGGACAGAGATACTGGATGCCCACCACTGGGCACAATGTCTCAGCTAAGACACCCCCACTTCACTATGCACGGCTGGCAGAAAAGCACAAGAACTGGGGCCACTAAGGAGCCACGGGGACCCAGGTAAGGAACATATGAGGAGGGACCCCTGTGTTCCCAAGGCCAGAGGGCCTTCTCCCAATGCTCTACACCTTTTTTAGAAAATAGAGATGGGGTCTCACTATGTTGCCCAGACTGGTGTCAAACTCCTGGGCTCAAGTGATCTTCCCCTCTCAGCCTCCCAAAGTGCTGAGATTACAGGCATGAGCCACTAAGTCCAGTCAATGTTCTAGACTTTGTAAAACCATCAACACCACTGCCCAGTCCTTGGTGGAACTGGGGACAAGGGAAAGCCCCAGGAATGACTGAAATGTAATTTCCCACCAGCCTGACCAGATGGTGTTCCCAGAAAAGTGAATTTTGATTTTGAAAAAAAAAAGTGACACTTCCTGGAGCCCATGTTGAGGAATACAATTCATGTCCTCTGCAAAACACAGAGGGTTGTACGTATTGAGAGTAAGTGCTCAATAAATATTTGTGGGTGATGCTGCTTTGAGAGGATAGTGATGGCGATGTGCAGGAAAGGGGAGAGAGGAAGCAGTGTAACTCCACTACAACAACTAAAACTATAACTAATACGTGGATTGCATCACTTCAAGTAAACTTTGGACTGTGTGCGGTCATTCACGCCTATAATCCCAGCACTTTGGAAGTCCAAAGCGGGAGTATCACTTGAAGCCAGGAGTTCAAGACGAGCCTGGGCTACATGGTGAGACCCTGTCTCTATCAAAAAAAATTTTTTTAAATCAAACTTTGAACTTTTCTCTGGGGGTCAGTCTCTCCCTAGCACATTCTGAGTTTGTTGCTACCTGGGTCACTTAGTGTCCATTCAGAGAATCTAAACAGTTTTAATATTAGGCCAAAAAAATAGCACTTTGGGAGGCCACATCGGGCGGATCATGAGGTCAAGAGATTGAGACCATCTTGGCCAACATGGTGAAACCCTGTCTCTACTAAAACACAAAAAAAATAGCTGGGCAAGGTGGTGTACGCCTGTAGTCCTAGCTACTCGGGAGGCTGAGATAGGAGAATTGCTTGAACCCGGGAGGCAGAGGTTGCAGTGAGCCTAGATCGCACCAGGGCAACGGAGTGAGACTCCATCTCAAAAAAAAAAAAAAAAAAAAAAAAAAAAAAAAATTAAGAGAACAAATTTGCAGCCGAATCATGAATCATTACACCCAAATAGAAATGACTAGAAATTGGACCCTGAGACTGGACTTCCCATGCTACTGCTCTGTCTCCACCAAGAGTATGTTAGGAATGAGCTCGCCCCAGGTTTGCCAGTTGATCACCCAACTACACATCTCCCGGGGGGCAGCAAAGGGACCGTGGAGCGGCAGGAGCCATGAACACAGCTCTCCAGAATCTGGGGACTCCATTAGGGAGTAGCTCACTGCTCTGTGAAGAGTCTCCAAATTAAGCCCAAGACCCACCTCAAACTGTTTCCGCCTTCTCTCCTATAACCCCTGGCTGCTTTCCCACTCCATTTGAATGGGTCTGTGTCTTGCAGACCTTGCATTCCAGCCTCCCTGCCTTTCCTTAGGTACTTTGAAGCCCCTCTGTCTGAGATATCCTCCCCGCTGTTCTTCCACTTACCAGAATCTCAGCAGTCTCTCAAAGAATGGCTTAAGACCCTTCTGGAAAGCCTTCTTCAACTGCCAAAGTCCAGAGAGAATGCCCTGAATGCCCCCAGCACATGCCTGGGGCATCAGCTGGACCAAACTCTCTGACATAGAGCTTGCTTAGACAGTTACCAAATAACGGGTAAACCAAACTCATAGACTTCCTGGCCAGGGACACTGATCTTTCTCTGCACCTCCTGCCCTGCACTCAGTGATGTTTAGTGTGTGCTTACTGGCTGACCAACTGGTTATGCTCTCCCACGCAGGAGCACGGGTTCAGGCTAGACCGCTAGAGGGAGGCAGGCAGCACCCGCCTAAGACTTGATACTTATGAAAACGATCACCTTCCACTCCCAGTGGTCCCATCCCAGGCTCACTTCCATTGGTCACCACCATCCTTTTAGGGAATGGTAGGATCTGGGCAAGACCTTTTTACCCAGTGTCTTCGCTTTCAAACAAGGCTGTTTCTAAACCATCCCAGAGTGAGGAGGTTGGATTTCAGAGCAGGGTTTCTAGCAGCAACCTTCATTCCCTGTAACTACCCAGTTTGGACAAGTGGCCCAGAAAGGGCCTATGAACCCTGCCTGGAGACTGAGCTCTGATCTCTCCTTTTGTAAGGCATAAATCAATTTCCTTAAAGCAGACGACCTGCAGGTAGCTCTATCATATGGTAGGCACAAATGGAGGTGAACTTGGGACCCAGACCTTCTGGTTTTCTCTAGCTTTGGTGGCTTCTTTGTCCCTCCTCCCCCACCTCCAGGGCTTTAAAAAGCCACAGCATCTCCTAACCAACCCCTAGGAACAGGTTTTGGAAACAGAAAGACAGCTGGCCCTGAGCTGCATGAGGGTACCTGGATAAAGTTGCTTTCAAACACCACCGAGTTGGAGAACAAGTTGAATTCTGGAGAATGAATCAGTTGACAAAGAAGGCCATTTTCCACCCCAAGTTCCACTCCAGGGCCTGGTTCCCTGACCTCAGGTGGGAGGCCCCTGATTTTACTCATTGGTTCTTGGGAAGAATGGGCTGGGGAACATTTCTGAGGCTCCACGCAGACCCAGCCCAACGCCGAGATGTTGATGTGATCTGCCCCCACCTTCCCAGCTCTTCCTCCCCATTTACTTATGGTCTGTCCACCAGGGCTGGGAGGGCCTGTCAGCTCACAATGGCAGGAATGACATCAAGGAATGTGATGGTGACAACAGAAAAGGGAAAAAAAAGAAGAGGAGAGGAAGGACGAGGATGTGCCGGGCTCTTTTCTCCCTCTTTCCACCAACTACAAACCAGCAGTAATTCAGCCTATCCCATTTTGTAAACATTCACCCTTACCCCAAACGGGGTAATTGACCCTCCCAAAGTTATGCCAAGGAAGCAGTTAGTTGGCCAGATGCAAGGAAGGCTCTTGGGAACACACAGGCTTTAATCCTCTTGCCTCCCAGTGAAGCCTCTCACCAAACTTCCATGTGACTTGTTCACCCACCCCAGGGAAGTCTAAGGATAGGAGAAAGGGAGTTCATCTTCCCTACCCCATCTCATGGGAGAAAAGGAGATTTTTTAAAAAAAGAAATGGACACCTGTTAACTAAACAAAGAAGCTTATTTGGAAACAGCAGGCAAAGGAGAAGGCAGTGGCACAGTTGTATGCTGGAGCCAGACCACAACAGGTCACGAGAGCTAGTTGTTGCATTTTCAGGCATGTTACAAGCCAGTTGTTAAACACAGCAATTATTAAAACTTGGCTTTTTGTTTTTTGTTTTTTGTTTCTTTTTTGTTTTTTGAGACGGAGTTTCGCTCTTGTTGCCCAGGCTGGAGTGCAGTAGTGTAACCTCGGCTCACCACAACCTCCGCCTCCCGAGTTCAAGCGATTCCCTACCTCAGCCTCCTGAGTAGATGGGATTACAGGCATGTGCCACCACACCCGGCTAATTTTATATTTTTAGTAGAGACAGGGTTTCTCCATGTTGGTCAGGCTGGTCTGGAACTCCTGACCTCAGGTGATCTGCCTACCTCGGCCTCCCAAAGTGCTGGGATTACAGGCGAAATATGGTGAAACCTGTCTCTACTAAAAAATACAAAAATCAGCCAGGTGCGGTGGTGCATGCCTGTAGCCCCAGCCACTTGGGAGCCTGAAGCAGGAGAATCGCTTGAACTCAGGAGGCAGAGGTTGCAGTGAGCTGAGATCATGCCACTGCACTGCAGCCTGGGTGACAGAGTGAGACTCCATCTCCAAAAAATGAAAATAAAATAAAAAAAATTAAAATAAATAAAGATGAAGTAAGCTGGGTGCCATGGTGAATCCCTATAGTTCCAGCTATTTGGGAAGTTGAGGTGGAAGGATGGCTTGAGTCCAAGAGTTCAAGTCCCACCTGGCCTGGGCACCACATTGAGATTCCTATCTCTAAAAAAAAAAAAAAATTTTTGAGGTGAACTAAAGAATTTTTCAGCCAGGTATGGTGGCTCACGCCTGTAATCCTAGCACTTTGGGAGGCCAAGGTAGGTGGATCACAAGGTCAGGGGTTCGAGACCAGCCTGACCAACATGGTGAAACCCCATCTCTACTAAAAATACAAAAATTAGCTGGCTGTGGTGGCATGTGCCTGTAATTCCAGCTACTCAGGAGGCTGAGGCAGGAGAATCGCTTGAACCCGGGAGGCAGAGGTTGTGGTGAGCTGAACTTGTGCCACAGCACTCCAGCCTGGGCGACAGAATGAGACTCCATCTCAAAAAAAAAAAAAAAAAAAAAAGAATTTTTCAGACAAACAAAAGCTGAGAAAAATTGTTTCCAGTAGACCTGAACTACGAGAAACAGTAAGAGTTCTTCAGGAGGAAGAAAAACACCACCAGATGGCAGCTTAGATCTACACTGACATAACGACTAATGGCACTATTTTTTTTTTCACCTTGCTCTTTTCTTTTTAACATATTTTTTGATACTTTTTTAAGGATAGTCTTTCTATGGCACTAGTGAGACATTTTTAAAAGCCCTTTGTAATTTTAAGCCATTGATGTTTTGAGATTATTACCTCAACTTAACCTAGCTAATCCTGACTGGTAACAAGAAAAAATTCTTGGAAGTAGAATTGCTATATGAAAGGATGTATATGAGTTGGGTGTCATGGCTTACGCCTGTAGTCCCAGCACTTTGGGAGGCTGAGGCGAGATAATGATTGAGTCCAGAAGTTTGAGACCAGCCTGGGCAACACAGTGAAACTCCATCTCTACAAAAAATACAAAAAATTAGTCAGGCATGGTGGCACACGCCTTTGGTCCCAGCTTCTCAAGAGGTTGAGGTGGGAGGATCACTTGAGCCTGGGAGGCAGAGGTTGCAGTGAGCCAAGATCATGTCACTCCACTCCAACCTCGGCAACAGAGTGAGACCCTGTCTCAAAACAAATAAATAATTTTTTCCAAAAAAGAGTGTATATGCTGATGGGTACTACTGTGATGCACTTCATAACAAGTATACAAATTTAAATTTCCACCAACAATGGTTGAGAGTTTGTGCTTCTCATAAATCCACCATCTCAGTATGTCATCAAGCTTTTGAACTTATCAGGCTGAAAGTTTTTTAAATGGTATCTCAACGTAATTTTAATTGGGTATCTTTTCATTTCTTTCATTGGTTTTTATTCCATGAATTTTTAATTCATAACATTTGTCCATTTTTCTATTAGGCTATTGGTCTTTTTCTTATCTATCTTATAGGCAATCTTTTTATGTTGGAAAGACCGAGTTGTGATTTTTTTCCTAGTTTTTTACTTGTCTTTGAATATGTTTACTGTGTTTTTGCCTTGTGGAATTTCTTTCGGTAGTTAAATTTATCAATATTTTCATTTATGGCTTTTGGATTTTTATATGATATTTTGACAAAGTTTCCCCATTCCAAAAGGTATACAATCATTTCCCCATGGTTTCCTGAACTACTTTTACGGTTGTTATCTTTCTGTTTAAGCCTTTAATCCATCTAGATTTTTTCCTGGTGTGTGATGTAAAGTCTAGAACCAATGTATTTATATTTCCTCAGATGGCTATCAATTGTCCAGTGTCACTTATTGTAGAGAATGTTACATCTTTCACCACTGATTTGAGATTCATTCATTTAACAAATATTTATCAAGTGTCTACTATATATGGTAGGCACTTTCCTAGGTGCTTGGGATAGAGCAGTGAACAAAATAAAAAGGCTACATTATGCGAGGGGATTCCAACAATTAAAAAAATACAATAAATAATTATATAGTGTGTTAGGAGGTGGTAAGTGCTGTAGAAAGAAAAGAAGAACAGGATAAGGGGGACCAGGAATGTTGGGGATGAATGTGGTGGAAGGTTGTGCTATTAAATAGGGTGGTCTGTTTAAGCCTCATTGAGATTAATGAGGACAATGCCACCTTTCTAATAATCAAAAGTCTTAACTATAATGGGCCAATTTCAGAATTTATTTTACATTGCTTTGATCTGTCTATCCACATGCTAGTACTACACTATTTTAAATATTGAGGATTTTTAGTATTTCCAAACTTTATCAAGTTAGTTTGAAGGAAATAATGTTTTCTTTTTTCTTTTCTTTCCACAGGTGTTGATCTCATGAAGGAGATAATTTTTAAGGTATGAAATTTGAATTTTTTTTCTTTTGGGGCACGGTGGCTCACTACTGTCATCCCAGCACTTTGGGAGGCCAAGGTGGGTGGATCACTTGAGGTCAGGGGTTCAAAACCAGCCTGGCCAACATGGTGAAACCCTGTCTCTACTAAAAATACAAAAATTAGCTGGGTGTGGTGGCACAGGCTTGTAATCCCACCTACGCTTAGGATAATTGCTTGAAGCCGGGAGGCGGAGGTTGCAGTGAGCCGAGATGGTGCCACTGTACTCCAGCCTGGGCAACAGAGTAAGACTCTGTCTCAAAAAAACATGTTTGCAGCAATAGAAGTAATTGTTTACAATTGGTTCCTATTTCTGAATGGATAAAACTCATAGTAGCAAAAAGACTTTCACAATAACAGCTCCTGAAAAGTTGGTCATAAAATAAATTACTAATTTTAAATTCATAAAAGAAATACCTGACTATAATTGCCAAACATGAAGGTATCAACAGTACTAATGTACTAATGTCCTTGTACAACTGACCTGTATCAGACTGCCTCATTTTATAAATTAGGATTCTCTCATATTCTACAATTTCCAAATACATTATCAATTTTTTCATTGTTTTTGAAATCAGAAGAATTTTTAACATGATTTAAAAGTATTTAAGGCATTTATATCTTCAAATGTTACAGAATTATTATTATTAAAAACAAACATAAAGTAAAAAGGAAATGAATAACATTAATATCCACATCTAATCACTGGGATTATAAATTCACAGTGCAGGCCAGGTGCGACAGCTCATGCCTGTAATCCCAGCACTTTGGGAGGCCAAGGCGGGTGGATCACTTGAGGTCAGAAGTTCAAGACCAGCTTGGCCAACATGGTGAAACCCTGTTTCTACTAAAAATACAAAAATTAGCCAGGTGTGGTGGTCCACACCTATAGTCCCAGCTACTTGGGAGGCGAAGGCATGAGAATTGCTTGAACCCGGAGGCAAAGTGCATTAGTCTGTTTTCACACTGCTGATAAAGACATACCCAAGACTGGATAATTTACAAAGGAAAGAAGTTTAATTGGACTTACAGTTCCACGTGGCTGGGGAAGCCTCACAATCATGGCAGATGGCAAGGAGGAGCAAGTCACATCTTATATGGATGGCAGCAGGCAAAGAGAGAGAGTTTGTGCGGGGAAACTCCTCTCTTTAAAACCATCAGATCTCATGAGACTTATTCACTATCATGAGAACAGTACAGAAAAGACTTGCCCCCATCATTCAATGACCTCCCACCAGGTCCCTCCCACAATGCATGGGAATTCAGGATGAGATCTGGATGGGGACATGGCCAAAGCATATCATTCCACCCCCGGCCCCTCCCAAATCTCATGATCTCGCATTTCAAAACCAATCATGCCTTCCCAAAAGTCCCCCAAAGTCTTAACTTATTTCAGCATTAACTCAAAAGTCCTCAGTCCAAAGTCTCATCTGAGACAAGGCAAGTCCCTTCCACCTATGAGCCTGTAAAATCAAAAGCAGGTTAGTTACTTCCTGGATACAATGGGGGTACAGGCATTGGATAAATAAATCCATTCCAAATGGGAGAAATTGGCCAAAACAAATGGGCTACAGGTCCCATGCAAGTCCAAAATCAGGCAGAGCAGTCAAATCTTAGAGCTCCAAAATGATCTCCTTTGACGCCATGTCTCACATCCAGGTCATGCTGATGCAAGAGGTAGGTTCCCATGGTCTTGGGCAGCTCTGTCCCTGTGACTTTGCAGGGTACAGTCTCCCTCCTGGCTATTTTCACAGGCTGGCATTGAGTGTCTGTGACTTTTCCAGGCGCATGGTACAAGCTGTCAGTGGATCTACCATTCTGGGATCTGGAGGACAGTGACCCAGTAGGCACTCTGTGGGGGGGGGGATCTGACCCCACATTTCCCTTCTGCACTGCTCTAGCAGAGGTTCTCCATGAGAGCCCTGCCCCTGCAGCAAATTTCTGCCTGGGCATCCAGGCATTTCCATACATCTTCTGAAATCTAGGTGGAGGTTCCCAAACCTCAATTCTTGACTTCTGTGCACCTGCAGGCTTAACACCACATGGAAGCTCAACACCACAAGGCTTGGGGCTTGCACTATCTAAAGCTGGGGCCCAAGCTCTACATTGGCCCCTTTCAGCCACAGCTAGGGCAGCTGGGATGCAGTGAACCAAACGCCAGGCTGCACATAGCTTGGGGACCCTAGGCCCAGCCCTTGAAACCACTTTTTCCTCCTAGGCTTCTGGGCCTGTGATGGGAGGGACTGCTGTGAAGACCTCTGACATAGCCTGGAGACATTTTCCCCATTGTCTTGGGGATTAACATTTGGCTGCTCCTTCCTTATGCAAATTTCTGCAGCTGGCTTGAATTTCTCTTCAGAAAATGGAATTTTCTTTTCTATCACATTGCCAGGCTGCAAATTTTTCAAACTTTTATGCTCTTTTTCCCTTTTAAAAGTGAATGCTTTCAACAGCACCCAAGTCACCTCTTGAATGCTTTGCTGCTTAGAAATTTCTTCTGCCAGATACCCTAAATCACCTCTCTCAAGTTCAAAGTTCCACAAATCTCTAGGGCAGGGGCAAAATGCCTCCAGTTGCTTTGCTAAAACATAACAAGAGTTACCTTTGCTCCAGTTCCCAATAAGTTCCTCATCTCCATCTGAGACCACCTCAGCCTGCATCTTATTGTCCATATCACTATTAGCATTTTTGGCAAAGCCATTCAGCAAGTCTCTAGAAAGTTCCAAGTTTTTCCACATTTTCCTGTCTTCTTCTGAGCCCTCGAAACTGTCCCAACCTCTGCCTATTACCCGGTTCCAAAGTCGTTTCCACATTTTCGGGTATCTTTTCAGCAACACCCCACTCCTGGTACCAATTTACTGTATTAGTCCATTTTCATGCTGCTGATAAAGAGATACCTGAGATTGGGCAATTTACAAAGAAAAGAAGTTTAATTAAACTTACAGTTCCATGTGGCTGGGGAAGCCTCACAGTCATGACGGAAGGCAAGAAGGAGCGAGTCACATCTTACATGAATGGTAGCAGGCAAAAACAGAGATCTCATGCAGGGGAACTCCTCTTTTTAAAACCATCAGATCTCAGCTGGGTGCAGTGGCTCACGCCTGTAATCCCAGCACTTTGGGAGGCTGAGACAGGCAGATTATCTGAAGTCAGCACTTCAAGGCCAGCCTGGCCAACATGGTGAAACCCCCTCTCCACTAAAAATACAAAAATTAGCCAGGCATGGTGGCAGGCAACTGTAATCCCAACTATTTGGGAGGCTGAGACAGGAGAATTGTTTGAACCCGGGAGGCAGAGGCTGTAGTGAGCTGAGATTGTGCCACTTCACTCCAGCCCAGGTAACAGAGTGAGACTCTGTCTTGAAAAAAAAAAAAAACAAAAACATCAGATCTTGTGAGACTTATTTACTATCACGGGAACAGCACAGGAAAGAATTGATTGCCCCTATGATTCAATTACCTTCCACCACATCCCTCCCACAACACATAGGAATTCAAGGTGAGATTTGGGTGGGGACACAGCCAAACCATATCACAGAGGTTGCAGTGAGCTGAGATTGTACCACTGCACTCCAGCCTGGGTGACAGAGCAAGACTCCATCTCAAAATAAATGGATAAATAAATTCACAGTGCATTAATACTATATCAATGTCATAAACATACCCTGTTTGATATAAAAATATAATTGCTGATTCATCATTTGCAGATTTGTACTCTATTACTGTACTCATTTTTAAAAATCTTTGGTATTTCCATTTTTATAGTAACGAAAACCCAAATGGGAATATAATTGGCCCCAAATCTATCCTTCCTCTGTTCCTTTTTAACATTGTAATTAGTTCTCTTGTTTTGTTCTAAACTTTTAAAAATTAAAAATAAATAAAATTATAATTGGTACTCTGAGATGAATATGCAAAACTAAATAATTTTTAGACTCCTATATATTTGCCTTCTTGATTTGGTAAAGTTCTTGAAACTATTAAGGCCCCAGGAACATTTTATCTTCAGTAAATCTTGTTAGCCACGATTAAACCTCTCAAACTTTCTAGACAATATTACTTTAGGAAGATTTTCGAGTCACCCTTTTACTTCTCCCTAATGCATATTCATACATGTGCACAGGCAGACTTTAAGTGTTCTATCACATGAAATTCTGATTCCTCCCTTTCCACTCCAATTTAACACTGTATAACTGTGTTGGCCGTGATGTGTTATTCATTGTTTTATTGCAGAGGTTTGTATAATAAAGGCCTGTAAAACAGGTATCCTTTGATTATGCCCACATCCACCTCCATAGCAACAAAGACCCTTGTAAGTGACCTGAAAAGGAAAAGGCAACTGTGGTGGCCAGTCTCCAAGAGGACCCCAGTGATCATCACCTCCTGGTCTTTGGAGTAGTCTCCAAGTCCCTATCCATAACATATCAGGGTTGGTCTGTGTGACTGAAAGGATAAGGCACAAGTAGTGATATGTCCCTTCCAATATTAGGCTATAAAAGTCACTGCAGTTTTCATCTTGGTAGTTTTTTCTCTCTCCGTACCACCCCCACCCTGGCCCTCACCCCCACTATCATTCCACCCAAAGGGAAGCCATCTGCCATGTCATGAGCAGCCTTGTGGAGAGGTCCACATGGTGAAGAACTTAGGCCTCCAGCCAATAGCCATCCAGGAATGAAGGCCTGCCAACAGCCATGTGAGCTAACTTGGAAATGAATCCTCTAGCTGCTGATGAGACTTCAGATGACTGCAGTCCCAGGCCAACAGCTTGACTGCAACCTCATGAGAGGTTCTGGCTCAGAGCCGGAACCATGCAGCTAAGCCACTCCCAGATTCCTGACCATCAGCAACTGTATGAGACAATAATTGCTTGAAACTGCTAAGTTAAGGTATATTTGTTACACAACAATTGACAACTAATATACTAACCCCAACAAATATAGCCCACCACCACCACCAAGAAGAAATATCCAAAAAAGAAGGGAAAGTTTTACATAAAAAGGGAGAGGAAAGCAGGTTTCTTTTTGGTTACTGGGTAATAGTTTCCCTTTGAAGCACTTTTAGCACATTTCCAGCATGAATTATCTTGCCTTCTCTGTATTCTTCCATCCAATTATTAATTTCTATCACCTCTGGGCACCTAAGACCTATTAAATCCTGAGAACTTTATATAGTATTTCTTTATTTAACATTATATTTTGCTTATAAGTCTTATATGAATATAATGTTCTCCAAATTAGAATTCCTCAAATTACATTGGACTCCCTATTTTTATTAGTTATTTAATTCTGCAGGTTATAATGGTAAGTAAAAGAAAAAACAAAAAAAGGCCAAATTGCATTTATACTATTAAAACAATATAGAAATTCCTGGCTGGACGTGGTGGCTCATGTCTGCAATCCCAGCACTTTGGGAGGCTGAAGTGGGTGGATCACTTGAGGTCAGGAGTTCAAGACCAGCCTGGCCAACATGGTGAAACCCTGTCTCTACTAAAAATGCAAAAATTAGCCGGGCGTGGTGGCAGGTGCCTGTCGTCCCAGCTATTCAGGAGGCTGAGGCAGGAAAATCGCTTGAACCGGAAGGGTGGAGGTTGCAGTGAGCTGAAATGGCACCACTGCATTCTAGCCTGGGCAACAGAGCGAGGCACTGCCAAATAAATAAATAAATAAATAAATAAATAAATAAATAAATAAATAAATATCCCCATGCGTATGGACATGATCTAAAAGGAAATAGTAATAAAAACAATGTTCAAGTGATTATGAGTGATTAATTCGACATATTTTTGCCATATAAAGCAAATCAAGGGTGTAGGCATTGTCGGTGGTCTATGGGCAAGGCAGCATGCAAATATTCTAAGTAATACCCATTTTGAATTTTACATTGGGTTTCCTTTAGTTAAAAAAAAATAATAAAGGAAAGAAATCAAATTCCATGTTCCACCTAAGAATGTCCTGAGAGTGACAAAGCTCATTATTGACATGCTTTGTTGTACTACATTTCAGAGTCTTAGAAAAAGAAGAAAAAAAAGCATAAAGGAGGGAATGGGGCTGCATTCTGGGAATTGACTACTCATTAGCTCAGTAATACTTTCTAAGGTACCTATCATCTTGTGCCAATTTCCTCAGCAGTAAAAAGACTGGGCTAGACCAGCACTGTCTATTGCAGCAGCCACTAACCTACCACATGTGACTGGTGAGCATTTAAAATGTGACAAATCCAGGCCGGGTGTGGTGGCTCATGCCTGTAACCCCAGCACTTTGGAAGGCTGAGGCAGGCAGATCACATGAGGCCAAGAGTTCAAAACCAGCCTGGCAAACATGGTGAATCCCCATCTTTATCAAAAATAAAAAAATTAGCCCAGGGTGGTGGCGGGCACCAGTAATCCCAGCTACTCAGGAGGGTGATGCACAAGAATTGCTTGAACCCAGAGGCGGAGGGTGCAGTGAGCCAAGATTGCACCACTGCACTCCAGCATGGGCAACAGAGCAAGACTCTCAAAAAACAAACAAACAAACAAACAAACAAACAAACAAAAAACAGCACCACCAACAAAAACTAAAGAAAATGTGGCAAATCCAAGTAGAGACATATTGTAAATATAAAATGCCCACTAGTATACAAACTTAGTACTCCGAAAAAGTATTTAAAATATCTCATTAATAACACTTTGTTATATTTTGGAATGATATCTTGAATACATTGCATTAAATATGTTAAAAATGTCTGGTTTCTTTTTACTCTTTAATGTGGACACTAGAACATTTTAAATTATATATGTGGCTTGTATTATGTTTTTATTGGACAGTGCTGGGATAGATCTTATCTTCCAGCCCTTAACATTCTTATAGTTATCTTAAGCTTCAGAGGCACAGTCATTCAAGTTCAGAAAGCATTACACAGCATATAGTATATAAAATAGTTCCTTCTTTAGAGTCCACTAGGTGGCATTAGAGTTCAGGCCACAAGCTAGTAAGAGATTTAAAATTTGTACTTGCACTTTGAAAAATTATTTATTAATTATTATTTATTTATTTTGAGATGGAGTCTCACTCTGTCACCCAGGCTGGAGTGCAGTGGCACGATTTCGGCTCACTGCAACCTCTGCCTCCCAGGTTCAAGCAATTCTCCTGTCTCAGCCTCCCCAGTAGCTGGGACTACAGATGCCCACCACCATGCCCAGCTAATTTTTGTATTTTTAGTGGAGACGGGGTTTCACCATATTGGTCAGGCTGGTCTTGAAATCCTGATCTCAAATGATCTACCTGCCTCGGCCTCCCAAAGTGCTGGGATTACAGGTGTGAGCCACCATGCCCAGCCTTAATTTTTTAAGAGACAGGGTCTAGTTCTGTCACCTAGGCTGGAGCACAGTGGCATGATCATGGCTCACTGCAGCCTCAAACTCCTGGGCTCAAATGATCCTCCACTTCAGCCTCGTTGGTAGCTAGGACTACAGGCATGTGCCACTATGCACAGCTAACGTTTAAAAAAATGTTGGCGGGGGTGCTGGCAGGGTGCGGTGGCTCACACTTGTAATCCCAGCACTTTGGGAGGCCAAGGCGGGTGGATCACTTGAGTCCAGGGGTTTGAGGACAGTCTGGGCAACATGGTGAAACTCCATCTCTACAAAAAATACAAAAATTAGCTGGGCATGGTGGCGTGCACCTGTAGTTCCAGCTACTGGGGAGGCTGAGGCAGGAGACTTGCTTGAGCCCGGGAGATGGAGGTTGCAGTGAACCAAGATCCCACCACTGCACTCCAGCCTGGGCAACAGAAAGAGACCCTGAATGGAAAAAAAATTTTTTTAATTATTATTTTTTTAATAGAGACGGGGTCTTGCTCTGTTCCCCCAGGCTGGTCTTAAACTCCTGGGCTCAAGCAATCCTCCTGCCTCAGCCTCCCAAAGTGCTGGGGTTACAGGTATGAGCCACTGTGCCTGGCCTGTACTTGCAGTTTTGAGATGGAGTTTTGCTCTTGTTGCACAGGCTGGAGTGCAATGGCGCATCTCGGCTCACTGCAACCTCTGACCCCCAAATTTAAGTGATTCTCTTGCCTCAGCCCCCTGAGTAGCTGGGATTTCAGGCACCTGCCACCACGCCTGGCTAATTTTTTGTATTTTTAATAGAGATGGAGTTTCACCATGTTGACCAGGCTGGTCACAAACTCCTGACCTCAGGTGATCCGCCCGCCTAGGCCTCCCAAAGTGCTGGGATTACAGGTGTGAGCCACTGGGCCTGGCCTGTACTTGCAGTTTTCTAAATGAGCTGTGCATAGGCTCATCTCCATGCCTTTGCTCCCATTGTTCCCTCCACTGAGACACCTTTTCCTAAGTTGGCCAGCAGGCCTACAACCTACGCATTTTAAAAAATTGAGATCCTCTAAGAAGCTTTTCCTGAACATCCCTCTCCTGCCTACAAATAACTTTATGTACCCACTAGCCTGCATACATATTCCTATCACAAAACCATGACATGTTATTTGTTCACATGCTTTCCCCCCACTACCTCGTGTACATTTTGAGGCAGGTAGTGGTTGAGATCCTCTAAGAAGCCCTTCCTGAACACCCCCCTCCAGCCTACAAATAACTTTATGTACCCACTATCCTGTATACATATTTCTATCATAAAACCATGACACATTATTTGTTCACATGCTTTCCTCCCACGACCTTGTGTTCATGATGAGGGAGGTAGTGATGAGATATTAGCTGATGCCTGGCATCCAATTGGTGCTGTACACAATGTACCAGTCAGGATAGGTTAAGTTATACTTCAGTTAACAAAACCCCCAGATATCAGTAGCACAATTCCTGTGCTACGGTGCAGGTATCAGTCACCTTCCTGAAACAGGCCCAGTCCTTTTACTGGGCCTGTCAGATTGGACAGATTAAGGGCCCTGCGCCATGGCATCCTCATTCCAGGACCTACACTAATGAACAGTTCCATAGGAGGCATTGCTGGTCACTGCACAGAGGGAAAAAGAGGGCCCCGCAGATTTCTCCAGCACTGAAATGCTCTCACGTAGAAATAACGCAAGCCACTACCACTCACAGCTCATTGGCCAGAACTAATGACATGGCCCCATCCAACCACAAGGGGGTGGTGGCACACAGATCACTTCAATTAAACTAAACCACTTGGAGGAGAGACTTAAGGTATAGGCTCTTCAATTGAAGGTTCAAAAATACCCCAAATTAGAGGCATGAGAATAAGAAAACATATCAAATATAAGAAATACGACTAGAAGAGGGTAACTACTGGCGTATGAAACTCTGAAACCAGAGAGAAAAAGCCAAATATATTTTTGAGAGTAGTACTATGCTAACAAAGTAATAGTCATATAAACCCCGCGAGCCACAAGGGAACCAACTTACCATGTACCCAGAAGGTGGGAAACTGGAAATACTTGATAAATAACACTAGTGACAACCACAGTGCAATAAATGAAAATGATGCTTAGCCCACAGGCTTCTAGGATAGTGACACTTTAAGAACACTCAGGAAGCAAAACTGGCTTAACAGAAGACACTATACTCCATTGTTTCGTTTTAGCAAAAGTAAATCAAATTAATACAATGATGCACATGCCCAGATGGGAGTGTAACTATATTGTCACAGGCAGAGGAGTGAATACAACTGTACATGGGACAGGGAGTACAAGTGTGGTGGATATAAGAAAAAAACAAAACAAAACAAAAAATCCCTCCAACTTTGAGTAAAGGCCAAGTTGCTTAGATCTGGGAGGGCAGAAATAATCATCTGTGTGGTGTAGACACTTCACCAACTGACTTTGAGAACAATCCGAATTAAGCATACTTTTTGGTGGGTGAAACATGCTGAAGAGTACAGAAGAAAAAGCTCATAGCCTCCTGGACTGACAGTCCTCTTCGTCCCAGAGACTCAAGGAGAGGGACTGGAAGTGGTGATCACTTTTCTTCTTTACAGATCTAGTCATGACAGGCCTGCAATAGTCGTGGCCTAGGCTCACACAGCTGGTTGATACAGGGCAGACCCAACTGCCTCTGCCCCAACTTCAGAGGTCTATTGATAATTATGTTTTAAACAAAGTGATTTAAGCACTTTCCTGCTCCAAAGTATTGAGATGTTAAACCTCAGGTCTAGAAATTAAGATCCTCCCTACCACAAATTTCAAGAGCAGAAGTCAACATGACACACAGTAGAAATACATATTCCACTTTATTAATTAGAAAAAATCATTTAAGCCACATGGTGGCCACAATGTCCATAACTTGAGTAGGCTTTGGTATCCCACCTCCCACTTCAGACCAATACACACTATGTTGGAGGAAGGACTTTAAAATGTAAAACAATGAGAAATGGGCACTAAACACTCCATCCTCTCCCTCCCAAGACCCCACCCACACACCTCTTTAACTGCTATCCAAACATGGAGGAGCTCTTGTGGAAGAGAGGCTGAACACCAAATAATTGAGCATAAGACATTCAAGACTAAAGGAATCCCTGGCAGATGTTTAGGAAGCAGGGTTGAAAACATCACCATCTCCCAACAGTTGAAGTTGGGACATCTAAGAGATGTCAGAGCCATACTGCTGAGAAAAGCACAGCATACACCAGACCCTGGGGTAAGCTTCTGCGAGGTAAGGGCGAGATCAACCTATCTCACAGCCATAAGCAATCCATTCCCAGCAGTGCATTAAACAGTCCTTTTCTTTCTTTTTTTTTTTTTTTGAGATGGAGTCTTTTGCTCTGTGGCCCAGGCTGGGTATAGCAGTGCGATCTCAACTCACTGTAACCTCTGGCCCTGGGTTCAAGCAATTCTCCTGCCTCAGCCTCCCAAATAGCTGGGATTACAGGCCTCTGCCACCACACCCAGCTAACTTTTGTATTTTTAGTAGAGACGGGGTTTTGCCACGTTGGCGAGGCTGGTCTCGAACTCCTGACCTCAGGTGATCCACCCACCTCAGCCTCCCAAAGTGCTAGGATTACAGGCACGAGTGACCGGCCTAAACAGGCCTTGTCCAGGCAATGAGCATCCAGTTAGGCAGGTCCTTCAAGGCCTAGTAATAGTTAGTTCTCTGGTTACACTGGTGCTCCGCCTGCCTGCTAGGAATGGGATTCCCTTTTGGACATGTGTAGGTCAGTGTTCCAAAATATGGCCAGCACAGAAGGTCTTATCACATGCTTCTGGATGGATGGTCTGGAAGGCCCTTGGTGGGTTCTGTGTTGGCTAGTTGGCTTCTGGTGGTCCACGAGGTCCCAGGCGATGGGTTCTCTAGTAAGCCCTCTAGGGACTCCATCACTCTAACGAAGATGGAGAGTAGTGTCAGCACCACACCTAAGAGGTAAAGGTTCAACATATGCTTCATGGCTGAAAGGACCCTACTCTTCTGCAGAGAAGCACAGCTGCCTTCTCCTTCTGAAAGGCCTCTGAACCCTGAGGAAAAAGAGGAAAGGATTAATCTATAGCCTTTTGGGGGTATGCATGCATCCAGCCCTGACTCTTCTGTCCTCTCACGGGGCACAGGGACCAGGGGATGTTCTTGCACAGCAACTCTCCAAGAATATTTTACATTGCAAACTTCATGGCTACGGAGCCAGTCTTGCTTCTTGGACTAATTCAAGAACACTTCTTAAAACACTGACTTTCGGCCGGGCGCGGTGGCTCACGCCTGTAATCCCAGCACTTTGGAAGGCCGAGGCGGGCGGATCACAAGGTCAGGAGATCCAGACCATGGTGAAACCCCGTCTCTACTAAAAATAGAAAAAATTAGCCGGGCGCAGTGGCGGGCGCCTGTAGTCCCAGCTACTCGGGAGGCTGAGGCCGGAGAATGGCGTGAACCCGGGAGGCGGAGCTTGCAGTGAGCCGAGATTGCGCCACTGCACTCCAGCCTGGGCGACAGAGCGAGACTCCGTCTCAAAACAAACAAACAAACAAACAAACAAACAACACTGACTTTCTTAGGCCAGGAGCGGTGGCTCACGTCTGTAATCCCAGCACTTTGGGTGGATCACCTGAGGTCAGGAGTTCGAGACCAGCCTGACCAACATGGTGAAACCCTGTCTCTACTACAAATACAAAAATCAGCCGGGCGTGGTGGCACATGCCTGTAATCCCAGCTACTCGGGAGGCTGAGGCAGAATCGCTTGAACCCGGGAGGCAGAGGTTGCAGTGAGCCAAGATCGCGCCATTGCACTCCAGCCTGGGCGACAAAAGCGAAACTCCGTCTCAAAAACAAACTTTTACTTTCTTGAAAACTTTGTTCCTGCAAGGCACAACAATGCACAACCCCTGTGCTACAGTGCAGGTATCAGTCACTTTCCTGAAATAGGCCCAGTCCTTTTGCAGGGGGTGGTGGATAATGGGAAATATAAGAACATGCCCTAGAGAAAGCAATCTGCCTAGAGGTCTCTCCCACATCACAGATTGGAGTTAACTAAACTTTCTGCAAGTCCAAATAACTCTTCGAGGGTCCAATCTATCAAATTCATTTATTTAACAAACATACCATGAATATCTTCAATGTGTTAGGTACCCTGGAATATACTAGGGCCACATGGAAAACCTTATAGACAAAGGGTAGTTACCACGCGACACGCTAAGTGTTGGGACAGGAAGGAGATGGTGAAGGTGCTTTGGGAAGGCATGGCAGGGATGGCCTAACTCAGCACCGGTGGGCATGGGATGGGCCACGTGGATCCTAGTTAGCGCCACCTCAGGACAAAACAGGGCTGACGGCTGACTGGGGACCCCGGATGGCGGGGGGTGGGGGGCGAGGAGAGAGGCTCCCGGCGGCGCACCCCCAGCCCTGGAACGCGAGGCTGCTAGCCCAGTCAGCACTCTGGCGATGGGGGTGGGGAGCCGGGGAAGCCCGCGGGCCGCTCACCTCCGGAGGAAGAGCAGGGAGTGGGTCGCCGGCTGTAGCAGAAGGTCGTGCAAGAGTCGGGAGGAAAGTCGGTTACTAAGCAGCAGCGCAGAAGCTTCCCGCCACAAAACTCACTGGAGACAAAAGCGCGGTCACCCGCAGAGCGCCGAGCAAAGCCACCAAGCCTCCGCCCCTTATAGCCGTGGGCCCGCCCCCGGAGGGCACGCGCAAGCGCACTGGAGGCCGCACGCACGCGCCGGGACGCACACGCCGGGACGCACGTCCGCGGCCCCGCCCCGCGGGCGAAGGGGTTTCGGGACTGTCCAAGGTGCTCTCCCGCGGAGCTGTTTCCAAAAGTACACGTCGTGCGGTTTTGAGTCATTGTGTTCTGGAGTGAGACGAGGCGTATGTATTAATCTCGACTAGCATCTCTGCTGTAGAAAACATTTGAAGGAGTCAGAGAGCACATATCCCTCGTCCCCAGTAGGTGAAAATCACCGACGGCCTTCGTGTAGGTGAAGCCCTGCAGTGGAGGGTGGGTTCTTCCCCAGAGATTTCGGCAAGCGCTAAATTGTCAGAGGGCACCAGACCCCTACCCACTCGTTATTTTCTTCAAAGACTGAAGAGCGGGTTTTGTTTCACTTCATAGACGTACCAAGATTCCAAATCCCGAGTTTCGGTTGCCATCGGTATCGCTGGAATGATGAGGCCCTTGTGCACCACATTAAGCTCTGCAAGCTCTACTTCCTATGAGAGTTTGTCGTGTCGTTTAAGAAAACGTGAAATACTCCTGGCCCTGGTGTGGGATCCTAACTGCATATGGGCAAGTCACTTGATATTTAAATGGGCCTCAGTTTTCTCATCTATAATGAAGACATTGGCCACTTTTTTCTTCTTTGTTTTTCTCCTTTTTTTTTTTTTTTCCTTGTTGTGTTGCCCAGGCTGGTCTCGAACTCCTGATCTCAAGCCATCCTCCAACCTCGGCCTCCCAAAGTGCTGGGGCTACAGGCGTGAGTCACTGCGCCCGACCGCTAGATGATTTTTAAGGGTGCTTTCGGCTTGAACTAAAGAACCAGGAGGTCACAGACCAGGCTTATGCCCAGATTTGGGGGCTGGGCTGCCTTACTAAGCACCCCCCACCCACTCAGCCAAGACTGTGCGGTCTGTCTTGAGAGCACGCAACCGGGGATCTCCGAGAGTCCCGGAGAGACACTGGGAATGGGGAGGACCCCCGGGAAGGGATGTACAGGCCGCGGAAAGGAAGGCCACTGGTGGCTTTACAACTGGCGGTTCCGTGTACCCGGGTCAAGTTCCCGTGCCGGATGGGAAAGAACCCTGTGACTTTCCACATCTCAGCGAGCTCGGCAGGCTCTGCTGAACAAGAGCTGTTGGACGGGAAGGGAGGAGCCAATCCCCACTGCGACCTTTCCCCTCCTTTCCTGGCTGGCTGGCTGTGGTCTCTCGGGAATGAGGGGGTGGGGAAGCCGGGAAAGCAGAAGGTTGGGGCTGGAGGCCTGCTGGCGGGCAGGCAGACATTTGGAACCAACTTTCCTGCTCAGTCCGCAGAACTTTTGGTCCTTCGCTATACCAGAGTTTCGTCTGTTTTTTTGCTTGACTCTGTGACCCTTCTCTCACACTGTTATTAAATAGGTCTCAAGCTGCGAAATCAGTGCCAGATCCAAACGCCACTACTTTGCCAGGTGAAGGCCTTGGGCGAACCCTTTAACCTTCTTGTAATTTGGTTTCCTCAGCTGTTATGTGAGATCATAACAGTCTTAGCCTGGATATTAAATGAATTAATCCATATAAAGCACTTAGAACAATGCCTGGCACATAGAAAACATTCCATGAGTGTTAGCATTATCTGTATCATCAACTACAAAATTCCCAGTGAGGGGTTTTGCTCATTCATTAGCAGCGTAGGCTTGGTGAATGAATGTGAGAATTCTACAATGACCCTTTGGCTTCTACTTAGTTTGAATTCTAAATTTATACTTCACACAGCTGGAAGAAGGGATGGGCACCTCTCCAACAATTCTTTCTCCCCATATTCACTGCCACTGTCTAAAGGTCATGCCAGTTGGAAATAAGAAGAGTTTGGGTGAGGGCAGCTCTATGCTTTTCCATCTGTCAGCTACAAATATAGCTAACTGCATCAGGATTTAGTCCTGCTTTCAACACCTTGGCCAGGCTAACTGACCCCTTTGAATTTTAGTTTCTTAATCTGTAAAATGAGGAAAATAATTGTGAAACAGGGTTGTTGTGAGGCTTGGAAATAATGCACATAAAGAGTATGTCATGTATGCTCAATAAATAGTAGCTATTATTTTGCTAAAAAGTGTAAAGCCAGATTCTTGTTGTAAATAAGCTTGTCACCTGGTTGAGTAAACAAGACCTGAATAAGAGAAGATAACTAACAACCCAAGGCAGTGTGGGGTAGAGCTTAGAAGTAAGTACCTAACTAGGGTAGTAATGTTTTGCTTGGGGAACTGGGATTTTAACATTCACTATGGTTATTTAAAAAAAAAAAAAAAAAAGAGCCGAGCATGGTGGCTCACGCCTGTAATCCCAGCACTTTGAGAGGCTGAGGCAGGCAGATCGCCTGATGTCGTGAGTTCGAGACCAGGCTGACCAACATGGAGAAACCTCATCTCCACTAAAAATATAAAATTAGCCAGGCATGGTGGGACATGCCTGTAATCCCAGCTACTCGGGAGGCCAAGGCAGGAGAATCACCTGAACCTGGGAGGCAGAGGTTGCACTGAGCCGTGATCAAGCCATTGCACTCCAGCCTGGGCAACAAGAGCAAAACTCCGTCTCAAAAAAAAAAAAAAAAAAGACAGTGGAAACAAAATAATCATTCTTCAAGTAACTGATATGTGCTGAACATTTTGCTAAATGCTTTACATGTATTATTTAATTTTTCTTTTTCTTTTTTTTTTTTTTTTTTGAGTCTCGCTCTGCCGCCCAGGCTGGAGCGCAGTGGCACGATCTTGGCTCAATGCAATCTCTGCCTCCCAGGTTCATGCCATTCTCCTGCCTCAGCCTCCCGAGTAGCTGGGACTATAGGCGCTCGCCACCATACCCGGCTAATTTTTTGTATTCTTTAGTAGAGACGGGTGTCACTGTGTTAGCCAGGATGGTCTCGATCTCCTGACCTCGTAATCCATCCGCCTCGGCTTCCCAAAGTGCTAGGATTACAGGCGTGAGCCACCACTCCCGGCCTATTTAATTTTTCTAATGATGCTATGAGGTAGGTATTATTGCCTCTCTTCTTTATTTGTTGTTGTTATTGTTGTTGAGAAAGGGTCTTACTCTGTTTTCCAGACTGGAGTATAGTGGCATGATCACTGCTCACTGCAGCCTTGACTTACTGGGCTCAAGCTATCCTCCCATCTCAGCCTCCTGAGTAGCTGGGACTACAGGCAAACATCACCACACCCAGCTATTTTATTTATTTATTTATTTAGTTAGTTAGTTATTTATTTCGCTCGTTCTTTCTTTCTCTCTCTCTCTTTTCCTTTCTTTTCTTTCCTTTTTTTCTTTCTTTTTTTTTGTAGAGATGGGGTCTCTCCATGCTGCCCTGACTGGCCTCAAACTCATGAGCTCTAGCAGTCCTCCCACCTCAGCCTCCCAAAGTGCTGGGATTACAGGTGTGAGCCACCGTACCCAACCTTCTTTATTTGTTAACTATGCTTTTTCCTCCAGAGGAAGAAAAGACTTTCTTCACCTAGTCTTTTACTCATCTTTCACATCTCAATTCAAACATTGAATTGCTGACCCTCAGGCCCTGTTCCAGGCTCCAGTGGCATGATAGACATTTCTCTCCCAATGTGTTACTTTGGCCTTAGTTGTATTAATGTCTGCATCCCTTCAAAAGCCTGAAAAGTCAGTGAAAGGAGTGTTTGGTCTGATTTTGTTTCCATTCCATCTCCAGCAGCTAGCATGAAATAGTAGGCTTTTGATAAATATTTATTGATTGAAGGAATAAATGAATGAATATTTTACCCAGTATCTTCAGTGAGTACCCATTGTTTCACCAAGGAAAGGTAGATAAGGGCCCCAAGACAAGCCATTTTCAGGCTCTACCTCCTCCTTGGAACTGCAACCAAGGAAAGCTTTTTATAAGCTGCCCTTTCCCCAAAGCCCCTAAAAAGAAGTGATTCTGAAGTCAACCCACACAAGAGTACCATACTAAGAACACAAGTATTTTCACAAATTTGATCTTATCATCCAGTGGTCATTTAAAGAACATGTACTTACATTTCTGGTAAGTATAAACTGGTACATTCTGTATGGAAATCAATTTGTCAGTAATTGTAATTCCCTGACCCCCGCTTTTTTTTAAAAAACACCTCAAGACCATTGAGGTGTTAAAAAAGACCACTGAGTACCATTTGGCAATATCTGTAAAAATAAAAGCATACACATGCCCTTTAGCCCAGAATTCCATTTTTAGGATTTATCCTTACAGACAGACTTCCACATGTAGAGAATGGAGTATGTAAAGGTAGTTGTTACAGCACAGTTTGTGATAGTAAAAGAATGGAAAAAACAGCCCATCGATAGAGAACTGGTTAAATAAAAGATGGTGCATTCAGACAGCGAATTACCATAAAGCCAGAAAAAAGAGAGTAAGTTCTGTACTTATTGACAAGATCTCTACAATATATTGTTAAATGAAAAGGGTATATAGTATGTGTACGGTATGCTACAGTTTATGTTAAAATGAACATAAAAAATAGAATACAATGAGACACCACCTCACACTCACTAGGATGGCTATAACACAAACAAGCAAAAAAACCCAGAAAAGAACAAATGTTGATGAAAATGTAGAGAAAATAGAACCCTCATGTGTTGCTGTTAGAATGTAAAATAGTGCAGCTGCTTTAGAATAGTTCCTCAAAAAGTTAAACATAGAATTACCATATGATCCAGCAATTTCGCTCCTAAATATATATCCAAGTGAACTGAAGATGTATGTTCACACACAAATGCTTATACACAAATGTTCATAGCAGCATTATTCATAATAACCAAAAAAGTAGAAACAACCCAAATATCCATCAACTGACTAAAGGATAAACAAAATGTGATACAATGGAATATTATTCAGCCATAAAAAATGAAGTATTGACACATGCTATAATATGGATGCACCTGAACACATTATGCTAAGTGAAAGAAACCAGAAACAAAAGGGCACATATTGTATGATTCCACTTATGTGAAATGTCAGAATAGGCAAATCCAGGGCCGGGCATAGTGGCTCCCACCTGTAATCCCAGCACTTTGAGGATCCCAGCACAGAGACCGAGGTGAGCAGATCACTGGAGGTGAGGAGTTTGAGACCAGCCTGCCAACATGGTGAAACCCTGCCTCTACAAAAAAAAACAAAAATTAGCTGGGTATGATGGTGCTGACCTGTAGTCCCACCTACTCGGGAAGCTGAGACAGGAAAATTGCTTGAACCCAGGAGGCAGAGGTTGCAGTGAGCTGAGATCACACCACTGTACTCCAGCCTGGACAACAGAGTGAGACTGTCTCAAAAAAAAAAAAAAAAAAAAAGGCAAATCCACAGAGACAGAAAGTAGGTAAGTGGTTGCCAGGGGCTGGTGGAGAGGGGACTGGGGAATGACTGCTAGTAGGTACAGGGTGGTTTTTTTTGGTGTGTGGGCTGTTGATGAAATGTTCTAAAATTAGACAGTGCTGACAGTTATACAGTTATACAAGTCTGTGAATATACTTAACCATTAACTTGCATACTTTAAAATGGTGGATTCTGATATGTGAACTTTATCTAAATAAAGTCATTTTTTTTTAAAGGAGGGCAAGTTGAAGACATCTTCAGATGACAAACAAAAGCAGAGTTAGCTGCCATAGGCCCTTACCATGGAAACTACTGAAGAATGAACCTAAGACACAAGAAAACTGAACCCAAAAGGAAATAGGGAAATGCAAGAAAAAATGGTAAGGAAATATTTACAAAACATATGGATGTATCTAAACAAATTATGACTATGCAAAACTATTTTTAGTAATAATGGTTGATTTGGAAAAGTAACAATAACAAGATAAACTTAAAAATTGGTAAACATTTCAGATGGGAACAGTGAGCAAAGATAAAATTTAGTATGTTTTTATTTGGAAGGAAAGTAAATATTGATTAATTTTAGACTTTTTTTTTTTTTTTTTTGAGACAGAGTCTTGCTCTATTGCCCAGGCTGTAGTATAGTGGTATGATCTTAGCTCACTGCAACCTCCACCTCCTAGGTTCAAGCAATCCTCCTGCCTCAGTCCCCCTAGTAGCTGGGATTACAGGCATGTGCCACCATGCTCAGCTAACTTTTATATATATATTTTTAGTAGAAACAGGGTTTCACCACGTTGGCCAGGCTAGTCTTAAACTCCCGGCCTCAGGTGATCCATCCGCCTCAGCCTCCCAAAGTGCTGGGATTACAGGTGTGAGCCACCACGCCTGGCCTTTTTTTTTTTTGAGACAGAGTCTTGGTCTTGTCACCCAGGCTGGAATGCAGTGGTGCAATCTCGGCTCACTGCAACCTCTGCCTCCCAGGTTCAAGTGATTCTCCTGCCTCAGCCGCCCGAGTAGCTGGGATTACAGGCGCCTACCACCACGCCCAGCTAAATTTTGTATTCTTAGTAGAGTTGAGGTTTCACCATGTTGGCCAGGCTGCTCCCAAACTCCTGACCTCAAGTGATCTACTTGAAGTGATCCACTGCCTCAGCCTCACAAAGTGCTGGGATTACAGGTGTAAGCCACCATGCCCAGCCAATTTTAGACTTTTAAGTCCGTATATTAAAATGTTAAGAGTTGGTTGGGCGCAGTGGCTCACACCTATAATCCCAGAACTTTGGTAGGCCAAGGCGGGTGGATTAGTTGAGGTCAGGAGTTCAAGACCAACCTTATTAAATAAATAAATAAATAAATACATTTATATTTATTATTATTATTATTTTTTTTGAGGCAGAGTCTCACTCTGTCACCCAGGCTGGAGTGCAGTGGTGTGATCTCAGCTCATTGCAACTTCCGCCTCCCGGGTTCAAGCGATTCTCCTGCCTCAACCTCCTGAGTAGCTGATTTACAGGTGCCAGCCACCACACCCAGCTAATTTTTGTATTTTTTTTTAGTAGAGATGGGGTTTTACCATGTTGGCCAGGCTGGTCTCAAACTCCTGACCTCAGGTGATCCACCTGCCTCAGCCTCCCAAAGTGCTGAGATTACAGGCATGAGCCACCGCGCCTGGCCAAAAAAAATTAAAATGTTAAGGGTAGCTCTTCCTCTTCCTTCCCTTCCTGTACAATTCAGTCTTCAAGCCATTAGGTAAAATAGTACGAAGTGTCTACAATGAAGAGGAGAACCGGTGGCCCAGAGCAGAATGTCACTTTTATTCACTATTATGTCCTCAGTGTCTGAAACATGTTCACTCAATATTTGGCTTGCTTTGTCACTTCCTTCTGGACTCTGATCAAATGTCGTTTCTCAGGGAGGCTTTCCTAATCATTTCATGTACAGCAACACTCAACACCTACTCTTCTCCTTTACCCTGTTTTATTTTTTCTTCATAGTACTCAACACTATTTTATATTTATTTGTTGATTATCTGTCTTCCTCTGCTAGAATGTAGCTCCTTGAGAACAAGGACTCAGACTATTGTGTCAATTACTGTGTTCCTAAACCCAGAACAGTGCCTTCCATGTAGTACATGCTCAACAAATATTGTTGAATGAATGAATCATGTTTGTGTATCTGAGATATTTTATAACTGAAAGGAACATGCCAAGCATGGTGGCTGATGCCTGTAATCTCAGCACTTCGGGACGCTGATGTGGGAGCATTGCTTGAGCCCAAGAGTTCAAGACCAGCCTAGGCAACATGACAAAACCCCGTCTCAAAAAAAATTAATAATAATAATGGAGCAGCTGATCAATTTCTAATTCTATTTATTGATGTTTGTTGCACAGCATTTTTACAATGATCATCTCTGGGTGATATGATAATGAACTCCTTTTTCCCTCCTATTTTCTCCCATGTGCATCTGTTACTTTTACCATCAGAGAAAAAAATTAAAATTTACTAACATTTTGTAAATTTACAGCTTGAGCAACATGGTGACAATGAAGGGAAAACAAACCCAGGAGTTTGGATGGGGAAATTGGGTCAAGAGCTTGGAGCAGCTAGTGGGAAGTGGGAGTGGAGTGGGAGGGCCTGGCAGTATGGCACCAGAGGAAGGTGCCCACAGAGAGTTGGCCCTGGAAAATGGGCAGAGGGCAAACAAGGCAAGCAGTGACTTCTTCACCTCCCACCTGAGCCAGCAACCTAAATTCTGAGTCTGGTTGTGGCACTGACTAACAACTCACCTGGGGCCAGTCACTTCTTCAGGCCTCAGTTTCCTCATCTGTGAAGCACAGGGCTGAGGGAGACAAGCTGTCTCTCTCAGAGCCTTTCTACCTAAGAGGTGGGTGGTCCTAGAACCTGCACTGAGAAGCTGTGGTATGGGTGGCGGACTCCCACCAACACAGCAGGCCTCTGCTCTCAAGCTCTGTTTGGGAAATACTGGATGAACAATGTGGAATAGGAGAAAAACAGTATTCAAAACTATATGGGCCCTTTAAGTTAACCATGATAAATACATAGAGAGAGAGAGAGAGAGAGACTGACAGTATATCTACTCTTAAATAGTAACATTTTTTACCGGGCAGGGTCCTCTTATTCTTTAGTCACAATAAGCACAGTTCCTGGGGCCTATAGACTTTTCAAGGACTCTCAAACATATTTGAGATATAGAAAACAAAATATATTGACTTCCAAAAAATTTAAATGACAAAACTAAAATTCACAAACATTTAATCAAAGGTCTGCAAAATATATGTTAACTAGACAGTTTCTTTTTTTTTTTTTTTTGAGACTGAGTTTCGCCTAGGGTCACCCAGGCTGGAGTGCAGTGGCACGATCGCGACTCACTGCAACCTCCACCTCCCAGGTTAAAGCAATTCTCCTGCCTCAGCCTCTTGAGTAGCTGGGATTACAGCTGCCTATCACCACGTCTGGCTAATTTTTTTGTATTTTTAGTAGAGATGGGATTTCACCATGTTGGCCAGGCTGGTTTTGAACTCTTGGCCTCAAGTGATCCACCCGCCTCAGCCTCCCAAAGTGCAAGGATTACAGGCATGAGCCACCGCGCCTGGCTAACTAGACAGTTTCAACTAGCATAGTAACTTCAGATGTGAGATGTGGGCTCATCTTAACATGATGGAGTATCCTATAGAAGGCATATCTGGGGCCTGTGGAAGTAAAGTGAGAATGGGGTGGATTATGGAGGTTTGATAGTTTCCTGAGTTTCAGTTTTTCTGCTATGAGCATGTATTATGAGAAGAATAAAAAGTATTCAATGAATGTTTTGAAAAAGTATGTAAATAAAAAAACCTTAGGAAAGATTTGGGGTGAAGAAGTCCCTATTTTCTCATCTCAATAAAGGCTTGGGGACAGTCCTCTGTCTTATGGAGTTAATTAGAATCAAAAAGGAAACTCACTGGAGACATGTATTTAAGAGTTTACTCATTCTGTGCTGTTCTCCAAGTTATTTCCATTTAGCAGTTTAGGATAAATCTGTGTATTGACACGTTGCTCTCTTTTTCCTTCATGGAACCATAAAATCATTGAATGTTAGAACATAGAGGGAGCTTTCCTCCTTGCTGTCACCTTCTCTTGGCGGTCACAGTGGGCTCTCTGAGCATAGGAGAGCCCAGGTTAGCCTCAAAAGGGCCAGGCTCAAATGAGCTCCATTGCTGCCTGGTAGATGGCGGAGGTGCTACCAGAGGAGACAGGTGTCTTGCTCCTGGCAGGGAGGCAGAGTCCGAGTCTATGGGTTGGGAGACAATGGGGTTCTCCTGGTGTCTATGCTGTTGTCATTCACAATTACAACAGCTGCTCTTCCCTCTGCTGCATGTGTTCACTGACACATGCCCTACCTTTACACACATGTGTGTGCACATGGGCACATTTTCTCTCCGCCTAGACAGCTGGCACCTCTCCCCCAGACACAGATGCCCAGACATTTCTGCCGCCAGCCAACTCACTCCGTGGCTCTGCTCCAACTCGGCTAGAGCAGGGCAGGGGGCTGTTCCTGCTGCCTCTTATCTTAGCCAAGAAGGACAGTGGCTGTTGTCGGGAGAGGGGGTAATGAGCGGTAGAGGACAACTGGTCTTTGAGGAGACTCCCACCCTTTTTTCCTTCTCCCAGTGACCCCTCCTCCTTTGGCTAAAGGACTGGAGAAAAAGCTGTCCAGGGCCAGGCGCAGTGGCTCAAGCCTGTAATCCCAGCACTTTGGGAGGCCGAGATGGGCGGATCACAAGGTCAGGAGATCGAGACCATCCTGACTAACCTGGTGAAACCCCGTCTCTACTAAAAAATACAAAAAACTAGTCGGGTGAGGTGGCGGGTGCCTATAGTCCCAGCTACTCGGGAGGCTGAGGCAGGAGAATGGCGTAAAGCCGAAAGGCGGAGCTTGCAGTGAGCTGAGATCCGGCCACTGCACTCCAGTTTGGGTGAGAGAGCGAGACTCCGTCTCAAAAGAAAAAAAAAAAAGAAAAAGCTGTCCAGTCAGAATCCCTCCTGTCAACGATGAAGGCCCAAAGCCCTACCCACACCAAACCCCTCAGCCCCTCGCCTAACAGATCCTGAAAGTCAGCTATAACTGTTGGTGTCTCAGGCTCCCAGCTTTCCCATTTGACCCTGAAAACCTCCCCAGTCCCCCATCCTGGATTCTTTTGCATGTTGGAGAATCACATGCTGATACGGCGTTCAATGTTTATACCTCTCAGTTTATAAGCATGTTCCGTCTAGAGAATGTCTTGTGTATTTTCTTAAAAGTTCTTACCAGGGACTCCAGAGGGGGTCCCTTTTGAAAAACTACTCACTGAGTGCAGTGTTCACTGTTTGGGTGATGGGTTCACTAGAAACCCGTTATGCAATATACTCGTGTAACAAATCTGCACATGTGCCCACTGAATCCAAAATAATTTTTTATTTTTTTTCGAAACGGAGTCTTGCTCTGTCACCCAGGCTGCAGTGCAGTGGTGTGATCTTGGCTCACTACAACCTGTGCCTCCTGGGTTCAAGTGATTCTTCTGCCTCAGCCTCCTGAGTAGCTGTGGTTACAGGAACCTGCCACCATGCCTGGCTGATTTTTATATTTTTAGTAGAGACAGGGTTTTGCCATGTTGGCCAGGCTGATCTCAAACTCCTGAATTCAAGTGATCCACCCGCCTTGGCCTCCCAAAGTGTTGGGATTACAGGTGTGAGCCACCGCACTCGGCCAAAATAAAATTTTAAAAATGTATTGTAAGCATCATCCTTATTCATTGATCGTCTCTGTTAATTAATTATTTCCTTTAACTTTGAGAGGGTTGTTTTAAGATTTAAATATATATTTGCTTCTCAGTCTGTGCCTTGTGCAAACTAGATGCTCAGTTGTTATCAGTGGACCAATCTATTACTCACATGCACTAAAGATCAGTAAACCAGGCTGGGTGCAGTGGCTCACGCCTGTAATCCCAGCACTTTGGGAGGCCAAGGCAGTTGGATTACCTGAGGTCAGGAGCTTGAGACCAGCGTGGCCAACATAGTGAAACCCCATCTCTAGTAAAAATACAAAAATTAGCTGGGTGTGGTGGCACACGCTTGTAGTCCCAGCTACTCGGGAGGCTGAGGCAGGAGAATCACTTGAACCTGGGAGACAGAGGTTGCAGTGAGCTGAGGTTGCGCCACTGCACTCCAGCCTGGGTGACAGAGCGAGACTCTGTCTCAAAAAAATAAAAAAAAAAATCAGTAAGCCAACCCCACCCCTGAGCTAACTAAATTCTCCAGCTAGACTGAACCTGCCTATCCCACCTATATCATCAAATTCAGCCTCAGCCACTGCCCAGCCTGGGGCATTGGGCAAACTTCTTCGCTTCTCCAGCCTTAGGATCCTTGTGAAAACAGACTGAGCTTGATAATGGCTCCAAGCATTCCTTATAGCTGATTAGATTCTATAACTAAGTGCTTCTATAGAGTCTTTGTAGCCTCGGTTCCTCAGCCTTCTGGAATTAAATCACCATTGTCCCTTGCCACTTCTCTATCTGTACAACAGGGAGAAATCAGGGAGAAGGAGGAATAGAGGGATGTGGAGAATCTTCCTTCATAGCAAGGAAAATGAGCAGCTTGGGTACTAGCTCTAAAAGGGAGTTCTACCCAAAATAAGGAGCTCAGTGCATCATGGGATATATACTGCCCGAGGGGCTCTGAGTATGTAAATCAGGACAGGTATGTGTATATTAGGGCAAATGTGTGTACCCTAGGAACCTTTGCACCTGTCAGTGACCTCAGGCCTGTTGATGTTCTCATTGTTCATGTGACTCCTAGTACCCCCAGGGCCTGGGCCTGGTTGTCCGCTGCTTTCACAGCCTCCTGGGGTAGGTCTGTGAGTCAGGAGGCATGTGACTCTTGGTGGTTTTGTGTACCTGAGACTGTGTGTTGGCCTCATCACTGCAGGAAGTTCAGGTTCTTTGGTTGGCTTAGTGAATTACCCAGGAAACAGTAGACATGGTCTGGCTGAGCTCCCCTATGTTTTCCAAGCCAAGGAAGGAGGGAAATGCCCTTCCTGCCCTCCTAAAAGTCAGCATACTCTTCCCACAAAGGGGGCACACTATGAAAAGCCACCCTTGTCTCCTGAGGATGAGGCTTCACTTATGAGGCCCCTAGGGGGAAGTGTGTAAAGCCAAAGTCATTCCAAGATCTGGAGACAGGGCAAAGGCCGGTAACCAAGCATAGTAACCAGGCCTGCAGTTGGCTAAGCCCCAGAGTCACATCACCTGGAAAAGCTATTTTTATGTGCCAGACAAGACTGAGAAGTTGCCGCTGTCATCAGAGCCCAGGTTTCCCCTAACTTTGTCCCAGAGGCTGGGCGACTGTGACCCACCCATCAGGGAAGAACAGAGAGCTGGCCTTGCTCCAGGTAGGCCCTTTCCCTTCTCCTCCTCCTCTGGCTCTCTCCCCAACTCTGCTGTTGGGAGACTGCTGTCTACCTGTAGAGTTGGATATCCTCCTCAAAGGGTAGCTTCCCAGCAAAGCCACATTCCTACTTCCAAAGCAGGGAACTCACCAGTGTATACTTCCGGATTTTCCTGTCTACTTTCCCTAACTTGGGACATCTGATCGTTCTGCCAGGCCATGCAGCAGCTCCTTTCCTGTCCTCCTGTGCATCTGAAAAAGGCTTAAGCCAGCTCTGCAGCTGAGCCCTTTGCATTTTCTAAGTCCCCCTTCACATACCTGAGGTCTGCTTGTCTTCATATGGTCCCCAATGTACTCTTGGAAAATTAATATGTTAGTGTTACAGCTCTTTGAGAATTTGTCTAGCAGGTCTTTGGGTCTTCACTGGAAAGCCCCTTAAAAAAATTAACATGTTAAATTCCAGGAAAGGCATCTCTCTATTAGCCCCCAATTATTCTTTCATTTATTCATTCTGCATTTATTTAGCATTATCATTTTTCTATTGAAGATTTCATGCTTTTCTTATCTATTTCCCAAGTTCCTAATATATTAAGAAATTGAGGCCGGGCGCGGTGGCTCACGCCTGTAATCCCAGCACTTTGGGAGGCCGAGGTGAGTGGATCACGAGGTCAGGAGTTCAAGACCAGCCTGGCCAAGATGGTGAAACCCTGTCTCTACTAAAAATACAAAAAAATTAGCCAGGCGTGGTGGCACACGCCTGTAATGCCAGCTACTCCAGAGGCTGAGGCAGAGAATTGCTTAAAACTTGGAGGGGCAGAGGTTGCCGTGAGCCAAGATCGCACCACTGCACTCCAGCCTGGGCAACACAGCAAGACTCCATCTCAAAAAAAAAAAAAAAAAGAAAGAAATTGAGACCTTGTTATTGTACTTACGAAAATATTTCCCTGCCTATTTGCTTTTAGTTTTTTTGTTTTGTTTTGTTTTGTTTTGTTTTTCTTTGAGACAGAGTCTCACTTTGTCGCCCAGGCTAGAGTGCAGTGGCATGATCTCAGCTCACTGCAACCTCTGCCTCCTGGGTTCAAGCAATTCTCCTGTCTCAGCCTCCTGAGTAGCTGGGAGTGCAGGTGAGTGCCATGATGCCAGCCAATTTTTGTATTTTTAGTAGAGATGGGGTTTCACCATGCCAGGCTGGTCTCAAACTCCTGACCTCAAGTGATCCATCTGCCTTGGCCTCCCAAAGTGTTGGGATTACAGGCGTGAGCCACCATGCCCGGCTGCTTTTAGTTTTTTGTAAATAATTTTTACTATTTAGTAGTAGAGATTGGGTCTTGCTATGTTACCCAGACTGGTCTTGAATTCCTGGGTTCAAGCAGTCCTCCTGCCTCAGCCTCCCAAAGTGCTGGGATTACAGGCACGAGCCACAACACCTGGCCTATTTGCTTTCAATTTTGTTTATGACTATTTTCTTCTTTTTCACAGTCATTTATTCAACAACTATTGATTAAATGTCAACTATGAAAAACCCACTGGGCAAGGCATTTTGGAAACTGAACTTCTTGCCTTTAGGACACTTATTCCCTCCTACCTCTTAATTATTTAACTGATAGATCTGAAAGCTTGATAGTATCATCACACCCTTAGATGACAAGGCTTTGGGCCTTATCACTCAAATCACTTAAGTTTATATATGACTCGCGTATAATAAAAGTTAAAAATTAATAAAAACGGCCAGGCGCAGTGGCTCACGTCTGTAATCTCAGCAGTTCGGGAGGCCAAGGTGGGCGGATCACCTGAGGTCAGGAGCTCAAGAGCAGCCTGACCAACATGGTGAAACCCCGTCTTTACTAAAAATACAAAAATTAGCTGGGCATGGTGGCAGATGCCTGTAATCCCAGCTACTCAGGAGGCTGAGGCAGGAGAATTGCTTGAACCCAGGAGGTGGAGGTTGTAGTGAGCTGAGATCATACCACTGCACTCCAGCCTGGGCAACAAGAGTGAAACTCCGTCTCCAAAAAAATAAAATTAATACAAATACACTATATAATATATACAGTTACAATAACTCAAATTAAAAAATCACACAAAATTGACATATGAACACTTATTAATTAATGTCAATTTATTAAATTACAGAGAGAAATAAACCTGCCAGGCCTTGTGCTTATTGGTTAGTGAGTGTTTTCTTTTCTCTGTACAAAAGTCTGTTTGAGGACCCAAAAGACAACAGGAAGTAGCCTGAAGGTGTAGAATCTGAGCTGGGGGAGCTGCCTAGGGAATTGCAGAGGCAAGTGTCACCAAGCTCCAATATCCTGCTGTCCTCACTGTCCCTGCAAGAAGAGACACACTAAGAGAACCAGATTTCTCACGTTGGCATTTCAGGGCATCTTGATTAAAAAAGTAGTGACTTCCAGGACAAACAGACGTGAGTTCAAAGCCAGCCCCACACTCTCTGACTGGATGACCTTGCGTGAGTAACTTAATCTTCCTGAGGCTCAGTATTCACATCAGTTTTCTCTCAATGTGATGTTGAGACACTCCCCGTAGGAGTGTTTTGAAGATGAAATGAAATTATTCAGGCAAAGCAGTTGCACATTGTTTGGCACTGAAGCTCAACAAATGTTAGTTCTATTTTATTATTATTATCACCACTATTATTATTATCCTATGTAGTGTGCCAGAGGCTGTGCTGGGTGCTGGAAATGCAGCAATGAATAGGACACATGGTCCCTGCCCCATCCCACCTCCAGGGATCTGATTGATCAAAGGAAGCTGAGTTTTTCAGCACCAAACTCAGCCTCATTACACACATGGTCTTATTATATCCCTTCCTGAATTGTCTTTTTGAGAAAAGTCACTTTAAATCAAGGAAAATTTTAGACTATGAATTATTTGAAGCCAAAAATTTAACTTAATTCTTTCTCCACTAAAGAGTACAATAATACATATTTAGAACACTAATGAGTCCTAATAATCTCTTCTATATGTAGAAGGCTGTCAGTCCCCCAAGTACTTTCATACTCATTTCATCCTGGAAAACAATTAAGTTAGAGAAACAGACATTTTAGAAAAATTACATAATGGAGAAGTGTTAATAGAGCCGCCTATGAAGCTGTCATACCTAGAAGATTCTACAAAAGCAGAATTCAACTAGATATATACTTTGTTTAACTTTTTATTATGGAGAATTTAGATCATACACAAAAGTAGACAGATGAGCAGAATAGCTTACAGGTATCCAATCTTCAGCCACCAGCAACCCTATGACCAATTCTGCCCCATTCACATACACATGTGCTTTCCCCGCGCCTGTGTTATTTGAAGAACATCCTATACAGCCTGTCAATTCAGCTGCGAATATCTGGTATGCATCTGTAAAAGCTGAAGATTTGAGGCCGGGTGCTGTCGCTCATGCCTGTAATCCCAGCACTTTGGGAGGCCAAGACGGGAGGCTCGCTTGGACCCAGGAGCTCAAGACCAACCCAGGCAACATTGGAAGACCTCATCTCTACAAACAAATTAAAAAATGAACTGGGCCTGGTGGCAGGTACCTGTAGTCCCAGCTACTCAGGAGGCTGAGGCAGGAGGATAGCTTGAGCCAGGGAGGTTGAGGCTGCAGTGAGCTATAATTGTACCACGGCACTCCAGCCTGAGTGACACAAAAAGAACTTATCTCAGAAAAAAAAAAAAATCAAAAAATAAATAAAGTTTACACATTTTTAACAAAGCTAAAACACTGTTACACAGCTAAAATATCAATAGCGATTCCTAATACCATCAAACAATATTCAAGTTTCTAATTGTTTCATAAAAGGACACCATTTTAATATCTGCAAGTGGGTTGTGGTTCTAAGAGAAGGAAACATAGGTAAAAGTAAAGAATTCAGTTGAATTGCAACCTCTTTAAGAGCAAATAAATTCTCCTTTGTATTCATTTAGAATGTTTGTGCTTCTTTTTACTGTTTTAAACAAAGCTGCAATGAATATCTTTATACTTACATTTTTGTACACTTGCCCAATTATTTCCTTAAGAGTAACACCTATGAGTAAAAGCCAGAAGGCATGCCTTTGTTTTTTTATTTTGTTTTATTTTTGAGACAGGATCTCACTCTGTCACCCAGGCTGGAGTGCAATGATGCTATCATGGCTTGTTGCAGTCTCGACCCCCTGAGCTCAAGCGATCTTCCCATCTTAGCCTCCCAAATAGCTGGTACCACAAGCACACCACCACTCCTGATACTTTTGTTCTTTTATTTTTATTTTTTGTAGAGACGGGTCTCATCATGTTGCCCAGGCTGGTCTTGAACTCCTGGGCCCAAGCCATCTTCTCGCCTCGGCCTCCCAAAGTGTTGAGATTACAGGTGTGAGCCACTACACACAGCCAGCACACCTTTTAAGGCTCTTGTTCCATACTGTGAAATAGCCTTCCTAGGCACACTGTGTGAAAGTGCCCATTTTCTTTTGTTCCATGCACACACAGTCCTAATAGTATTCTCTTTATTTGCAAATGAGGATATGGAGTAGGGGGCACTGGATTAGGGTGGGCCCTAATCCAATGTGACTGGTGTCCTTATAAGAAGAGGAAAATTTGAACAGGCTAGAGGGAAGATGGCCATGTGATGCCAGAGGCAGAGAATTAGAGTTAGGGTGCCATGAGCCAAGGAGTGTGTGGGGACACCAGAAGCTGGAAAAAACAAGGAAGGATCCTCCCCTAGTTGGCAGCATGGCCCTGCCAATGCCCTGATTTCAAACTTCCAGCCTCCAGAACAGTGAGAGAATAAATTTATATTGTTATAAATCACCTAATTTGTGATACTTTATTACCACTGCCCTCGGAAACTAATACAGATGGAGCGGAGTGGTTTGTAAAATAGGGAGGGGAAAAGATTTCTTGACACCATCTACACATTTGCTGGGGATATGTCAGACTAACTCCTTTTAGGACACCAGAAAGCTGTGTTGGATCATGGGGAAGGGATGGGAAGAAGGCAGGCAGATAGTGCTATAGGACACTAGCTACCACAAGGGTGGTAAGAATGGGTGTCCTCTGGACTTCTAGGGGTACAGGATATCTGGGAGCAGACCAGGCTGAGCTGGGAGCAGAGGTGCAAGGGACCAGAAGAAACAAGGCTTCAGAAGAGCAGCTCCCTCATCAGTATTACCCAGGGAGTGATTTTGGGTACAGGCCACACTCCTGGGTTCCCCTAAGGCACAAATTTCTACTCTTCTCACACCAACAACTCCTTTTTGAGATGGGGTCTTGCCTTGTCACCTAGGCCGGAGTGCAGTGGTGCCATCATAGCTCACTGCAGCCTTGAACTCCACAACTCAAGGGATCCTCCCACCTCAGCCTCTTGAGTAGTTGGGACTACAAGCATGCGCTACCACGCCCAGCTAATTTTTTTATTTTTTATTTTTGTAGAGACTGGGTCTCTCTATGTTGTCCAGGCTGGTCTCAAACCCCTGAGCTCAAGTGGTCTTTCTACCTTGGCCTCCCAAAGTGTTGGGACTACAGGCGTGAGCCATGCAATGGGCCTATACTTTTTAGATTCCATACAAAGGAATACTATTCTGGACATTTCATATAAATGAATAATTTAATATATGACCTTTTGTGTCTGGTTTTGTTAATGGATGGTACCGTGTAGTTCCTGGCTCTTGGTGTACCAAACAAAGAACTGGACGTGACACAGATAGCATAGCAAAGCAGCAAAAATGTGTTATGCTTAGTAACACTCCCAGAGAGGAGAGAGCAGGCTGACCAGCGAGTGGTATCAGTCCCAGTTTGTTACATTTCATGGCCTTTTATATGTTTTTTTTTTCTTCCACTTGCTCAACCTTACTGTATCTCGACCAAATTGCTTATCTTTACTTTTATTTTTTTGTGACCAAATTGCTACTGCAAGTCCTTATTTTTCTTATCTTGCATGTTTCAACTCATTGCTTACTCCCTTATGTACATACTGCTTATTCCCTTATTTTGTGTATTCTACTTCTGCTATTTTGCATGTTTTGCTTTTGCTACTGATTAAGCTAGCTTACGTCCAAGGATCCGCTTCACCCCCAGCTTACTCTGCTATTCTCCTGCCTCAGTTTCTTCCAACTTGCACAATGTTTTCAAGTTTCATCTATGTTGTAGCTTGTATCAGAATTTCATTTGTGTCCAAGTAATATTCTGTTGTATGGATATACCATATTTTATTATCCATTCATCAATTGATGGACATTTGGGTTAGTTTTCACCCTATTATGAATAAAGCTGATATGAATATTTGTGTACATGTTTTTGTGTAGATACATGTTTTCAGTTCTCTTGGGTCTACAACTAGGAGTAGAACTGCTGGGTTATATGGTATCTCTGTGTTTAATATTTTGAGGAATTGCCAAACTGTTTTCCAGAGTGGCTGCATCATTCTGTAATTCTACCAGCAATATAGAAAGGTTCCAATTTCCACACGTCCTGTCAACACTTGTTATTGTCTTTACTTTTTTTAATTTTAGCCAGCCTGGTGGTTGTTAAGTAGTATCTCATTGTGGATTTCATTTGTATTTCCCTAATGACTAATGATGTTGAACATCTTTTTATCAGTATATTGGCTATTTGTAAGCCTCCTTTGGAGAAATGTCTATTCAAATCCTTCACCCAGTTGTAGCCGGGCATGGTCGCGGGCACCTGTAATCCCAGCTACTTGAGAGACTGAGGCAGGAGAATTGCTTGAACCTGGGAGGCAGAAGCTGCAGTGAGCCGAGATCACCCCACTGCACTCCAGCCTGGGTGATGAAGAAAAAAAAAAAAGTGGCTGGGCACAATGGCTCACGCCTGTAATCCCAGCACTTTGGGAGGCCGAAGTGAGTGGATCGCCAGAGGTCAGGAGTTCAAGACCACCCTGGCCAACATAGTGAAACCCTGTCTCTACTAAATATACAAAAAATTAGCTGGGCATGGTGGCGGGCACCTGTAATCCCAGCTGCAAGGGAGGCTGAGGCAGGAGAACTGCTTGAACCTGGGAGGTGGAGGTTGCAGTGAGCCGAGATTGTGCCATTGCACTCCAGCCTGGGCAACAAGAGCAAAACTCCATCTCAAAAAAAATAAAAAAAAATTAAAAAAAATTTAAAAAAATAAAAAAAATTCTGTGCTTATTTTCAAATCAGGTTACATGTCTTTTTATTTTTCAGTTGTAGAAGTTCTTTATATATTCTGGATACAACTCCCTTATCAGATACATGATTTGCAAATACTTCTCCCATTCGATAGGTCCCCTTGCTTTTAAATGTTATCTTGACTAAGTATAAAATTCTAGTTTGCTAGTTATTTACTTTTTTTTTTTTTTGAAACAGGGTTTTTGCCCTGTTGCCCAGGCTGAATTGTAGTTGTGTGATCTCAGCTCACTGCAACCTCTGCCTCCCAGGTTCAAGCAATCCTCCCACCTCAGCCTCCCAGGTAGCTGGGACTATAGGCATGCTCCACCATGCCTGGCTAATTTTTTTTTTTTTTTTGGTAGAGAAGGGGTTTCATCATGTTGCCCAGGCTGTTCTCAAACTCCTGGGCTCAAACAAGCTGCCTGCTTCAGCCTCCCAAAGTGCTGGGATTACAGGTGTGAGCTCCCATGCCTGACCTGTTATTTACTCTTATACATTGAAAAATATTATTCCTTTGTCATCTAGCTTCCTTGATGATAGAAGTTGAGGGTTTCATGTCATTCATTGCTTCTGGACAATTCTCAGCCACTATCTCTTAGAATATTGCCTCTCCCTATTCTATTTTCTCCTTTCAGTACTTCAATTGGATGCATGTTCATCTTACTCAGTCTGGTCTTCATGTCTCTTAATATTTCCTTCATATTTTCCAAGTTGTTGTCCCTCTCTGCTTCATTCTGTGTAACTTTTTAGATCTTGTGGGGGAGGCGGTTTGGCTTGTTTTCATTTTTGTATTTTTTTTAGTTCACTAATTCTGTCTTCCATCCTATCTAATCTGCTGTTTAACTTACCCATTGAGTTTTTAATTTTGATTATCATGGCTTTCAGTTTTAGATATTCTATTGATTTATTTTTTCAAATGTCTCTCATCTGTTTTGATAGTATATGGCCCCTTTGTCATGTTTTCAGTTTATTTTTATTTTTCTGTAAATATTTTTTAAATTCTTATTTTTTACTTTATACCTAATAATTTTGTTATAGAAAAATAGAAAGGATATTATGCAGCTGTTGCTTGGGTATGCTGGCATTTGCTCATGTAGGCTTGTTGCTGCGTGATTTATTTTTTGCGTTTGAGCTTTACTTGTCCAAACTTTTTGTGTGGGAATCATACGTAGCCTGGGTTAACTGTAGCTCCTCTAGAGAAGCTTTGTGCAAAGCTTCTTCAAGGAACTAACAATCCACCGCTAATGTTTGTTCATGTTTGATCTTGTGTTTGCCCAGACCAGGCACAGTATGCATTCTGTTTGCAAATACACCTGAAGCCCAGGATTGCAAATTCTCAGTGGAAATGTTTTTTCAGGTCCAGAATTATGACTGAAGCAGATACATTTTCCCTTTCTCCTCCTCCTTTTGCTGATGGCCAGATTTTTCCTGGTCCACTCCTCCTTGAGAGCAAAGCACTTGAGGGCCCCAGCTTTATGCCAGGCTTTGGTTATCAACGTTACTCAACAGCCGCTCCCTCTCCCCCAACCCGCAGCCACAGCTTCAGGGTTCTCATTTCTTTGCTTTGTTTGTTTGTTTGTTGTCCCTGTAGCTTTCCCTTCCTCCTCCGCCCTCAAGCTCTGCTATGCATTTAAAGGAATGTTTGTCATGCTTTAGGTGTTTGGTATTGGGAATACTGTCTGATTATCTAGTTCCTATACTGCCTGAAATTGAATCCAGGGGGAAATAGTACAGATACACAAGCAGATAATTTCTAGTGTTCTCAGCCCCACTGGAGCCCGTTATGGATCCATGTGCTTCAGAAGATAAGTTAACCAGACAAGATCAGGCGTTCAGGGTGGTATGGCTGTAGACAGAAGATGAGTTAATCAGATAATGGAATTCCTATGCTATTAGATAATTGATGTATGACCTTTCTGGGTAAATTAGAACCTTGACCCAATCAGAATGCATTAGTTGTATTTTTTTTTATGTTTTTAAATTTTTATTTATTGAGACAGGGTCTTAGTGTTGCCCGGTCAGGTCTTGAACTTCTGAGCTCAAGTGATCCTCCAGCCTTGGCCTCCCAAAGTGTTGGGATTACAGGTGTGCGTCACCACACCCAGCTGTACTTATTTATTTATTTATTTATTTATTTATTTATTTATTTAATGTACTTACTTACTTTTAGAGACAGGGTAGGTATCTCTCTTTTGCCCAGGCTGGAGTGCAGTGGTGCAATCATAACTTGCTGCACCCTCAACCTCCTGGGCTCAAGTGATCCTCCTGAGTCAGTGCCCTGCCCCACTCCCAGTAGCTGGAACTACAGGTACGTACCACTGTGCCCAGCTAATTAAATTTTTTGTTTGTAGAGACAGGGTCTCGCTTGGTTGCACAAGCTGGTCTCAAACTCCTAGCCTCAAGTGTTCCTCCCACTTCAGCCTCCCAAAGCACTGGGATTACAGGTGTGAACCGCTACAGCAGCCTAGATAGAATGCATGATTTTTAAGAGGGATTATATAGGTTGGCTGTGTCCCCACCCAAGTCTTATCTTGAATTGTAGTTCCCATAATCCCCATGTGTCCTGGGATGGACCTGGTGGGAGGTAACTGAATCATGGGGCAGTTACCCCCATGCTGCTGTTCTCGAGATAGTGAGTGAGTTCTCATGAGATCTGATGGTTTTCTTACGGGCTTCTCCCGCCCTTTGCTCTGCACTTCTTGCTGCCACCATGTGAAGAAGGATGTATTTGCTTCCCCTTCCACCATGATTGTAAATTTCCTGAGGCATCCGCAGCCATGAAGAACTGTGAGTCAATTAAACCTCTTTATAAATTACCCAGTCTCCAGCCATTCTTTACAGCTCTTTATAGCGGTGTGAGAATGACTAACAAGGGGTTTGAAGATGGGTAATCAGTGCCAAATCTTG
This sequence comes from Macaca mulatta, assembly GCF_049350105.2. Lineage (NCBI taxonomy): Eukaryota > Metazoa > Chordata > Mammalia > Primates > Cercopithecidae > Macaca > Macaca mulatta. Next base: position 168,267,962 of record NC_133408.1, on the reverse strand, counting down.
CAAATGGCCAGGAGGAGGGATGTTAGTGACAAAGGTTTGTTTTTCTGAGACCCTTCAATCAATAACCCTCATGCTTAATTTTCCTACATGGAGCTTTAGGGGAAGCCATGAGGAATATGGTTTCTGACACATAGTAAGTGTTCAGTAAATATTTGCTGACCAGATATAGTGGAAGTGCCTTATCTTCTAGTCTGTTTGGTCTCAGCTGCAGAAGCGAGATGATGAAGGGAATGTCATCGTTTGGGAAGCATCACAATAAGATACACAAGTTGTGCCACCACTATGGCTCTAAGGCCTACCACCTCCAGAAGACAACCTGTGGCAAATGTGGCTACCCTGCCAAACACAAGAGGAAGTATAACTGGGTGCCAAGGCTAAACAGTGAAATACCACCAGGACTGGTTGAATGAGACACCTAAAAATTGTTTGCTGCAGATTGAGGCCAGATTCTGAAAAGGAACAACACCTAAACCCAAGAGGGCAGCTGTTGCAGCATCCAGTTCATCTTAAGAATTTCAATGATTAGTCATGTGATAAATGTTCTAGTTTAAAAAATAAATAAATAAATAGTTGCTGACCGAATGTTGAATGCATAACTGAGTCATTGTGTCACAAGACAACTCCCTAATTTTCTGCAGTAAGCTTCCCTCTCTGTTAATGTGACAGTCCCCAACCCACAGTTAGAGAATAAGTTTGTGAAAACATTAATATTATGCCTTTGGGAGGCTGAGGTGGGCAGATTGCTTGAGCCTGGGAGTTTGAGACCAGCCTGGGCAACATGGCAAAGGCGAAACCCTGTCGCTATAAAAAAAAATACAAAAATTAGCCAGGCATGGTGGTGTGTGCCTATAGTCCCAGCCACTCAGGAGGCTGAGGTGGGAAAATAACCTGAGCCCAGGAAGTCCAGGCTGCAGTGAGCCATGATTGCGCCACTGTCCTCCAGCCTGGGTGACAGGAGTGAGACCCTGACACACACACACACACACACACACACACACACACACACACACCCCAAAAGCCAAAACAAAATATTGATACAAATGAGAGTGCGTATGTTGGGGTGACGTATGACAGCCATTTCAGATTAATTGAAGAAAGCTTCCTGTGCAAAGCGGACTTGGAGTTGAATGGTGAAGGGTGGGCTGCTCCAACACTTACATACGAATTGGGAACAGTAATATCTATGGGGTACTTACTATGCCCCAGCACTATACTAAGTTCTCTCGGTCTGTCAGAGCATTTAATCCGCCCAACAACCCTTAGAGGTGGGCACTATTATGATCCTATTTTGCAGATGAAGGATCCAGACACACGGAAATTAAGTAACTTGCTACTAAGTGATGGAGCTGGAATTCAAACCCAGGCAGTGTAGCTGCGTGTTTGTGTGCCCCGCTATCATGCCATATGGTTCCGCTTGGGCCTCTGTTCCTATATACAGAGCTACATTTTGTTCCACGGAGCATCATGTCATGGGAAGCCTCTGAGCCTTGCTTGTACTGTTCTCAGAACTTGAAATGACCCCTTCTTTGTCTGTTGAGCTCTTATTCATCTTTTCTGCCTCCACTGAGATTTTTGGTGCCTCCAGAGTTTGACTCTAGTTTGGGCAAGGGCAACAAGGACAAAGAGGAAGGAAAGAATCTATAATTAGAAAAGATCAGTAGACTCTGATTTTTATTATATAAAGGGAAAAAAGAGACATCCAGGTTGGCTGCTGGCCTGTAGCTCCAGGGGACCAAGATGTAACCTCTTGTGTGTGGACAGAGACGGGGATTGATTACGGCATGGTTAGGAGTTTTAGGAAATGCTATTTGCATCCTAGTTCCCAGCTTGTGTCTAATTAGGACTGTTTTATCCAGAAAAGAAACAGAAATGGTGGCAGGAAGCATGCTCTAGTCTATTCAATATAGTGCGTGCAGCAGTACAAAACCTGCCCGCCCAAACATACTTTGTGTGAAATCCCCACCCATTGGGATTAAGTGTTGTCCTATAAGGCACATTTTAAAGCCATGTACTGAGCTCCTATTCTGTGCCAGGCACCATCTAAGAGCGTTCCATGTTTTGTCTCATTTAATTTTTGCAGTAATCCTAAAAAAAGTTCCATCATAGTTATTAGCCATTTTACAAATGAGGAAACTGGCCTCTGAGAAAAAGAACTCACCTAGAATAACAGAGCCCCCCAAAATGGTAGAATCAGGACAAGTCCAAGTTAGGATGCTAGAATCTGTGCTTTTAACTATTTCTCACACTCCCTCTCATTGTTACGCCTCCTGTGTGTGTATATACCCTTGCCCCCTGCCTCTTGAGAGTGGAAGAGAGCCCTCATGGGGAAAAGTCCTTCCTCTTAGCAGTAAGTAATTGCTTTACTAGTAAAGTCTAGAGCCAGGGAATTAATGCAAATGCTGGGATAATACTGTTTGTCCCAGGAGGAGGGGAATATCTCAGCAGGCACCTTGACCTGCAAGGGTTGAGCAGCAGTTTAGGGCAGCCTCCAGGGTAGCCAGACCTCCCAACTCGGGGAGGAAGTGAGCGGGCCAGTTCTACCACTGGCCAGAGCAGTGCTCTCCCCGTGGGGCTGACTCAGCCGGAAACCACCCTGGGCCGCCCATAACGGGAAGGAGGGGTCTGTCCTCACCTTTAGCCTGCAACTGAGACATCGAGGCAGGGAGAGGCTGGGTGGACACAGGAACTAGAATCCCTGCTTGTGGGGTGGGGGCGGGAGCTGGGGCGGGTGGGCTCCTGTGCCAGGGATTGTGATTTGGGGCTACCAAGTATGCCCTGTCCCATAGCCAGGAACAGTCTCCCGGTCATCTCAGAAGCTACCCTCAGGTCCTAGCTGGAGGGTCTGTGGGTGGCCTCTGGGGTCTTGTAGATTGTTCTCCGAGTGGAGGGACCTCCAAAAGGGGTGGTCCCAGAACTCAGGGAGGCAACCACTCCCTCTTCCTGAAGGTGGCCACATCACGACCTGTGGCTGCTGCTGGTGGGACCCAGGGCTCCCTGAGGAGGAGCGCCAAGTACCCCCAACACTGGACGGAATTGTAAACCCCCTTAGGATGGTAGAGCCCAGTTCAGTTCCCCCGGGGCCTGAGAGGCGTCTTTGTGCAGTCTGACTGCCATATGCAGGTGCCTTCCTGTTCCCTGTAGGGACCTATAGGTGCAACAGGGAAATAGGTGAAAGGTGCCTCTCCAGGTAGGTCTCCACCCTCACCCATGAGATCAGCAACCTGGGCTAAGCAGGGCAGGCCAAAGTGACTGAGTCTTCCCAAAAGCTGGGAAAGGAATAAGTCTTGCTCTGGTCACAAGCAGGTCAAGGACTGAATGGTGAGCTGAAAGGCTTATTGGAAGCAGTGTCTCTTTGGGACAAGTGGAGTTTCTATTCTGATGAATTTTGCTTATAATAACTTGTAAAGATGGTGTTGAGGTTGGTGTTTTATATTAGGTCACTCAAGGTGGGGACGGGGTGGGCATCAGTCCTGGTCTGGGCCATCATACCTGGATGTCATGCCACCACGTGGACATTAGATGACAAGCATGTTGAGAATGGATTTCTAGCCCCATCCACCCCAACCTCCTGTCTTGCACAATCTGTGGGCTCCAAAGGGCTCCAAAGCTCAGTAAATAGTTTTTAAGTGAAAAGTTTTGGCTAAATTTTGGACTTAAAAAAAGTGGTCCTGGCCAGGTGTTGTGGCTCACGCCTATAATCCCAACCACTTTCTGAGGCTGAGACAGGTGGATCACTTGAGGTCAGGAGTTCGAGACCAGCCTGGCCAACGTGGTGAAACCCCATCTCTCCTAAAAATACAAAAATTAGTTGGGTGTGGTGGCGGATGCCGGTAATCCCAGCTACTTGGGAGGCTGAGGCAGGACAATCATTCGAACCCAAGAGGCAGAGGTTGCAGTGAGCCGAGATCATGCCACTGTACTCCAGCCTGTGACAGAGCAAGACTCTGTCTCAAAAAAAAAGTGGTCCTAACCATGCCCCCCACTTGTGTCGAGGTGTACCCAAGTCCCACACACCATGCTTCTTCATCCCTGGACTTTTTTTCCTGTGCTATTCTGTTTTCTCTACTTGGAATGGTTGCACCTCCTTCGTGGTCCTAACTCCTCCTCATCCTTTAAGTTTTGGTCTAGACACATGGCACTTGACACTTTGCCAATGCTCTGAGTCTTAGTTCAGTGTCCCTCCTCTGTGCTCCCATAATTCCTTCCTGGATTAGCATATATTACATGGGATTTGTAATCACCTGTTTCCTAGCGTTGGTCCTTCATTAGATTAAAAGCCTTGAGGGCAGTGACTGGGTCTCGTTCATGCCCATGCCCCTGTGCCTAACACATAGTGGATGCTCACTAGATATTTATGGGATGAATGTGTTAGGGACACTGCTTCTTCTATTTCCTCCTCAGTAGCTGACCTAGAGTTCAACCATCTGGTGAGTGAGACATAAGGTTTACCTCTTGTAGAGAGAGGTGTATTTTATAAAAGCCTTCAAGCCCAAAGAAATAATATCTGAAGATGAAAGCCAGCTGGGTACAGTAGCTCACACCTTATTTAATCAGACAAGGTGTTGTGATTGTATGTATATATGTATGTATGCATGTAAGTCTATCTGTATTAACAGTGTGCTTGAGGCTGAGGACGGCATATAGGCAGTCTGGTGGTTGCATGTGTGTGTGTGTTTCACACCTACATGCACACTTGTGTCCCCTCACGTCTTCAGGTCTGTCATGGAAGTGAGGAGGGGAGAAAGGGAGAGAATAAACTCTTAACAGAGTACCTGTTCTAAATCAGACACTTGATGATTTTTAGCTTGTTTAATCTTCACAACAACCCTGTAGTGTAATTTTGCCATCCCAGTTTTACAGATGAAGAAACTGAGATTCGGGGATGTTATGTAATTTGCCAAAGGACATTGTGTTCACTTGTGGTCCTGACAGTAGTGTTTAATTTATGTCTGCTCCGTCATTTCCTGATTGACCCCTAACTCAATGCTGAGGGTTTGGCATCCAGGACAGGACACAGAAGAAAATCACTGATTAAGCCCAGTTCAAAGAAATGGTTAAACATTCGGACTGATCAAATCCTACTTCTGCCCCTTTGTCATGTGGCCTTGGCATTAGGAAGGTGCCCTTTGTGTGTCAGTGCCTTTAAAAAAAAATACCACAAATTTACCTTCCAGTAAATTGTTAGGTCCAAACAACTGAATAAGTATTTATGTCCAAACAACTGAATAAGTATTTATGTCCTTGGCTATTTAAAAAGATAATGCACATAAGGCCGGGCGCAGTGGCTCAAGCCTGTAATCCCAGCACTTTGGGAGGCCGAAACGGGTGGATCACGAAGTCAGGAGATCGAGACCATCCTGGCTAACACGGTGAAACCCCGTCTCTACTAAAAAATACAAAAAACTAGCCGGGCGAGGTGGTGGGCGCCTGTAGTCCCAGCTACTTGGGAGGCTGAGGCAGGAGAATGGTGTGAACCCGGGAGGCGGAGCTTGCAGTGAGCTGAGATCTGGCCACTGCACTCCAGCCTGGGCGACAGAGCAAGACTCCGTCTCAAAAAAAAAAAAAAGGATAATGCACATAATTAGAAAAAAAAAATTGTTTCTTGCTTAAATTACCAGTTACTTACTAATGGGATAGCTATGCCTATTGGGCACTGTACTACTTCCCCAATGTTGGAATCAGATTGACCACCACCACACTGATACCCTATTCCATGCCAATTTTCAGGCTGAAAAGTCCAGTTTGCAAAGATATTATGTCATTAGAAGGAATGTAGCGCCATCTACTGTAGAAATGGTGAACTACCATAAGCTAGCACAATAGTTCCCTTGGTGCCCTGTCTCGGCTCCCTGCAACCTCCGCCTCCCAGGTTCAAGCGATTCTCCTGCTTCACCCTCCCGAGTAGCTGGGATTACAGGCACCTGCCACCATACCTGACTAATTTCTTTTCTGTATTTTTAGTAGAGACAGGGTTTCACCATGTTGGCCAGGCTGGTCTCGAACTCTTGACCTCAAGTGATCCACCCGCTTTGGCCTCCCAAACTGCTGGGATTACAGGCGTGAGCCCCCACACCTGGACTTTCCCTGATATTTTTCAGATATCATGTGGAATCTCTGTGAATCCATTGTGGAGACTTGGAACGCCTTCGTGAACAGTTTGGGAAATGTGGTATTAGGCGCTAAGGTCAGTTGGGCAATTTACCTATCCTATCAGCACGTGGCTGGTATACCTAGCTGATGAGATTTGTGAGGAGGTTTAAATGAGAAGGTTTTTATAAAGCCCCCACACATGGCACTTGGTGCTGTACATTAGAAACATCTGGAGGAGCTAATAAACCCACAGATGTCTGGAACTCCACCCACGGATTCAATGTAATTAGTTGAGGAGAGGCCCAGATAGGAGAGTTAGTTAAGAACCCCAGGAGATTTTAGTGTGCAGCAAGGTTGAGAATCACTGACCTACCACAAAGTAAATAGGATATTGCGAAAATAAAAGTAATATTTTTATTATGGTTAGGCAGAAAGAATGCAAACCCCATATCCAAAGGCCTGGGTTCTAGAACTTCTTTCCCATTTACTGGCTGTGCACTCTTGGGCAAGCCACTTACTGTCTCTTAACCTTTATTCTTCCATGTACAAGGAGGATAATCATTTGTGTCTCATCTTAAGGTACAGGATTATGATGACATGTGAAATTAGTGTAAAACTGTTTCCCCCTGCCGAGACGGATTCTTGCTCTGTCCGCCCAGGCTGGAGTGCAGTGGCCCGATCTCGGCTCACTGCAACCTCCACCTCCCGAGTTCAAGCAATTCTTCTGCCTCAGCCTCCTGAGTAGCTGGGGTTACAGACACCCGCCACCAAGTCAGGTTAATTTTTATATTTTTAGTAGAGACGGGGTTTCACCATGGTAGCCGGGCTGGTCTCGAACTCCTGACCTCATGATCTGCCTGTTTTGACCTCCCAAAGTGCTGAGATTACAGGCGTGAGCCACCAAGCCCAGGTGAAACTGTTCTTTAAAATGGTTAGCACTATACCAATGTAAGGCAATGTTGAGGAGCAGATGAGGCCTCTTTCCTCAGAGATCCACAAAGGCTTCTGAAAACCCAAGACACTTGAAGACCATTGTCCTCTAGCAGTCTGAGCGCCATGGAGAGACCCACAGCCGTGAAGACAGAAAGGGGTGGCACGGTTCTGCCAGTGCCCCATTCCAGTGAAAGAAGGCAAAGAGCCTGCCTGTGCAAGGAGTCACTGCAGTACTGGAGAGTCCCAGAAGGGGGCAGTCTTGTCTCAGCACCCCCGACATGGATTCAAGTGCAGCCATCCAAGCCAATTTGCTTTGAAAAAGTTTACATGACTGTTTACAGATTTAACTTATTTTTATTAGCCACTGTATCATGGTACACAAAGTAATTACAAACTCAAGATTAAAATTAGGGCCGTGTTGTAAAAACTAAAAAAATTAAAGCTTTTTTTTTTTTTTTTTTTTTGAGATGGAGTCTTGCTCTGTCGCCCAGGCTGGAGTGCAATGGCACAATCTCGGCTCACTGCAACCTCCGCCTCCCGGGTTCAAGCAATTCTCCTGCCCCAGCCTCCTGAGTAGCTGGGATTACAGCCGCGCCTGTCACCACACCCGGCTAATGTTTTTTTGTTTTTTGTTTTTTGTTTTAGAGGGAGTCTCGCTCTGTCGCCCAGGCTGGAGTGCAGTGGCGTCATCTCGGCTCACTGCAAGCTCCGCCTCCCGGGTTCACGCCATTCTCCTGGCTCAGCCTCCCGAGTAGCTGGGACTACAGGCACCCGCCACCATGCCCAGCTAATTGTATTTTTTAGTAGAGACGGGGTTTCACCGTGTTAGCCAGGATGGTCTGGATCTCCTGACCTCGTGATCCGCCTGCCTCGGCCTCCCAAAGTGCTGGGATTACAGGCGTGAGCCACCACGCCCAGCCTAATTTTTGTATTTTTTTTTTAGTAGAGACAGGGTTTCACCATATTGGTCAGGCTGGTCTAGAACTCCTGACCTCAGTTGATCCGCCCGCCTCGGCCTCCCAAAGTGCTGGGATTACAGGCGTGAGCCACTGCGCCTTAGCCTAAAGCTAAGTTTTAATTTGCTGAAGGTTCTTTGGTAAGAGAGTTTAGCAAAAAAATTTCTCTACTTCTTTTTAATCACCATTTTGACTTTGATTATGACATCTGTATTCATACTAGGTTTATATTTCATCCATGCAAGTTAGGTGTGCACATGTAATGAAAACAATAACAATGAAATCATTCCAATAGTTAGGAGATAAAATACTAGTTTTAGTGAATTAACAATAATACTTCATCCTTTCACTCTGAACACAGCCCGAGGTCAAGTGAAAGCAAGTCGCAGGCTGCCAGAGCTCATCTTTGCAGAATGCGTATGAAAATGCTCAGGGTGGCTGTTTGGCTTCAACTCTCATAGTAATAATAGCTTTATGAAGCAACTGCCATGTGCCAGATGTTTACTTAATATTAATAAACTGCTGTTCCTCATAGCATGTTAACAGAAGTCACTATCATCCTCGTTTTCCAGAGGAAGAAACAACCCAGAATGCCTGTCCATGGTCACATAGCTAATATGGAAGGAACTAAGGGTTTCAGCCAGGCTTCTGTCTGCCAAGCTCATGGACATTCACCACATCACTCAGCTAGTCCCAATAACTTTCGCCAAGGGACTCTCTGGGGTCTACTCCAAAGCCTCAGGCGGGACTATGGAGGAATATCTTTTCCCACAGCTCCCTGCTCCATCCCACATGATCTGCCCTACAGCATGATGAACCTGAGGTCCGGGGGGTATCTGCCACCTACTCTCAGAAGTGGAATTAGGGCATGGCTGGAATTAGAATATGAATCCAAGGAATGGAGTAAGGGGCATTAGAGTTGGATTTCCAGCCTGTTTGTTGCTGGACTTAATGGGAACTATGTTTATAAACCATGTGGGCTCTTCCTGAATCTAGAAGAAAGGACAGCTGATGGGCCTGTGTAGTTGCTGGGCCTCTGCACTCAACCAAGGCTTTCTGTGGCACCTGTGAAGAGGTTGTTGAAGATCCTGGATGGGATTAATCTTTGTAATAATGCAACTCTTTATGGTTGGGCACTGTGGCTCAGGCCTGTAATCCCAGCACTTTGAATCACTTGAACCTGGGAGGTGGAGGTTGCAGTGAGCCGAGATTGTGCCACTGCACTCCAGCCTGGGTGACAGAGCAAGACTCTGTCTCAAAATAATAATAATAATAATAATGCAACCCTTTATAAGCACCATTTTCACTTAGTGTTGCCCTGCATCTTCTAAATCATCAACAGCAATTATTAGTAATACACATGGTACAAATTAAAGCTGTTCACCAAATTTTTCCTCCTCTCTGCCTTCTGGCCATTTGATAGGATTGTATTCCTTGGTCCATGTGATTGTATTCCCTGGTCACTTGTGATTGGGTGTGGCCATGGACTACAGTAGTTGTGGCCAATGGGATTAAGTGGAAGTGATGGTATTACTGCTGGCCGGGAGCATTTTATTGACTTTGTGAGACCTTCAGAGCTCTCGTCCCCTCTGCCACAGCTAAAGGCACGGTTCCAGATAGTGATTGCTCCATCAGCCTGGGTTTTAGAGTAGCCCCATCTGACCCACAATGGACATGCAGAGTAAATGAGAAATAAATTTTTGTTATTTATGCCAGTGAGAGTTAGGTTTTTGCTGTTCTTACTGCAACATAACCTAGGTTATCCAACTGGTAGAGTGGATTTACTAGCTACCTGGCACTGTGCTCTGAGTTAAGGTGGAGTAAATGAATCATTTAAGGAGCAGTAGGTGTGGTAGAAAGAGAATGGATTGGCCGAGCTCAGTGGCTCATGCCTGTAATCCCAGCACTTTGGGAGGCCGAGGTGGGTAGATCACCTGAGGTCAGGAGTTCCAGACCAGACTGGCCAACATGGTGAAACCCCATCTCTACTAAAAATACGAAAATTAGCTGGGTGTGGTGGTAGGTGCCTGTAATCCCAGCTACTCAGGAGGCTGAGGCAGGAGAATCACTTCAACCTGGGAGGCAGAGGTTGCAGTGAGCCGAGATGGCGCCATCGCACTCCAGTCTAGGCAACAAGAGTGAAACTTCGTCTCAAAAAAGAAAGAAAGAAAGAAAGAGAATGGATTTTGGAGACAAAAATTAAAAATTAAATAGCAGCTCTACCACTGGCTATATATGTATGATTTTAAGCAAATTTTATAACCACATCTATCAGAATGGTGAAAAGAAAAAAAAAAACTGACCATACCAAATGCTGAGAAGGGCACAGAGAACTGGAACTGGGGATGCAAAATAGTACGGCTAATTTGCAAAAACAATTTAGCACTTCCTTATAAAATTAAAGATACAACATAGCATATGCCCTATCAATTCTACTCTGATTTAACCAAGAGAAGTGAAAACCAAGAGAACATGAAAACCTGTATGTGAATGTCTTGGTGGTTTTATTTATAATTGCCCAAAACTGAAAACACCCCAAGTGTCCTTGAACTGGCAAGTGGGTAAACAGCCTGTGGTACGTCCATGTAATGAACCACCACTCAGCAATCAAAAGGAAGGCACTGTGGATAGAGAAAACCGTATGGGTGAACTGCAAGTGCATTATGCTAAGTGAAAGCAGTCAGGCACAAAGAGCTCCATATTGTATGATTCCATTTATAGGACAATCTGGAAAAGAACAAATTATAGGAGCTCAGGGGTGCCAAGGATTGGGGTATTGGGTTGGGGGAAGGATGGCAGAACAGTTGATGACAAAGGAGGAGTGTAAAGTAATGGGAACTGTTCCATGTCTTGCTGTGTCGGTGGTTACACAACTTTATATCGTCAAAACTCAGAACCACCAAAAAGTGAATTTTACTGTTTGTAAATAAAAAATTTTAAGGGAATTAAAAGCCAGATATAAAAGGCCACATATTGTTGGATTCCATTTATATGAAAAGTCCAGAATAGACAAATCCATAGAGACAGAAAGTAGATTACTGGTTGCCAGGGGATGGGGGAAGGGAAGAATAGGGAGTGACTGTTAATTAGGTATAGGGTTTCTTTTTTTGGTGATGAGAATGTTCTGGAATTAGATAGTGGTGATAGTGAATAAACTAAAATCCACTGAATTGTACACTTTAAATGGTGAATTTTATGGCATGTGAATTATAGCTCAGTTTTTGTAAATGTATTTTATTATTATTATTATTGAGATGGAGCCTCCCCATGTTACCCAGGCTGGTCTTGACCTCCTGGGCTCAAGTGACCCTCCCACCTTCAGCCTCCCAAAGTGCTGGGATTATAGGGGTGAGCCACCATGCCCAGCTGTATGTGAATTTTTAAAAACCGGCTGGGCATAGTGGCTGTAATCTCAGCACTTTGGGAGGCCAAGACCATTATTTGAGGTCAGGAGTTTGAGACTGGCCTGGCCAACATGGCGAAACCCCATCTCTACTAAAAATACAAAAATTAGCTGGGCATAGTGGTGTGTACCTGTAGTCCTAGCTACTTGGGAGGCTGAGGCATGAGAATCACTTGAACCTGCGAGATGGAGGTTGCAATGAGCCGAGATCACACCACTGTACTCCAGCCTGGGTGACACAGAGAGACTTTTGTCTCAAACAAACAAAAAACAGACCAGGCACAGTGGCTTATGCCTGTAATCCCAGCATTTTGGGAGGCTGAGGCAGGTGGATCACTTGAGGTCAGGAGTTCGAGACCAGCCTGACCAACATGGGTGAAACTCCATCTCTACAAAAAATACAAAAAATTAGCCAGGCATGGTGGCATACACCTGTAATCCCAGCTACTTGGGAGGCAAAGTCAGGAGAATCACTTGAACCTGGGAGGCAGAGGTTGCAGTGAGCTAGTATTATGCCGCTGCATTGCATATGCATATGCCACTGCATTATAGGGGTGAGCCACCACACCCAGCTGTATGTGACACAGCCTGGGTGACAGAGCCAGACTCCATCTAAAAAAAAAAAAAAAAAAAAAAAAAAAAATTAAATAAATGAAAAAATAAAAAACCTTTCTTGGCCAATTTCCTCAGCTGTAAAATTAATATTCCTATTCCATAGGATCGTAGTTTGGGGTGGATGTAATGTGGTAAATTGTATAACACAGTGTTCATTGTGGATACATAGTGAATGGCTAGCTATGTCCCAGGATTCCAGTGCTGGCTTAGTTGCTCTGTGTGGCCTTGGAAAACCATTTCACTTCACTGAGCCTCACGTTTCTGACTTGTAAAATGAAAGAGTTGGAATAGGTAAACTCTCACATCCCTCCCAATCTGGCAAGGACCTCTGTAGTACTCCTTGATGATGAAAACACTAAACATTATGACTTGGCTGGTTGCAGTACCTAAAATCCCAGCACTTTGGGAGGCCGACGCAGGTGGATCATGAGGTCAGGAGTTCGAGACCAGCCTGGCCAACATGGTGAAACCCTGTCTCCCCTAAAAATACAAAAATTAGCTGGGCCTGGTGGGGGGCACCTGTAATCCCAGCTACTCAGGAGTCTAAGGCAGGAGAATCATATGAACCCGGGAGGCAGAGTTGCAGTGAGCCGAGATCGTGCCATTGCACTCCAGCCTGAGTGACAGAGCAAGACTGTGTCTCAAAAAAAAAAAAAAAAAAAAAAAAGAATGACTTGTGTTTGTGCAGGTGTTGACATGTTTCAAAGCACTTTTAGGTAACTTACTTCACTGATTACCTCACCTAGCATTTAATATATTCTACTGCAATGACAATCTTTGGGAAAAGAGGTATAAATCACTAGGAAACTGAGGCTGAGATGTGACAGGGTCAGGGCCAGGGCAGGGGAAGCTGACACACTTGTGCAGAGGGGCCCTGCAGAGAGAGCTGCTGCAGAATCCTCCATCTGCTCATGAGGCCTCCTTCCTCCCACCCGCCAATGCCAGGATAGGTGCCAGGCCTGGCTCCCATGCCAGCACTTAGGGACACAGTGGCATAGTAGCTATGCATGCAGTGGGCTTGTCACACATATCCCAACCCAGACCCTCCCCTGCTGGCTCAGGATGCTAGGGGCCACACACACCTGCTCTGTTGCAGGTCAGTGGTGACAGAAGCTTTCTAAACCTCTTCCTAAATCTGCTCTCAGCCTGAGGAGAATTCTTTTTGATATTGTTGGCTGGAAATTAAACAGGACAGTATCTCACAGCATGTCAAGACTACAGGCCAGGTGCAGTGGCTCACGCCTGTAATCCCAGCACTTTGGGAGGCCAAGGTAGGCAGATTGCTTGACCCCAGGAGTTCAAGACCAGCCTGGGCAACATAGTGGGACTGTGTCTCTCCAAAAAAAAAAAAAAAAGTTTTTTAAATTGCTGGGAATGGTGGTGTGTCCCTGTAGCCCCAGCTACTTGTGAGACTGAGGTAGGAGGATCACTTGAGCCCAGGAGGTTGAGGCTGCAGTGAGCTGTGTTCATGCCATTGCATGCCAGCCTGGGCAATAGAGGGAGATTCTGTCTCAAAATAAAACAAAAAAGACTGTAGATATGAAGTCTTTTTCTCTTTTTTCAGTGTATGCAGGGAGAGGAAGCCCTAGGGCATCCATTCTACCTCTCTGTCTCTCTCACACACACACCCCACACACCACACACACACACACCACACACACACACACACACACTTTCAGCCCTGCTTGGAAGGTAGGGCAGGATTATGTCAAGGGTTCCACAGCCCTGATGTGGGATAAAGTGAAAAACCACATGGGACTTGTAATGGAAGGGTGACAAGGAGCAGTGAAGAGTGCTTCTTGTGCTCCCAGCGAGATCTCACATGGCCTGGGGTCATCAGGCCCACCTCTGTACCTTCAAGGGGATAGAGGTGTTGCCTGCCCTCCCCGCTTCACAGGTGGCTCTGGGCTGAGCTGCAGAGGCACCTGAGTGGGGCGGGAGGTGGGGGAAGGCAGTGCTGTGGATACAGCTCCTGGCTGCAGGTAATTAATTAGATGGGGCTGGAGGCTTAGGGCGGGAGGGCCTGGGGATCAGCCAAGAGACCCAGGTGTCCAGGCAGGAAACCCTGGGCACCCACTCACACTCACAGCCACCCTGAGGACTGAGGGGTGGAAACAGGAGCACAGGGAATTCCTCTCCAGGCATTGGCTCCTGGGAGTGAGTAGGTCAGGCAGGAGGGAGATAGAACCAATAAGGTCTCAAGGCCTGGAAGTAGGGTGGGGAGGTGTCACTTCCAGATGTGCCCTTGGACGGATCAGGCAAGTGGGAGGCTATTACTGGGGATAGAGGGAGGCTTGGGGGAGTGAGGTAGGCCTGTGACTACCTGCCATGTGGCTGAGACCCTACCCTTCTCCTCCCTCCCTCCCACATTGAGAAGGAAGCCCCGGTCCACCTCCCTGGCCCCTGCCCTCTGTTCTAAAACACAGCAGCCTGCTTGCACCCTATGACCTGCCAAGAGGCAGGGACTTAGGCTACAGGGAGGGAGGGTGGGGCTCTTTTTGAACTTGGGGCCCAATTGCCCTCCTGAACATGGACCAGAACAACTTCTGACCCATTTGCACCCTTCAGACTGAAAATCACCCACAGCAGCACCTCCAGGCCAGGCAATGCAGGGACCAGGATGGGGGCCTGCCCTGGTGCCACGCATGAGCACCAGCACCCTGCATCCCTCTGCTTTCAAGCCCTGGGCTGCAGGCAGGAGTGGGCTGGGGTGAAGGCCAGGGTTTGTTGTGGTTCTGATAATGTCAGGGCCTCTCAGGCAAGAGAAATGTGCAGTCTGCACATTGCTTACATTTTTCTTATGAGGCCAGGCTAGGAAATGGTTGAAAATGAAAGCGAGGGAGGGTGAGCACACTATCCTTAAAGACACACTCTTGGTGCCCCCTGTTTCCCTGGGGGTGAGGGAAAGGGCGTCTTGGTGGGGATCCAGTGCATTCTTGGTGGGGATCCAGTGCAGAAGCAGCTGTGGGCATGGGTAGGAGGAATTGCCATGGTCTCGGCCTAGATGTTTCCTGGACCAGACACCTCCACCACTGCACTGGCTCTTTATGACCTCAACTTCATCCTCACTGGAGATTGAAAAGCATGCATAGCTGGATGAAACACAGCCAGGCTTTCGGATTACAGTGGTCCTCCTTATCCTCAGAGAATACATTGCAAGACCTCCAGTGGATGCCTGAAACCTCAGATAGTATTGAACCCTACATATACTGTGTTATTTCCATCTAATATCCGGGACGGCTTCTAAGTGACTAAAGCAGATAGCAATAGCATGGATACGCTGAGCAAAGGGATAATTACACCTCCCTGGCAGGTGCAGTGGGATGGCATGAGATTTCATCCTACTACTCAGAATGGCATACAATTTAATTTTTAAAACTTAAATTAAATTTTCTTTTTAGAGATAATGTCTCACTATGTTGCCCAGGCTGGTGTCGAACTCCTGGACTCGAGTGGTCCTCCTTCCTCAGCCTCCCAAAGTGCTGGGATTACCAGAGTGAACCACCATGCCCAGTAATGGCTTGCAACATAAAGCTTATGACTTTTCTTTTTTTCCTGAAATTTTCCATTTAATATTTTTGAATCTCAGTTGACCGTGGGTAACTGAACCTCAGAAAGTGAAACTGAGGATAAGTGAGGACTTCTGTATTTCAGCCCTAGAGGCAGGGGCTGCTGGGATGAGGAGGGGTGAGGGAGAAGAGTCATAGCACTGGTGCCTGGGTCCCTCCTTGCTCCCATGAACCCCCATCCCCCTGACATGGGTGGCTGGCAGGGGTGGGAAGACAGACCCAGGTTTGGGGCTCTACCTCCTGCAGGGCTCTTCCCAGCTGCACCTTCTCCACTGACTTCACCCAGCTCCTCAATGTCCGTCCGGCCAGGAGTCGGGACAGCCGTTGGCAATCCACTTCTTTCATTCCCCAAATCCTATCCTCTTCTGGCCTAAAACACCTCCAGTCACTTGTTCTTTCCTTCTGCCCTTCATTCTCTTTTCCACCCTTTTCTTTACCCCAGGGTCTCTAAGTGTTACCTTGGGGTCCCTAAATGTAGAATGGAGAGGAGGGACCCCTGGAAGTCAAAACAGACTCTCAGGAACTGAGGTTGTATAAGAGTTCCCTAGGGACCTTGACTGCTCCCTCCTTCTCAGATACACACGGGCCTTTGCTCTTCTGTCTCCTCTGAATGTCTGAATGGGAAGTTCCCAGTTACCCCTTCACTCCACCCAGTGAGGTTTCTCCCCACTGCTCCTGCTCTGGCAATGCTGAACACCCATCTGCTTCCTCTCCTCCTTCCCCCCACTCTCCCACGCTTGCTGGCGTCTCCATTCACAGTGACTGTGCCTCACCGGCCAGAAGCTGTTCTGTGGCTTCTGCACCAGCAGATTCTCTTCTTAACCGGTATTCCATACTGTGTGTCTGTGCTCTTCGGAACATGATTCCATTTTCTACCTGCCTCTATTTTTTGCTTGAGAGTGTGTGTGTGTATGTGTGTGTGTTTGTGTGCTGGAGTTTCTACAGGGTGTCCTTTCAAATAAACAGACACTGAGGTTCCAGAGTAGGACTGCTGGATTTGGGGTAGAAGAAAGCCTTTGTTTGGGCAATGCCCCTGAAGGTTTCATTTGGCTCCTGGTAGCTGGTATCAGCACAGGGTGGGCTCAAAGCTCAGGTGAAGTAGATTACACTGGCGAAAGGTCTGGGCCTGGGCAACAGGTGGACTGGCCTCTAGCTCTAGCTCAGAGACAATCACAGGATCCTCTCTCAAGCTTTCTGTGACTTGGTTTCCTCATCTGTCATGTGGAGATAATGTCACCTGCTGACCCATCCCCTAGGCTGTGCACTGGAGAGAATGCTCCATCCAGGACGGCCTGCTCACTGCTCCCAGAAACCTCCCAGCTCACTCCCCTCCAGCACTCTGCCCATATTCCCTCCTTGGACTGTTCTCTCTAGGCCCTCTCCCTTCCTAAATCCTAGCTCTTCTTCAAACACAGTCCAATCCTTTCTCCTCTATAAAACCTTCCCTGACTACTCCAGTTGGTAGTGTTGTGTTTCTTCTTTCAACTTCTATAACACTCAGAGTTGGCACTACTCAATGAGCATGTAATTCTTATGTGAGGATTTCTCAACCTCAGCACTATTGGCATTTTGACCTAGATCATTCTTTGTTGTAGGGTGTCACCCAGTGCATTGTAGGATGTTCAGCAGCACCATTAGATGCCGGTAGCACCCCTCCAGTTGTGACAACCAAAAATGTCTTCAGACATGGCCAAATAAATCCTGGGGGAAAAATGACCCCAGCTGAGAATCATTACTTTATATTGTTACTTAGTTATTTAGCTTTTTGTTTGTTTTTGAGATGGCGTCTCACTCTGTCACCCAGGCTGAAGTGCAATGGTGCAATCTTGGCTCACTGCAGCCTCCACCTCCCGGGTTCAAGTGATTCTCCTGCCTCAGCCTCCTGAGTAGCTGGGACTACAGGCACCTGCCACAATGCCCAGCTAATTTTTTTTTTTTTTAATTTATAGTAGAGACAGGGTTTCACTATGTTGGCCAGGCTGGTCTCGAACTGCTAACCTCAAGTGATCTTCCCTCTTTGGCTTCCAAAAGTGTTGGAATTATAGGTGTGAGCCACCACACCCAGCCTGTTATTTAGCTTTTAATGTTTCATTTGCCTGGCCAGATTTCTTTGTATGCCCTCATGTGTCTAGCACACTATACATGTCATGCCCCAAGATTATCTGTTAAACAAATCAATATACTCTTTTCAAGCATTAAAAGTGCAAGTAGAAAATTAGCTGGGCATGGTGGTGCACGCCTGTAGTCCTAGCAACTCAGGAGGCTGAGGCAGAGGCGACTGGTTGAGCCCAGGAGTTTGAGGCTGCAGTGAGCTATGATCGTGCCTCTGAACTCCATCCAGCCTCAGTGACAGAGCGAGGTCATATCTGAAAAGAGAGAAAAAAAAAGGCCAGGCGTGGTGGCTCACACTTGTAATCCCAGCACTTTGGGAGGTCAAGCCAGGTGGATCACCTGAGGTAGGAAGTTTGAGACCAGCCTGACCAATGTAGAGAAACCCTGTCTCTACTAAAAATAAAAAATTAGCCAGGTATGGTGGCTTATGCCTGTAATCCCAGCTACTCACGAGGCTGAAGCGGGAGAATCACTTGAACCCAGGAAGCAGAGGTTGCAGTAAGCCAAGATGGTGCCATTGCACTCCAGCCTGGGCAACAAGAGCAAAGCTCTATTAAAAAAAAAAATGCAAGTAGAAGTTATCACAGCTACCTTAGGCCTAAGTTACACTATATGAGATGGAGACATTCATATTTGTTTCTAAAACATTAGCTCACTGTCTTCCCACAATCAGATTGTGGGGAACAATTGTTAGCAAGGAATTTTGCTATGTCTACTGCAGAAATTCTGTTACAATAAGTGTAACATACAACAAAAATATTTCCAAGCTAAAACCCACTTATTTCAAGTGATATTTACTCAGATTGAACTCTGAATCACAAAATAATTGGAACCATCCTTGGAAGTCCACTGCAATGGGCTATGATTTGTTTTAGATTCTCTGCTGATGTGTTAGGTTCAGTACACTGGAAGAGGAGAGTTAGTAAGAAAGTATTTAAAAAAATGATTAGTGTGTCTACCTGCCCAGGAAATCTCTCTTGTTTTCTCTCCGGGTTGGGCTATCTCCCTCCTTTTGACCGTAAGAGCCCTTTGTGCCCTCTTTTGGCACTGCCTAGGCAGTAGAAGTTGTTAGAAAAGACTCAAGAGTTGGAGTAAACAGGCCGGGGGTCTTACCCGGCCTCCACCAATCATCGTTGTCTGACTGTGGAAAAGCTCCTTAAGCTTCCTGAGCTTCAGTTTCCGTGCCTGAGAAATAGACACAAATAATGAAATACAGTGAGGATTAATGAGGAAAGTATGCCAAGTGCCTCTCCTCGTGTCTGACACATACCTACTCAATTGACATTGGTCTTCTTTCTACCATTAGTGTTGGTCTCATAGCTATCCTTGCTTTTTCCATCCCCCTCATTCTTTACACTCCTCTAACACCTAGCACAGTGCCTTGCCCATAGTGGGAGCTCCATACAGGAGCATTTTTGATAAAAGGACTCAGCTCTTGACTCCAGGAAGTCTGGAAGGTGAGGGAATGTAGACAGACTAGCACTTGGACTGATCTGACCGTCACCCCCTCAATCTTGTAGCCCATGTTAATTGATTTTTTTTTTTGACAGACAGGGTCTCACTCTGTCGCCCAGGCTGGAGTGCAGTGGTACAGTCTCAGCTCACTACAGCCTCAACCTCCTGGCCTCAAGTGATCCTGCCGCCTCAGGCTCCTGAGTAGCTGGGACCACAGGGTGTGCCACCATGCCCAGCAAATTTTTGTATTTTTTGTAGAGATGGAGTTTTGCTGTGTTGCCCAGGCTGGTCTTGAACTCTTGAGCTCAAGTGATTCTCCCACCTTGGCCTCACACAGTGCTGGGATTACAGGCTTGAGCCACCATGCCCGGCCAGGATTCTAACCCTATAAGTATATTTGACTTGTATATATTTTTTCCAGCCAGAAAGAACTTTCTACATTATTTAATCCAATAATCTTGTTTCTCAGATTAGGAAACTGAGACCCAGTAAGGATACATAGCTCCTTCATGTACAAAAGATTAAAACAGTCTATTGTCCTCATGCCTTTAGAAGATTAAATAGTTTGCTTTAGTTCCAATTTTTTGTTTTTGTTTTTGTTTTTGTTTTAGACAGAGTCTCGTTCTGTCACCCAGGCTGGAGTGCAGTGTGCCATCTTGGCTCACTGCTGCCTCCACTTCCCATGTTCAAGCAATCCTCCACCTTAGCCTCCTGAGTAGCTGGGATTACAGGTGTGCGCCACTATGCCTGGCTAATTTTTGTATTTTTAGTAGAGATGGGGTTTAACCATGTTGGCCAGGCTGGTTTCGAACTCCTGACCTCATGTGATTCGCTTGCCTTGGCCTCCCAAAGAACTGGGATTACAGGCGTGCGCCACTGCACTGGTCTAGTTCTAGTTTTGTCTAGTAGTTCCTTTAGACCAGAACCTCTCAGTCTCAGCACTATTGATATTTGGGGTCAAATAATTATTTATTGTGAAGAGTCATTGTAGGATATTTAGCAGCATCCCTCGCCTCTACCCACTAGATGCCATGAATACACCCTTTCTCCCCTTAGTCATAACAATAAACAATGCCTGTAAACATTGCCAAATGTCCCACAGAGAACTACTGGCTTAGACATTACTGTAGGTAAAATCCCTTCATATGAAATGCTGAGGCCCTCAGGTTATTCCATCACAACATGATTGCTTTAATGAATAGATTGCTAGCAAATCTCATTTGTAGCCAACGAGCTCTGGAGATAAGGCAGAGCTGTTCTGTATTGAGTGCCGGGTCTCAGCTACTACTTGAGTACTCTCATTACGTATGTGTGTTCATTTATGTGTTATATTCTGCCTACCTCCAGGAGCTTTTAAAGTGGTCCCAAAGCATTTCTTTCTCAGAACATCTGGCCCTGTCTGTGTGTTGCCTGGGTGTCTGGGCTGTATGGAGGGGTGTCCTTCTCTGCCAGAGCCCTTCCCACATTGTCTTCTAGTTGCCTGCTTGTCTCCCAGCCTCCTGGACTTAAAGGCCCATGACAGTAAAAACAATGACCATCTTGCTCAGCATTATACTCCCAGCATCTAGATGGCACATGAGAGGTACCCAATAAACATTTGTTGAATGGCTATATAATAGAAATCATATATTGTATTTAGCCAGGGGTCAAAAGTATACAAGTTAGCTACAGCTTACTTAGCTTACAATAATCGTTGCTTGTGTTTATTAAGAGCCTACTATGTACCAAGAACTTTTCATGTGTTATCTTGTTAATCACGAAACAACCTTATAGACAGTATTAGCCCCATTTGAAAGATGGGAAACTGTGGCTCAGAGAGAGTTCATGACTTGGGTAATTACATAGTAACCCAGATTTGGACCAAGGCCCACCTAACTGCAGAATCTAGCCCTAGTCTGCTTTGATATATGAGGGGTCTTCAAAAAGTTCATGGAAAATGCATATTATGAAAAAATCTATGCCTGGACTTCAATTTTTTTTGCACCAAAATACACTCATACTAACTTTTTATAATGTGTCTGAACAGGATCTAGTTTGAGGCACTAAAAAGGGTAAGACATCAGTTTGAAAAGCGCTCCTATCAAAGCAAAGGAATTCTGCTAAAATTGAAGCAAGAACAAACATTAAATATATGATGAAGTTTAGGTGGAAGAATGATGAAATTACTGATGCTTTATACAAAGTTTATGGGGACAATGTCCCAGCGAAATCAGCAGTTTACAAATGGATAACTTGTTTTAAGAAGGGTTAAGATGTTGAAGATGAAACCCAAAGCAGCAAACCATCTACATCAATTTGCAAAGAAAAAATTAATCTTGTTTGTGCCACAACTGAAGAGGCTGATGATTAATAGCAAAAACAGTAGCCAACATCATAGATATCTCAATTGATTCAGTTTACACAATTCTGACTGAAAAAAAAATTAAAATTGAGCAAACTTTCCACTCAATGGGTGCCAAAACTGTTCCCCAATGAGGTAAGGGATGTGGAAAATCTATTTTTCTCCCACCTAAGTTGAAGTCTGTTGACTAGGCAAAGGGAGATGGATAGTATCTTCCACCTATCTTGCCCTAGCTTGGGAGGTCTGTGCCCAAAGCAGTCACAGAGAAGAGCAGAGCTTTTAATGGAAATTTTAAAACCATGGGCTCAAGATGCTGAAGTATTTCTTTGAAGACTTGTAACAACAGATGAAACATAGCTTTCGCATTACAATCCTGAAGACAAAGCACAATCAAAGCAATGGCTACTAAGAGGTGGAAGTGGGTCCGGTCACAGCAAAAGTGGACTGGTCAAGAGCAAAGATCGTGGCAACAGTTAATTGAGATGCACAAGGCATTTTTCTTGCTGACTTTCTGAAGGGCCAAAGAATGATAACATCTGCTTATTGTGAGAGTGTTTTGAGAAAGTCAGCCAAACCTTTAGCAGAAAAATGCCTGGGAGAAAGCTTCAACAGAGAGGGCCCTTCTCCATCACAGTGCTCTT
Source organism: Macaca mulatta (assembly GCF_049350105.2). Lineage (NCBI taxonomy): Eukaryota > Metazoa > Chordata > Mammalia > Primates > Cercopithecidae > Macaca > Macaca mulatta. The sequence goes on along the minus strand of NC_133408.1, from coordinate 168,245,847 downwards.
GCTCACTCCTCTCGTCAAACAAGGGAAATTTTTTGAGTGTTAATGGGAAATCATTAGGCATCCACCTTACAGTCCTAATTTGGCTCCTTCTGACTTGGTTTTGTTTCCTAATCTCAACAAAAATCTTGGCTGGGCGCAGTGGCTCACGCCTTTAATCCTAGCACTTTGGGAGGCTGAGGCGGGTGGATTGCCTGAGGTCAGGAGTTCTCGACTAGCCTGGCCAACATGGCAAAACCCTGTCTCTACTAAAAGTACAAAACTAGCTGGGCATTGTGGCCCACACCCGTAATCCCAGCTACTCGGAAGGCTGAGGCACGAAAATCTCTTGAACCCGGGAGGTGGGGGTTGCAGTGAGCCAAAATCGCACCATTGCTCTCCAGCCTGCCTGGGTGACAGAGTGACATTTTTTTCAATTTTTTACATTTTTTTCAATTAATAATGTAAAAAAGACTGCAATGCCATGCTTAAATTCCAAAGACTTTAAGTTCTTTAGAGGATGGACTAAATGGCTGGTATTATGGCTTACAAATGTCTCTTGAATTTGATGGATCTTATGTTGAAAAATAGTTTATTTTTCCTTCTTATCTTTTAATTCCATTTTTCCATGAATTTTTGTTTGTTTGAGACAGTCTTGCTCTGTCGCCCCTTTTTTTTTCAGTACACTGCCTTCGTGTGACATTGTTCATTGTGTTATAATGCATTTAATTATGTTACAGTTATTGTTCATGTCATTCTTACTGTCCCGGTAACTTTATTTGGATTTGGGTTTTCTCCGCAGTTTAACATGTTTACTGACAATCCTTTAAAGTTTAGGCTATAGCTAGTTCTAAGTTTCATGTGTTGAGTAATTGATCAGTTTTGACTAGTTTCTCCTTCAGAGTCTTTTTAAACACATATGGCTACCTTATCTACGTATTTCCAAACAGAAACCTTTGGCTTTAGGGTAGTCTTTTTAAAATGGCGAGTCCAAAATCAATTTATTGGGCCCCTCACCAAAAAAGGAGACAGAATACAAAGTACCAGAGGACACTGAATAGAATCAACGAATTAATTCTAGTTTTTTGGTGTTGTTGAGACAATCTCACTCTGTCATCCAGGCTGGAGTGCAGTGACCCGATCTCACTTCACTGCAAACCTCAGCCTCCTGGGTTCAAGCTATTCTCATGCCTCAGCCTCCTGAGTAGCTGGGACTACGGGCATGCACCAACATGCCTGACTTTTTTTTTTTTTTTTTTTTTTTTTGAGACGGAGTCTCTGTCACCAGGCTGGAGTGCAGTGTGCAATCTCGGCTCACTGCAACCTCCGCCTCCCGGCTTCAAGTGATTCTCCTGCCTCAGCCTCCCGAGTAGCTGGGAGTACAGGTGCGCACCACCACACCCAGCTAATTTTTGTGTTTTTAGTAGGAACAAGGTTTCACCATGTTAGCCAGGATGGTCTCTGTTAAGTGATGGTCACGAGGTCTCTTGATCTCATGATCCATCCGCCTCAGCCTCCCAAAGTGCTGGGATTACAGGCCTGAGCCACCGCGCCCAGCCTAATTTTGTATTTTGTATTTTTTATTTATTTTTTTTTTTTGAGACGGAGTCTCGCTCTGTCGCCCAGGCTGGAGTGCAGTGGCGCGATCTCGGCTCACTGCAAGCTCCGCCTCCCGGGTTCACGCCATTCTCCTGCCTCAGCCTCCCGAGTAGCTGGGACTACAGGCGCCCACAACCGCGCCCGGCTAATTTTTTGTTTTTTTAGTAGAGACGGGGTTTCACCGTGGTCTCGATCTCCTGACCTTGTGATCCGCCCGCCTCGGCCTCCCAAAGTGCTGGGATTACAGGCGTGAGCCACCGCGCCCGGCAATTTTGTATTTTTTAATAGAGATGGAGTTTCGCCATGTTGGCCAGGCTGGTCTGGAACTCCTGACCTCAGGTGATCTGACCGCCTCAGCCTCCCAAAGTGTTAGGATTACAGGCGTGAGCCACTGCGCCCAACCTAAATTTTAAAAAACTTAAAAAAAAAAAAAAAGGCCGGGCGCGGTGGCTCAAGCCTGTAATCCCAGCACTTTGGGAGGCCGAGGCGGGCGAATCACAAGGTCAGGAGATCGAGACCACAGTGAAACCCCGTCTCTACTAAAAAAAAAAATACAAAAAATTAGCCGGGCGCGGTGGCGGGCGCCTGTAGTCCCAGCTACTCAGGAGGCTGAGGCAGGAGAATGGCGGGAACCCGGGAGGCGGAGCTTGCAGTGAGCCGAGATCGCGCCACTGCACTCCAGCCTGGGCAACAGCGTGAGACTCCGTCTCAAAAAAAAAAAAAAAAAAAAAAAAAAATCCTGATTCTGGGGAGTGGGTGTGTATGTGCATAGGAAGAGGCACGATGAAGGATAAAGTCCAAGATCTTACAGTTGCATAAATTCAGCTTCCTTTGTGAAATAGTTGCTGAAAGTCTGACCCCAATACATCTTAGCACGCCTCAATCACGCAGTGTTTACCATTTGTTCCCTCAGACTTGTCAGACTTTTTTAAAAGTCCAGATGCTTCCCGACTTAAAGGTGGGGCTACTTCTGGATAAATCCATCTGTAATGTTGAAAAATCATAAGTCGACCATTGTAAGTCAAGGACCATCTATATATGGCATGAGAATTACCAGCTGTATATTTTCATCTACTTTGTCTCCTGAAGTAAATTGCCTGAGGGCAAGGACTCTTACATTTCTTTGTCATTTTTGCTAGGTGCTCAATCACTGTTCACAATGATAACAGTAGGAAAAAGTGCGCCTTCTAGTAAGTGGATAAACAAGTTTGAGTACACTGCTCTGCCCCACTTCCTTGTTATAAGGTAACATAACAAGGCAAAGTACCTCCACAACGAGGTAAGACTAGGTCCTGTTCCTGAAGGATCCCGCAGCCTTGTCTGTTCTGTTCGTTCCCTGGCAGATTACAGGCTGTGGAAATCCCTCTCCCCGCTCTCTAACGTGGAGTCGGCTGAGCACGACTCTGTCGCCCCAGCGCGGGAGGCCTGCGGCCGGCGGGTAGGAGGCGCTCCAGGGGACCTGGCATCGTCGGTGTGCAGCAAAGGAGCGGACCCGCGACGCAAGGAGAAGCCCTGCCTCCAGAGCCCCGCTCCTTTCCTCTTCTGGTTTTCCTCGGAAAGGGCCAGGAGACACTGGAAGGTCCGGACAGCAGCGAAGGGACGGGTCCTTTCCAGTCCCACCCATGTACGGACACCTCTCCCCCTCATCCCCCGATATACCCTCGCTGAATCCGGGATGGGAGAGACGAACCGAGTCTAGGCATCTGCGTAGCAGCGCCGGGGAGAGCGGGGAGCCCAGGGCGGAGCCCAGACGACTCCCGGATTCCCCTGCCCCGCCCCCGGCACGAGGCCCCGCCCCGGCGGGCCCGCCCCTCCTCGGGACCCGACCGGGCTGCGCTCACTGCCCAGCCGGGGCCCCGGGAGCCTCCAGGCGGAGAGGCTCCCGCCCGCCCTGAGCTGCGGCCTCCGCATGGAGGGGCCACTCACTCCGCCACCGCTGCAGGGAGGCGGAGCCGCCGCTGTTCCGGAGCCCGGAGCCCGGCAACACCCGGGACACGAGACGGCGGCGCAGCGGTACAGCGCCCGACTGCTGCAGGCCGGCTACGAGCCTGAGAGGTGACGCCCAGGGCAGAGCGCATGGGGCGCATCCGGGGCGGGCGGCCGAGGAGGGCGCGGCGGCTCCGGGAACCCGGCGACGCTGCGGGGGAGGGGAGGGGCAAGCCCCACAAACCTTTCTCCTCTTACCGCCTCAGCCTCTAACTTCCCGAAACGCCACGCTCCTGGCTTTGGTTGGGGTATGCAGACGGGCACTGTGCGAAGGATTAGGTGCTTCGTTGCACAGGGGAGCAGAGGAGAGGGAACAGGTCGTAAAAACCTTCCCTAAAATCTTAGCCTTAGATTGGACCTCGCTACACACCCGACGACACCCCTTTCAGGTGGCTTCAACTCTTGGGGTTCAAACAGTGCTGGTTGGAGTCCTGTCCGACTTGGCTTACCCCTCCTTAGCTGCTTCATCCTAGAACTATCTTCAGTGGTCTTACTGGCAGGTGTTAGTGTCCAGATGGATCGCCTTCGCGGGGCTAGGTGAGGACACTCTCCCCTCCTTCACCATACACTGAGATCTGATGAGGCTGCCAGTGCAGCTCACCTCAAGGTCTCTCCGAAGACTCAGGCCCCCATGCTGGGGTCTGTAGGGGAATGAGGGACACTGGAGGAAGAGTAGGGTAGTGAGCTGGGCCCCAGGGGGACTGGCTGAAAAGGAGACAGCAGCTAATCTCTGGATTGTATCGCAGCTTGAAATGCAATCCCACTGTCCTTCCGGTCCAGAGGATTTGGACTTCTTTCTCTGCCCATCTGCTGGTGTTCAGCAGCTTGGGGAGGTGACCTGGCAGCTGGGTTTGGCGGGGGTGGTCTGGGGGAATTAGCCTGGCAGCTCTGCCCAGGGGCTGGTCGCTTATGTAAGAACTTTTAACGGCTTAAGGGGCTCCTAGTCAGTGGGGCTGCTGAGTTAGGCCCCTCCTGTGCCGGCAGTCTGCCTCTCTAGAATTGACTCAGGCTTAGGCAACCCCCAGTCTTTCTCCTATCCTAGAAATCCAGCTCCTGGAGTTCAGGGCACAGGGTGATGGGGAGGGGCCACAGGGACTGAAGGAACCAGTTGGGGCTTGACAGAGGCAGTGCTTGGTTAGAGCAGGGGTTGCAAACATATTGTTTCAGAGCTCAGGCTGGAGCCATGTGAGTGCATCCTTTCTCCAGATTGCACTTTTGCATCAAGGGGCCATCCCTACTCCCACCCCCAACCTGACCCGCACCCCGCACTTGGGCTCAGAGAGCCTGTGTAAACCTGAACCCCAGCCAGGTGGTGTAGTGAGATTCAAAACCTGCTGGCCAGACCTCCACCTGCCTTCGCCAACCTGGAGTTGTGGGAAGAGGACAGGATTCCGTGAGCAGTCCTGGGTTTGAATCCAGTGTTATTGCTCTCTGGCTTGAACTTGGACAGGCTATGCCGCCGTCCCAGCTCAACAGTGCTAATGTTATTACCTTTTCTCCCCTTCCCCCATCTTCCCCTCAAGAGTGTTTTGAAATCTTGTTCCTTCAAACAGCCCCAGGCCTGATAGAGTCCTCGGGGCTCCCTGCCTGGACCTTAGTACCCAGCTGGGCACTGTTGCCCTGCTACCCTGAGGAAGGGACTTGGGCCTGCCTTCCTATCCCCACAGCTGCTAGGTGGGGGTCTCAGGGGACAACAGCCCTTCCTCGGCTTTGGAGGCCCACTGGTTGCCTCGGTGTCTCCTCCCCATGGAGGAAGCAGCTGGGGAAGATCAGGAAGAGGGTGGAGGATAGCGGGGGTTGAGGGTGGATTAGCGGAGTCTCTGGAAAAGCACAGCCTAACCCAGGGCTGAGCCCCAGCAGCTTAGAGTGATGAGGAGCCCAACACAGGTCAAAGCAGGAGGCACATAGGGGAGCAGGAGAGGGGAGTGGGGCCATGAAGTCTGTAATCACTGGGAAGGTGACCCTCCCCATGCCTCAGCCAGGCAGCCTCCTCCCTTGGGTCCCAGAGTTCTAAGAACGCTGGGGCAGATGTCACAATCAGGTCACCTGAGATGGTCAAATCCAGCTGCTCTCCTGGGCCCAAGCTCTGGTTGAATCCTGAATAGTACTCTAGCCATTCCTGACCCGTACTGTAGGGGACAGTGACCCAGAGCAGGTCCCTTAGTGACCCAGTGACCCAGAGAGACCACTGGGCCGGTCTCTGCTCTGTGCCGGTCTCTGCTCTGTGCTGTAGTTGACATGATAGCTCTGTTCTTCTGTGGCCAGAAAGGCACCCCAGAGCAGCTCTGAATGGTCAGGCACTTTCTCTGGCTGTTCTCACTGCTCTCCTCAGGACTCTCCCCTGGTCCCCCATGTGGCCTGGGCTCCCCGCATGAGCCCGTGAATGCTGAAGGTTCAGAGGTGCTTCCCAGGCATCGCTGGCAAGCTGGCCCCAGCCTCCGCTCTGCACACAGATGGAAGTCTGTGTTTTCCTGGCAGGGTCCCGGGGGCATCAGTGGGGGAGGTTGGGCATCCCAGGGAACCTTGTGGCTTGGAGGCCAAGCCTCCCCTGGGCTTAGTTTCCATCACACTGCTGAGAGGTAAACAAACCCAGCCTCCCAGGGCCACAGCCAGCCACCATGCCAGGGAGGGGATTGTGTCCCACACCACCTTATTCTCTTCTCCCCAAGTGAGCTGTGGGAGCCATAGGAGGACACAGGGAGGAGGCTGTGGAGTGTGGGTGGGGGACCCACTCTTGGTCAGCACTGGCAGTTCTGGTCCCATAAGAGGGAAGGATCTACCTCCTGCCACCCCACCTTTCCCCATGTGAATCAATCTGCTACCCAGTCACTGCCCACATGTAGAAATCCGGATCTTGCTGGGCACCCAGGCCCACCAACTTCTGCTTTGGGGATTTTTCAGAAGTTCCCTAGCCCCTGTCCTTATTTGTATGTGTAAGCCAGGCTTATGATCCTCCCCCATCTTCCCACCGCAGGACCCTCCCAAGTAACAAACTGCTCTCTGAGGTTAAAAGCCCTGGTACCAACACCATTTTCTCAGCTGGAGATAGGGCGGTGAGCCTTCGAAGCACTGGGTCATGAATCAGAAGCAGTACCCCTCCCTCCCTTTCCGAACTATAGATTTTGCCTCTGTCAAGGGAATGGGTACCCAACACTTGGCAATTAATAGATTGTGGAGTTAATGTGATCATTTATGAAAAGTGCTTTGTAAACTGCAGAGGGCCCCAAGGCCACCCAAAGGTCAAGGAGTGTCATTGTGAAGAATGCCCGCTCCCTAGGAAGGATGTCGGGATGGGGCATAGCGGTCCAACCTCAAAGTCCTTAGTGCTGGGGAGCTGGGAGCCCAGACCAGTTTCTCAGGGCTCCGGGCCTTGATCAGGGTCCGGGGAAGAGTATGGGGGATTGGGGGACGGCAGAACCGTGTTAGAGGTACCCTGAGGAGAAGGGCAAGGTGGGTGGCCCAGGCTGGGGGAGCACTCAGGGGTGGGGGGGGATGGGGCCTCTGCTGGGGGTCCTGGGAGGATGGACGTGTAGAGGCGGAGGGGGCGTGTCCCGGCCTGACCTGGTCCTCTTCCCGGCGGCCCCCACACCTCCTCCCCGGTCCGGGCTGGCGGGGTCGCGGGGCCACTGCAGGCGGCTGGGGGCGTGCGCGCGGCGGCGGCGGGGCCCTTTGTGCGGCGCGGGCGGAGGCGGCCTTCTCCGCGGGAGGGGCGAGAAGGGCGGGAGGGGCGGGAGGAGAGGGCGGTGCCCTGGCCCGCCCCGCCGCTGCCGCAGCCCCCGCCCCCGGCCAGCCCGGCCCGCGGCAGCAGCGTGGCCGCGGTGCGGCGTCAGCAGTAGCAGCAGCAGCAGCGGCGGCGGCGGCAGCGGCGGCGGGTGGCCGCGCGGGTGTTTATGTCGGGTCGCGGGGTCTCGCGGCAGCATGGCGGACTACCTGATCAGCGGCGGCACCGGCTACGTGCCCGAGGACGGGCTCACCGCGCAGCAGCTCTTCGCCAGCGCCGACGGCCTCACCTACAAGTAAGCGCGGGGGCTCGTACCCCTAGGTGCGCGCACCCACGCGACGCGACCCCCGGGCCGGCCCTGCACGTGCGCGGCTCCCCCGGCGTTTCCGGCCCGTTGCGAGTGCCTGCTGTGGGCGCTGGGGGCTGGGCACGGGAAGGAAGGAGGCCCGCGCCGGAGCAGACGGACGTGGCACGGCGACACCGCGGCCCTCAGAGCCCTGACCCGTTTCTGGCCAAATCCGGGCTCGGCCTGCCCCCTTCCTCCTCTCAGGGGCATGGAGGGGCCCTGGGGCGTGTGGGAACTGGAGATGTGGGCGTTATGGGGAGACTTTTCCTGGCCGCTGGTCCAGGACTCCCCCTCCCAGCCTCACCACGAGGGCAGAGGGTCCCTGGCACCAAGCTTAAGCAGCTGCTTCCGCGTGGCCCCAGGAGAGGCACAGCCAGGTGATTGGGGTGGCTTATTTTCCAACTGTCCAGTCCAGCGCTTTTTCCAGTTGTGTCCCTTCCTTGCCACAGGTTGGTACTGGTGCCCCTCCCAAGGCGCGAATTATTCTGTGACTGCCACCCCTAAGCCCACCCTGCAGGGGGTTTTGGAGGAGGACACAGACCTACCCATCTGCCTCTGGCTTCCTTTGCCGTGGGCCCTAGGCCAGTTGTCCTGCCTGCTGCAGGCCTGGCACTACCTCTGCCTCCTGGCTGCAGGACTATGCCCCTGGCAGGAAGAGGCATCAGAAGGGGCAGAGTGGGGATGCTGGCCAGTCAAGAGCATCCCTGCCTTGTCTCCTGCCAGCCCTGCCCTGGCTTGTAAGCACTCTTGCTTGGCCAGCAGTTTCCCTAAACACCAGGATACCCAGTCACTCCTGAGGAGTGTCTCCTCCTGCCTGCCCATAGGCGACGGGTATATAGAATACCTAGAAAATACTAAGAGGCCCAGACTCCAGCATTTCTTCTGTGGCCTCCTTGCTATACAGAAGAAGGGCTGCCAAAGTCTGGGAGCAGCCAAAATTCTTTGTTTCTTTGGTGGTCTTTGGTGATGAGATTGAGAGCCTACCTTTGATACAGTTGTCACTGAAGTCTTCTAGGAGAACTCCCTAGGGGAATGCCTAGGAGTTTCTCTAGGCCTCAGGGCAGATTAATGACCCACTCCCCCTCCACCCTGTGGCTTTTCCTTCCTGCCCTAGGATGCCTGCTGCTTTGCTTAGCTCGGTTCAGAGTGTTCCTGAAGTGTGGGATATTTGCTTTTGGGCGTGTCTCTCAAGACCTGCTGTGATTTTAGCAGGTTGGGGCCCCTGAGCTGTGGCCCTGCACCTAGATGTACCCATGCAGGCCTACACTCACCTTCTGGGGTTTGCTGTGACTGTGGCCCACCCTAGTGCCTTGCTTTGGCTGGGGCCCCAGTGTCCTGGTCCCACCTCTAAGGCCTCTTTCCTCCCCTTTCCCATCCCAGCCATTTCTGTTCTGCTCTGTCAGAACATGCCCTGCACTCAGCCCCCTGGGGTCTCTCCATGCTGTTCCGAGCCCTGTGTGACTCAGCAGCCCAGGCACCGGGGCGTGCAGCGTGTCCTGTGCTGGGTCATGTTCATGCTGTGTTGCACCACAAAATTGTTCTCAGGTTTGTTCCCTGTGTTTACTTATTTTCTCTCCCCATCAAGATTGAGAAGTTTTCAAAGTCAGGCACTGTCTGCTGTGTGTGGCGATATGGGAACTTCTGTGTTGCTTGACAAACTCTGAGACCTAAAGGCAATGGATATTTTGGGCCTATTGCCTTGATGGCACCCCAGCAGACCTTCCACTATCTTTGGCTCTAGCTCTTGGGGCTGGAGTCTGCCAGACTCTAGTGGGGGGCACGAGGTGGGAACTGCCCTGATAGGGCAGTAGGGATGGGGGGGCTCTAGCCTCTGCTCCCCTAGGCTTTTCTATACACCCCTGCTGCCTCCTCTGGCATGGCAGGCTCCGCCCCTTTGGGGCTGCCCTCCCCACTAGTCATACTTACTTCTCTGTCTTCACAGCGACTTCCTGATTCTCCCAGGATTCATTGACTTCATAGCTGATGAGGTGGTGAGTACCTCTTCCTTTGACAAGGGGAGGGGGCTGTGTGTGTGGTGGAAGAGGCTGACTTCTTGCTCAGGAGCAGGGCATGGAGAGACTTTTCTTGGGAATGGGTGGATAGGATATAGCGCCCCCCCCCCGCTTTTTTTTTTTTTTTTTTTGAGACAGAGTCTTGCTCTGTCACCCAGGCTGGAGTGCAGTGGTGTGATCTCATCTCACTACAGCCTCCACCTCCCAGATTTAAGTGATTCTCCTGCCTCAGCCTCCTGAGTAGCTGGGATTACAGGCACGTGCCAAAATCCCCCGATAATTTTTGTATTTTTAGTGGAGATGGGGTTTTGCCATGTTGGCCAGGCTGGTCTCAAACTCCTGAGCTCAAGTGATCCACCCGCCTCAGCCTCCCAAAATGCTGCGATTACAGGGGTGATTCCACCCAGCTGGAATGGGTGTATATAGCCTTTATTGTTGCCAGAGAAACTGGCAGAGATCAAAGGGTTATACCTGATGGGGCAGAGGCAGCTATGGGGACACAGGAGTGTCCTGAGTGAGGCCCGGCCCGGGGCTGGGTGGCTCTCTGTCAGTGACAGAACCTATGGGCAGGTTCAGAAGAGGCCTGGGAAGGGGCTAGCTTGGGAGCGGGAAGGGGTGGGTTTGGGAGTGGCTTCCTTATTGTAGAGACCATAAGGATTGGATTTTGTCTGGAATGCTGAACAAGGACATGATAGAAGCCGGTAAAATTATAGAGATTTGAAAACGATAGACTTGTTCACTGATCCACAAAGTACAAGAACTGGCAAGAGGGTTTGAAAGAGTTGCATGTTGGATAAATACAAGGAAACACAGTGTCATGCTTTCCCAGAGGGGCTCATCAATGAGCCAAATCAATGAACAATTAACATATGATAAACTCAGAGAAGCCAAGGTGGGTAGTGATGATGGTATAAGTCATTTCAAGAAAAAGTACTGTGACTCTGTGATGAATTCATATACATTAAAAAACCCATTTCTTTTCTGTTGCTATTATTATTGCTATTTATTCTGGTCTGATTCTCATGAAAGGCCAGAGGGCCTGAGTGTGCCTAGATCAATTAACATGTGAGGGAAGTTCATGTCCAGCCTGTGTGTAGCCAGAGCTGAACCAGACAGATTTTCAGGGGGAAATTCAAATGATTCTGGTTGTTTCCCTTATGACAACAACCAGGAAGCCTTCTTGGTGCAGCTGTTCAGTTTAACAGAGTTTACTGAGCACTGTGGCTTTGTGTCAGAGCCTGGGCTGGCTGCTAGGAAGAGAGGGATTGAAAAGACCCCTACTCCAGCTGGGTGCGGTGGCTCACACCTATAATCCCAGCACTTTGAGAGGCTGAGGCAGGAGGATCTCCTGAGATCAGGAGTTTGAGACCAGCCTGGCCAACATGGTGAAACCCTATCTCTGCTAAAAATGCAAAAATTAGCTGGGTGTTGTGGCAGGCATGTGTAATCCCAGCTACCTAGGAGGCTGAGGCAGGAAAATCACTTGAACCTGGGAGGAGGAGGTTGCAGTGAGTCGAGATTGCACCACTGTACTCCAGCCTGGGTGACAGAGTGAGACTCCGTCTCAGAAAAGAAAGAAAGAAAGAAAAGACATCTGCCTGGCTGGCAAGGGTCTCCCTGTCCTGTGGCTTCTGTCAGGAAGGCTGTGGCCCTTCTGTGGCATAATGAAAGAGGAGAAGATGGTGTTTTCTAGATCATGGGGCCAGAGGTCTGAACCAGGGTTAGTGATGGGTTTCAGGGACTTTGAATCTAAAAAAATTACATAGCGGGGCCGGGCGCGGTGGCTCAAGCCTGTAATCCCAGCACTTTGGAAGGCCAAGACGGGCGGATCACGTGATCAGGAGATCGAGACCATCCTGGCTAACACGGTGAAACCCCGTCTCTGCTAAAAAATACAAAAAACAAAAACTAGCTGGGCGAGGTGGCAGGCGCCTGTAGTCCCAGCTACTCCGGGAGGCTGAGGCAGGAGAATGGTGTAAACCCGGGAGGCGGAGCTTGCAGTGAGCCAAGATCGCGCCACTGCACTCCAGCCTGGGCGACAGAGCGAGACTCCGTCTCAAAAAAAAAAAAAAAAAAAAATTACATAGCAAAGTCTGCTCAAATGTCCTGGGGGCTGGGATCCACTACTGTTGGCCTGACCCTCAGAGGGGTATATGCTCTGGCCTTTCCTCCATGGGCAGGTGGCTTTTAAATGGACACTTGCAATCCTGACCGCTCTCCTGAGCTCCAGACCGTTAGTTGCTTGCTTTCCTGGATGCCTAAAAGACTCTTTTCCATGCCTCCCCTGACCTCAGCCCTTGTCACCCAGAATCCATTCTCCACCTCAGAGCCTGAGTGACCTTTTTGAAACATAAATCAGATCATTTCTCTGTCGAGACCAGGGGCTTCTGTCCGAATCGAATTTGAGCTTCTCTCCATGGTCTTCATGGCCATACATGCTGCCCCTGCCTTCTTCCCGCCTCTTCCTTCCCTCCACTCCCCTGGCCGCCTTTTTCTTTCTTAAATGTGCCTCCAAAAGAATTGGATTCTGAGGCGGGTTTGCACCCAGCCCTCTCAGCCGAGTGACAGCCCTTCTGACTTCTACTTGATCGGCTCCCACCCGTCACCTCCCAGGAAAGAGGCTTTCCCCAGTCACCTTGTTGCTGGTGGTCGCTTGCCTTCTTGTTTTTCTCTACAGCCTTCATCGTGACGGAAGTCATCTTGAGCATGTGTCCTGTGTCTGTCATCTTTCTTTCCAAGTAGAACATAAGCTCTGTTAGATGAGCAGGGAACCTTGTTCACTGCCATGTCCCCAGGGACTGTCCTGGTGCTGGTGCATGTAGGAGCTCAGTGAGTGTTTGTCCAGTGGGTGATAAACTTCACATGGGCTGTGCTTCCATCCTCAGGACCTGACCTCAGCCCTGACCCGGAAGATCACGCTGAAGACGCCGCTGATCTCCTCCCCCATGGACACTGTGACAGAGGCTGACATGGCCATTGCGATGGCTGTGAGTTACGCACCTGCATGGGGACTCCCGGGCACAGGAACTGAGCATGGTGGGCTGTGCTGAGGGGCAGGGCCGGGGAGGGATGGGCCCTCACTCTGACCACACTTCCCTTCCATGTCAGCTGATGGGAGGTATTGGTTTCATTCACCACAACTGCACCCCAGAGTTCCAGGCCAACGAGGTGCGGAAGGTCAAGGCAAGTACCAGGCCTGTCCCCAGCAAGATGCCACCTGGCAGTCCCCCCCTCAGAGGCCCTCCCAGCCTCCCCTGCCAGCCCTGTACTGCTGCACTCCCTGGGTGTCCTTCCTCTCAGTGGAGCTGTGGGGCCGAGCCCTCATTTTCCTACTGGCTCCTCATCCCACTGAGGGTCCTGGCTTCTCTGTGGCACAGCCGCATCCTCTGTTCCCTGTGGCCAGCTCAGACATCATCCCTGGCTTTCTTCCAGCCTTTTCCTCCCCCTATCTCTGCCTGCAGAAGTTTGAACAGGGCTTCATCACGGACCCCGTGGTGCTGAGCCCCTCGCATACTGTGGGCGATGTGCTGGAGGCCAAGATGCGGCATGGCTTCTCTGGCATCCCCATCACCGAGACAGGCACCATGGGCAGCAAGCTGGTGGGCATCGTCACCTCCCGAGACATCGACTTTCTTGCTGAGAAGGACCACACCACCCTCCTCAGTGAGGTACCTGCAGGGCAGGGGAAGCAGGGCTGGCTGCAGAGAGGACCCTCACGCTGGGGCCTCAGACTGGTGCCTGTGACCAGGGACCAGAGGGAGGCCTGGCTCCTTCTCTCTCACCTGCCAACCTGCAGGCAAATGTTCCTGGCCCCACAGGTGATGACGCCAAGGATTGAGCTGGTGGTGGCTCCAGCAGGTGTGACGTTGAAAGAGGCAAATGAGATCCTGCAGCGTAGCAAGAAAGGTACCAGGGAGCTACTTGAAAACTCAACCCCCAGCCTGACTCCCTGTCCACAGTCCCATTGTTCTTTCACAGCCTCGCAGGTTATCCCAGCAACGAGACTGGACCCTGGGGAAGGTTTGAATAACCTCAGGCAGACCAGACCACAATTCCTGCCATCCTTCTCTTAGCTTAGGGAAGCAGCATCTTCACAGTATGTTTCCCAAAACTAGTCCTATGAGATGCTCATCCCACAAAAAGCCTCTGTGGTCTTAAAAGCTTGAGCAGTAACTCCTTTCTCTATCCCCTATCTTACATAAAGAATTGCACATTCACTTATTAAAGGCTCTCAGAAGTCCTGCAGTTAAATTTATTTGACACTGGAGCTGTTTCTATATTTGCTAGCTAGAAACAACTTTAGCTTTTTTTTTTTTTTTTTTTTTTTTTTTTTTTTTTTTTTTTTGAGACAGAGTCTCACTTTGTCACCCAGGCTGGAGTGCAGTGGCACCATCTCAGCTCACTGCAACCCTTGCCTCCTGGGTTCAAGCGATTCTCATGCCTCAGCCTTCTGAGTAGCTAGGATTACAGATGTGTGCTACTACATTAGCTTATTTATTTATTTATTTGTTTGCTTGTATTTTTAGTAGAGATGGGGTTTCATCATGTTGGCCAGGCTGGTCTTGAACTCCTGGCCTCAAGCGATCTGCTCTCCTTGGCCTCCCAAAGTGCTGGGATTACAGGCATGAGCCACTGTGCCTGGCTACAACTTTGGCTAGCTATTTATTTATTTATTTGTTTTTGAGATGGAGTCTTGCTCTCTCATCCAGGCTAGAGTGTAGTGGTGTGATCTCGGCTCACTGTAATCTCCACCTCCTGGGTTCAAGCAATTCTTCTGCCTCAGCCTCCTGAGTAGTTGGGACAACAGGCGCACACCAACACACCCAGCTAATTTTTTTGTATTTTTAGTAGAGATGGTGTTTCACCATATTGGCCAGGCTGTTCTTGAACTCCTGGCCTCAAGTGATCCACCTGCTTCAGCCTCCCAAAGTGAGGAAGCTGTGAGCCACCACGCCCGGCCAACCTTGGCTCCTTAGAAAAAAAAAAGGAAAAATTAAATATTCACCAGGTCCCTGTTGGCTATACTGGGAAATGCTTCCCTGGTCCATAGTGGAGGGTTCTTTGGTGTTTGTATTGAACAGGGCACATACTTCTCCCTGCAGGACAGCATCACTCCTGGCTAGGAGATTTCGGCCACTGTGGCCCAGCAGGTGAAAGGCTGCCAGCGCTCAGGGGCTGCGCATCCCAGTCCACGGGGATGCCCATCCACAGACCCTCAGGAACCTGCTGGGCTGAGAGGTTTCTTTGCTCCCTGTTCCTTGGGAAGCGGTCTAGGTCCCTAAGAACACTTCCTGGGGGGTGCTGTCACCTAGTGGCTGGCTGGGGTACTTCAGTGGAATCTCTGGCATTGCCCACTTTCATCTTCACCCTCCTGAACATCTCTCAAACTTCTCCCCAGCAAGCCTGCTTCGTTTCACCCCTGCATTCCTTGTCAGGGAAGCTGCCTATCGTCAATGATCGTGATGAGCTGGTGGCCATCATCGCCCGCACTGACCTGAAGAAGAACCGAGACTACCCTCTGGCCTCCAAGGATTCCCACAAGCAGCTGCTCTGCGGGGCAGCTGTGGGCACCCGTGAGGATGACAAATACCGCCTGGACTTGCTCACCCAGGCAGGCGTCGACGTCATAGTCTTGGTGAGGCCCCTGCCTAGGTTGTGGGGGAGGTGTTTGGGTGGTTCAGCAGAGTGGAGGTCTGTGAGGACCCAGGTTCACCTCTGATTAAACCTGTGCCCCTCCCTTGCTACTCTTCCTCTCTGCTTCCGAGTGCTCCCTGGTATCAGAATTAGGAGGGTGGCAGCAGGATCGCCTGAGCTCAGGGGTTCAAGGTCATAGTGTGCTAGGATCGTGCCACTGCACTCCAGCCCTGGGGACAGAACAAGACCCTATCTCAAAAAGCAAACAATGGTTTGTGTCATCTGAGATACAAAGAAAGAAAACAAACAAGTTAAAATTCTCCAATGGCACAGCCATAAGAAAGAATGAAATCCTGTCCTTTGCAGCAGCATGGACAGAGCTAGAAACCATTATCCTTAGTGAACTAACTCCAAAGCAGAAAACCAAATACTGCAGGCCCTCGCTTATAAGTAGGAGCTAAACAGTGGGTACACGTGTTCATAAAGATGGAAATAATAGATGCTGGGGACTCCAACATGGGAGAGGATGGGAGGGGAACGAAAAATTGCCTATCAGACACAGTTTTCGATATGTGGGTATTAGGTATACTTGAAGCCCAATTCTCACCAGTATGCAGTATGCCCATTTAAGCAACAAACACGTATACCCACTGAATCTTTAAAAAAAAAATAAAATAGACAAATTGCTGCAAGCAACAATTGCAAATCAAGACCCCCCACCCCCAATAAAGGGAGGTAGAATAAGGATAAAGGCTTATTGATTCCTTGTGAGTGATCTGGACCATACATCTAGATTTATCTGTATTCTATGACTAGGAGGAAGAGAAATTAGGAGGGTCACTGGCACCCTCTCAACAGCTCACAACAGACTGCAAACAAAGGCCCTCTGAGGGCCTTCTTGGCTGATAAGTTGACCCTAGTAATGTAGCTCATGTTCACTGAGAACTGCCTGTTTGCCAGCCACTGCGTCAAGACCTTTATGTATATCAGCCCCTTGAGGGACAATTGCCATTCCATCTTCAGATGAAGAACAGGCTTAAATAAGTTAAGTCATTTCATTTGGTTAGCGAGTTGGTGGGAACAGGATACAGCTCCAGGCAGTGTCTCCTTGCTTTAAGGCTCAGTCTGTACAACGGATAGGAAAGGCCTTATCTACTCTAAGACTGCATTAGTGGTGGTTAACCTTTCAGGGAAGCAGTCCCCTTTGAGAATTGACTGAGAGTTGTCAAGTGAATTTCCAGAAAAACAAAAACAAAATCAGAAGGAAAGAGCATTCTCATAACAGTTTTCACAGGATTTGAGGGGTTCATCTGCTCAGGCTCTCCCTCCTGCCTTGAGAGTCCTCAGCTGTCTAAGCACAAGCTCTTCCTTTCTCACAGGACTCGTCCCAAGGGAATTCGGTGTATCAGATCGCCATGGTGCATTACATCAAACAGAAGTACCCCCACCTCCAGGTGATTGGGGGGAACGGTGAGTGCGGGGTTGCCTCTCAGCCCCCTGCTCCTGCCCCTCCACTGAGAAACCTTTTTCTGTCCTTCAGCAACCCTAGGTGATGGTATGGCTCCTGGCATGGGTGGCACGAAGCATGATGGGCTTTGGTCACCATAGGGAGGTTGGGGGTGCTAGACTGGGGTCCCAAGAAGCCGTTGGGCAGGCAAGGGCATCCCATCCTCACATTGTTCCTCTGCCCCATTCCCACCCCCAGTGGTGACAGCAGCCCAGGCCAAGAACCTGATTGATGCTGGTGTGGACGGGCTGCGCGTGGGCATGGGCTGCGGCTCCATCTGCATCACCCAGGAAGGTGGGTGTCAGGAGGTGAGCGAGTGCCCGCTGGCCGGGGGCCTCGCCTTTGTTCCCCAGATGCATATCAAGTACTCTCTCTGCCAGGCCCTGTTCTGCCATGGTGGGCTCCGGGATGACCCAGGCGTGGGCCGCACCCCATCGGGCCCACTGACTTAAGGGAAGGCAGATGTAAGCAGGGCGCAAGAGCTCCAGCCTGCTTCTCAGAGTGCGGTCAAGGGGGCTCCGCTTGGGGCTTGGGGCCTGGGGTTGGTGTGACTGTCCAAGGGGCTTGTTGGAACCTCAGGGTTTGGATTTGATTTGTGACAAGGCACATATTTAAGACACAGAGACGACGTGTCCCTGAATATATAAGGATATATTATACACCCACTTCACCATGTGGTTGGGGAGAGGGGAGTTCCACCCAATTACAAAGCCCTTCTGCAGGGTGGGTTTCTGAACATGAAGTGGGAAAGGGGGACCCTGACATGTGTCCCCCATGTGGTTATTGAGGAAGTACTCCCTGGAGGCTGGTGTCTGACTTGTGGGGTGGCTGCCTGGAAGACTGGGGTCCTAGCTTGGCCTGAGGAGATGTACCCGGCCCCTCCTGTGAGGGCCATTTCTCCACAACACTGAGTGACGCATTTGGCCTTTCCTGGCCCAAACAGCTCTCCCTTTTGGTCTTCAGAGCCTCTGCTATTTAGGTTTGTGCCCTTCGCCTTAGCTGGCTACCATGGTGAAATGAGGGCCCTCTCTCACCCACTTAACAAATATTCATTAGGCACCTACTTGTCTCAGGTACTGTTCAAAGCCTTGAGGTAGAGTAGGGAGAAAACAAATGAGAGGCGCCATCTCTGGTTTATCCAGCTTTGCGTCCGTCCCGAGATAGGTGCTGTTCCTTACAGTCCCCATCTAAAACCTAACACTGAAGGACCGTGGACACTTAGACTTGAAGAAATGCAAACCAGTATCCCAAAGGGGACCATAGTACCTAACCCTGGTAACAGTTTTTGCAAACGAAAGCCTTGAGGGGGAACTTGTACCTTGAGAGCAGGTAAGGCTGTGGCCACCCGTCTGGGGACATTGGGCTCTGAAGGCCACTTCCGATGCCCCATCAGAATCCCCTGTCATGCTCTTAGGGGTGGGGTGGCCAAGATCCCTGGAGTGACACTCATCCTGGTGGTATTTGCCAGCACCTGTGTTATGCCTCAGAAACACCATCCAGCTCCGTTTTCCTGACTAGAGGTAGTGCACAGGAGGAAGAGCTGACCTGGCCCCGTGCCTGGCCCCAGAGTTGCTGTTGACTCTTCTCTGCCTTGTGCACCCCACCCTCCCCCAGTGATGGCCTGTGGTCGGCCCCAGGGCACTGCTGTGTACAAGGTGGCTGAGTATGCCCGGCGCTTTGGTGTGCCCATCATAGCCGATGGCGGCATCCAGACCGTGGGGCACGTGGTCAAGGCCCTGGCCCTTGGAGCCTCCACAGGTGAGGGGAAAATGTGCTGGGGATTGGGCAGGCGAGGGCTGGAAGCCAGGTGGGGCACTCGTGGGCTAGAGGCACTAATCCCTTGCCCACTGTAGTGATGATGGGCTCCCTGCTGGCTGCCACCACGGAGGCCCCTGGCGAGTACTTCTTCTCAGACGGGGTGCGGCTCAAGAAGTACCGGGGCATGGGCTCACTGGATGCCATGGAGAAGAGCAGCAGCAGCCAGAAACGATACTTCAGGTTCCCTGACCCTGGGCCCCACCCGGGCAGATCAGCCCACAACCCTTCAGGGCCCGCTCATGCCACTGACTTCCCCAGATGGCAGCCAGTCCTCCTATGGTGGTTCTGGAAACTGAGGCACAGGGCATAAGTAGCAGACACAGGATCTGTCCCTGGGCCACCTGACTCAGAGCCCAGCGAGGGGTGGCTTGGGGGACCTTCCCAGGCGGTATCCCCTTTGTGCCCTTAAGAGGTGGGGTGGGGTCCTTTGAGCTTCAAGCTGCTTGGCTCAGTCTTTCACCTTCCACGTAGCGAGGGGGATAAGGTGAAGATCGCACAGGGTGTCTCGGGCTCCATCCAGGACAAAGGGTCCATTCAGAAATTCGTGCCCTACCTCATAGCGGGCATCCAACACGGCTGCCAGGATATCGGGGCCCGCAGCCTGTCTGTCCTTCGGTGAGTGCTGAGACTGGGGCGGCTCCTGCTTCCTTTCTCTCGCTCTTCTCCACCCGTGGTGGCCCTGACCCGCTCCACCTACCTGCTTCCTAGGTCCATGATGTACTCAGGAGAGCTCAAGTTTGAGAAGCGGACCATGTCGGCGCAGATCGAGGGTGGCGTCCATGGCCTGCACTCGTAAGTGTGGTGGCCTCCTCGCTGTCACCTGCAGGCAGTGGGTTGGGCAGGTGGGGCCAGGGTTGTGAGGCCAAGCTGAGGTCAAGGGACCCCATGGACCACCTGCAGCAGGGACAGATGCTGCTGCAGGATGGCCCCGCACCCTCTCCTCCAGGGCCCAGCCACCCTGTTCCTCATCCTTTAGCCCCCATGCAAGCAGGCCCTCCCCTTCCCTCGGGCCTCTTCCGAGCAGGGCACAGGAGGTGTGGCCACTCACTGTACCTGGACTCCCAGCCCTTGCTTGCTCAGGAAGCTTGGTGGCTGGTGGCAGGGGCTGGTGGTGGCACCAGGCAGCCAGGCAGAAGATGCGGGTGTGACCCGTCTGGCAGGGACAAGGGCAGAGAGACAGATGCCAGGGCCAGCGCTGGGGCAACCGTGGGCGGGGGCAGTGCTCGTTGGCAGCAGTTCCGTTGGCAGCAGTAGTTGCAGGCATGCGCCCCACCCTGGTCAGAAGCCCTGTCCCCAGGCATCAGCGGGCGTCTAACCTGTGTCTCTTTCCGCCCCACCCTTCCGTAGCTATACCTTTCTGCCGTGTAAGTAAACGCGCTGCCCGGGCCAAGCGTAGAGTAGAGCAGGGGCAGTCTGGGTGGGACCTGGGCTGGAGGTGGGGGTGGGTATTGGGTGGGAGTGGGAGGGTGCTGGGGTGTAGCCATGAGATGTGGACCCTGGGTTTGGGCCCCCCGGCCCCCTAACTCCAACACCATCGTGGAGGAAACCAGCAATGTCCCCTCATCCAACTGAAACATAGATCCCTTTCTGGCTGCAGAGAGACGCCTGTGACCTCAGGCCTAAGGCTGCCCCATCTTAGACTGGACCCAGTGACCACAAGCAGCCTAGGCCACTGTGCCTGCCGGCCCGGGGCTAGGTGTGGACACAGGCAGCAGAGGTTTGGCCCCAGGTTGGAGCTTGCTCCATGAGGATGGGCCGTGCCTGCCTGAGCTGTCCCTCCACCCTGGGCACTGAGGACAGTCCACTCAGATATGGCAATGGCCCAAAGGAGCATGGCCATCTCTGGACCCAGCATGGTTCTTCAGGGAACGCTGGCCTGGGGGAGGACAAAGAGGCCCAAGGCCTGCTCCAGGCCCTCCTCCTGCCCGCTACGGCTGAGATCCCAGGGCTCCTCGGCTCTCTGCTCTCTCCCGCATCTGGGGGCCCTGGGGAAATGGTTTTGGGAGGGAGCAGGGTCCACACACCCACTCTTGTTCCCCCTCTTGCCTTGTCCCCACAGTTACGAGAAGCGGCTGTACTGAGGACAGCGGTGGAGGCCGAGGTGGTGGAGGGGGCGCACCCCAATGTCCACTTTTGGGCACAGCCTCCCTCCATAACTGAGTGATCCACAGATTTGCACTACGGGTTCCCCAGCTCCTTTCCAGGGAGAGAGGAGGGGAGGTCCTGAGGGGGCTGCTGCCCCTCACTCGGCATCCCCTGCGGTGAGGACTGCTCCCTGGGCCAGGCTGCCCTAGGAGCCCCCCTGAGCCCAGCCAGCCGGGCTCTCAGGCCCTGCGCCTGCCTCAGGTCTTTCTTGCTGCAGCCTGCTCCAGCCCGGCCCCTACCCCAGGGGCAGGTGGCCCCTCCTGGCTTCTCCTGTAGGGCACCTCCCTGCCCCCAGCCCCCCAGGAAATGGTGCTCTCCTGGCCCTGCCTCTGGCCCTTCCTGGGCCGCTGCCCCCTCAGCCATGTGGCACTTCTGAGCTCCTGACCCAGGCCAAGGGGAGGTCTCTGCCCCCTTCCCCGGGCCTGGGCTACCCTTGGGTCCTGCTCCTCAGGCCAATCCCCTGTCCCTGGCCCTGGGGAGGCAGCTGCCCTGGTCATGGCCGCCTGCCTGTCATTCCTGACTCACCACCGTCCCCAGGTGAACCATTCCTCCCCTCTCCTCAGCTGCAGTTGAAGGCTTTAACTTTGCACACTTTGGGATCACAGTTGCGTCATTGTGTGTTAACTACTCGGAATAAATCAAGCAGGTCTCAACGCCTCCACCATCTTGTCTGTATCCCCTGTCCATTGGGTGACTGGAGCCCCATCAGAGTTGGGCTGGGGGGTGTGGCACCAGGCCCTGCTTCCCCAGGAAGGTATGAGGGCATTGTGGTACTGGGGGTGGGGTGGGGGCGTGTTGGCGCAGGTGGGCCCCATGTCAGGAGGTCTCACAGGCTTGTGCCACACTGGCAAGTTCACCTGCTGCAAACTGCTCAGCAACTCCTGCAGCCAGGCAGCATTGTGGAGGGTCATCACGGCTGTAGAATTCCAGCATCGGGGCCTTACCCGGCTGCCGAAAAACGCCCACCGCAGCCTCATCATGCCACATGGTGCAGCCAGGGCACAGGTGGCAGTACAGCATGGCCAGGGCCTGTGGTCTCATCTGCCGAAACATACCTATAGGTACAAAGCAGAGTAGGTCGGCTCCCACTGTTCATATGTGCCTCAGGAGCTGCCTCCCAGCCTCAGTTCCCACTAGTGCAGACAGTACTGTCACATGGGCTGCTGAATACCCCTAGAGTTGAGAGGTTTTGGAACATTCGTATTGCCTTCCTGTGCCTCTGTTTTTGGGCAGTGGGCACAAAGCTGTCCATCGAAGGTACAGACACCACTCCATACAGCCATCACTCAAGTGGGCAGAGGCAGGGAAGATGGCCAGGGGTCCTTGGGTGGCGGGAATGAGCAGACCAAGGAGAAGATCTGGATACACTCCTATGGCTAAGGGAGGGGCCCCTCAGCTCCCTGCTGCCATGCTGTACCAATACCTGCCCTCTCCCAGACCCCTTCTGCCAGAGAGCTATTTGCTCAAGGGCCAGCCTTTCACTGCATCATTCTTTAGCTGTGTGCTTCTAGGGACAAGAAAGAGCTAGACAGCAGGACTATCAGATGGGCTCAGAGCTGGTTCAGCATCTGCTCCAGGAGTTCTTGCAAAGTGAATGGGTCATTGACAGTCCTGGGAGGCCTTGTGCCCTGGAGTCTGGCTTTGATGAGCACCTGAGTCAGAGGTGACCTAGCAGGGAGGGAGGACAATGCCCAGGTCCCAGGGGATGGTTGAAGATGAGAGGGGATGGACCAAAACAGGGCCAAGTTTCGTGGTTTGTCTTGTGCATTGGTTTACAAAAATCATGCAGGAAGCAGCTTGACCAGCCATTGAGATTGGAAGGATCTAAGCGTTCTCAGATAAATGCCAAGTCACTCTGAATCAAGAGCGTGAGTGGTTCAAAGGGAGAGGTTCCGTTTTGAACTAAACCTAGTTGGTTAATAGAGCTGACCAATAGGATGAATTACCTTGTAAGTCAGTGATCTCCCCCTTAAGGTATGGTAGCATTAGTATGGCCCTTTGAGAGGAGGTTTTAGCACGGTGGCCCTGGAAGTTTGGTGCATGTCAGAATCACCTGGAGAGCTAATAACAAACAAGTCCTAGGCTTGCCGTAGTAGGATGAGGTCTGGGCTTCTGGGTTGCTACTCAGCCCCTCAATTGTGATACATTCTAAAGTTAGAAGATTACTGTTGTAGAGGAATTCCATGCATCTAGTTATATGGTCTGAGACTTGTCACAGCACGCATCCTAAGAAAAGCAGATGACACAGCACCCACCCCCAGGCTTCATTGCAAGGATTATGTGAGAACAAATGAGGAAGGTTACAGGTGCTCAGTAAATGAGTCTTTTTTTTTTTTTTTTTTTTTGAGACAAAATCTCTCTCTGTCACCCAGGCTGGAGTGCAGTGGCATAATCTAGGTGCCCACCACCACGCCCAGCTAATTTTTGTATTTTTAGTGGAGATAGGGTTTCACCATGTTGGCCAGGCTGGTCTTGAACTCCTGACCTCAGGTGATCCGCCTGCCTCGGCTTCCCAAAGTGCTGGGATTACAGGCGTGAGTAAATGAGTCTTATTGTGTCCTATGGGCTCTCCCTTTGCCTGGGTGATAAACGCATGTAAGTCTGGACCCAGGCGACACACTTACTCTGGGTTGCAAATTCAGCCACAGTGCAGGAGGCTCAAGTGGGACAAAGGGAGAGAGACTCTGGGTAGGAAGGCCACAGCAGGTGGATATTCAGAGGCAGCTCAGAGCCACATTTGGGAGAAATGCAGATCAGAGATGCCTTGGTCAGCAGTACTACTTGCCCCCCTGAGGTCCAACCAGGTCTGCGCAGCGCACGTGCCCCCTCATCCCTCCTTGACACACACCCAGCACCATGTGGTCCAGGCTGCTCACCACCAGGTTGTCGAAGATGTGGCCCCACAGGCGCTGAAGCATGCTGCTGTGGTGCCCCAGGTCCCAGCTCGTGGGCAGTGGCATCTGCGCAAAGGTGTACCCACCCAGGGAGAGGGCACACTGCCAGCGTGCAGCCAGCCAGTGCCCCAGGATCCCTGCAGCAACATCAGCATTCAGGCAGCCCGCACCAGGCCACCACAAAAGAAATGGCTCAGTGCAGTCTCCCAGCCAGCGCATCAAAGCTGCAGGCCAGGTGGAGCTGCAGGGACTTAGCCTAGGCAGCCAGCCTCGCCCCCAGCCAGGGCAGGAACAAGAGCAACAGGTAGAGCCAGGGGACCAGGAGGCCCAGGCTTCAGTGCAGGTGTGTGGAGCAGGAGAGTCAAGTTACCCTCACGGGGGGTTAGCAGTGGGGCCATCTCTGGTGTACCCTGGGGGACCAAGAGGAGGAGGAGTGGGTGGCCCTAGCCGTCTCCCAGGCTCCAAGGACTGAGAACAGGGCCCTCAGATGGCATGGCCCCATCATTCAGGGGGGACTGGACTAGCCCTCTGAGGCTCCTTTCAGCTTCTGTGGTTCCAGTGCCAGTCAGGAAGTGGGCAGTCAGCCGGAGGCGAGGCAGGGGCAGTGCCCCAGCTGTGAGCCACTCAGCTCCCCTCAGTCTTTCCCTCCACCCCTCTCCTCACATCCAGAGTCAGGGCTGGAGAGGAAGAGAGGACCCAACCATTGGGGTGTGGTGGGTTGGCGGAGGTAGCTCCTCCCTCTCCCCTTCATTAGAGCTTTTTACTCTTTCAGGATCCCTTCTGGCTTGTAAGGGTCAAATTCCACCCTCAGCCTCTCTGACCCCACTATAGCCTGACACTCAGACTCAGCTAACCAGGAGGTTGCAGGGCCAACCCTGCCCACCTCACCTTACCCCTGAAGCCTTCCTGCCTCCTGCTGAGGAGAGTTGGGAGGCAGGGAACCTGGGCAGAGGGCAGCTGGCCAGGTGGGAGCCTCCAGCCGCATGCAGCCTCTTCTAGGCCAGAGTACCCAGCCCCACCTCTCACACCTATTGTCCTCAGAGCAGGGCTTCTCACCTGCAGGGTTCAGGCATCACCGTCGCCAGCCTCCTCCTTGCTAACCCTTCTGGCTTAGCTCAGGAGGGAAAACAGGTGGGATCAGGGACCCAGGAGACCTGGTCCCCAGCCTCCGGCTCCACCTGCTCTTAAGCCCATTGACAACATCAGCTTCTGGGCTGAGAGCCAGGGTGTCGGCTCCCAAGTCAGCTTCACCCCCCACCCCCACCCCAGCCCAGCTAGAGTTGGAGAGGGGACATCTGGATAGCAAGATGTGGTATTAGCCTGGAACAGGTAAAGAGCAGCCTTTCGCTCACCCTGTGCCTCAGTTCTCTACTTATGATCCTAAAAGGGAAAGAGGTACACCCTCACCCCCAGGCATCCCAACTTCAGATATTTCACTTCCCCCTTCACTTTTCAGGGCAGGCTGATCTCACGGTGGCCAAGCCCAGGGACTGCCTTGGGTGGGTATTGAACTCAGGAGTCCTGGTCTCATAGCAGGCACCTTTCTGCTTCTCCCTCTTCTGCCAGTGGGCAGGACGATCTGAGGCTCCAAGGGGTTCACCTGGCAACTGTCAGGTGGGTAGGAAGGTTCTCCCAGAGAAGAAAAGGGGACTCGGGTCTAGAAGCAGTGGGAGCTGAGCGGTTCCCCAGGAGGGGATGTTGCACCAGGACCTTGCGATGACCCACATGTCACTCTCCTACCTCAACTTTAACCTCTTCATTTCCATGGCTCCCTCCCTGTGGAAAGGCAGATAGTGGGAAACAGTTTCCAAGAGGACTGCAAGCCTCGGGAAAACAACTAGGGGAGAGACTTTCTTGGACCTCAGGCTACCAGGAGTCTTGCTTTCCTGTCCTCCTTCTTTATGTGTAGAGAAGGACATTGCTCCCACCCTCCACAGTGCTTCCAACTCCTTCCCATGCCTCTAATCTCTGGGAAAGTCTGGGGGCAAAAGGAGCAAAGAGCTTTTATGTGATGCTGTGGGGGAGAATGGGCAGGGGAAGAGGAGTGTTCCCTGTTCCAGGCTGTGGGACTCCGGGTCTGGGAGCTTCAGAAGCAGTGTGGCACTGTGTCCGGCAGATGGCGCCGAGACCCATCGACCAGTGGGACCCCAGGGAACCCGGAGTGGGGCAGTTTCCTAGGCAACAAGCAGCCCTTCTTTTCAAAGCCCGGCCTTTGGCAACCATTCCCTGGTTACCTGCATCCGTAGTAAAATTTGGCTTCCGAAGGACAGGCGGGGTTTGGGGGTAAACTAATTTCATCTCCCAGAAAGAAAAGAGGCTGGCTAGGTGGGGAGAGGAAACTAAAAGACCTGTTTTCTGCCGCCATTCATTACTATGCTGTAAAGGTGCATCTTATCCTCGGCAACCTATAGCAGTAATGCCTGTTCCTTTATGATGGATGGGACGACGAGGCTAGGAGAGAGAAAGTGACTTGCCCAAGTTGCCAGCAGGTAGGGCCTGGGCCTGCCTGGATGTCCCTGGGTCCATTCCATTCTTTCTCCCAGCAGCTGTGAAGTGTCCAAGCCCTGTGAGGGCGCTGGTGGAGAGGCTTGCCAGGAAGCCAGGAGCTGCAAGAGTGGCTGGAGAGAGGCAAGAATAAATCCAGCCCCTTCCAGCTGAGCTCTTTCCTTGCTTGACCTGGTGTGGGGAGACCTCTCTGCTCAGGGTCTCCCCTGACCTCATGGTGGGGCCTTCTCCTGGCAAAGGACCACAGAGGGACAGGGAATAGCAGTTCAGACTGGAGGTCATATGGCCCCTCTGCGGTTTCAGGACAGGAGAGCTTGCCAAGGAGGACACAAAGCTGGAAACCAGGACTACCTGGGGAGAGGAGATGCAGGAAAGGATTCTGTTCCAGGGACTGTTCAGAGGAGAAAACTGACTTCAAGTAGGTCAAGGGACATATCTGGAGGATTCAAATCCAGTTCAATTACCTGCTCTCCATTCCCTCGAGCTCTCATCTCCCTGCCTACTCCACATCTCACACTGACCGTAACCAATGCTGAATTTCTGACTCCCTGTAGTAGTCTGGGTTCTCCAGACTACTGGGTTCTCCAGAGAAACAGAACCAATCATACAATATTTTTCTAAAAAGAAAAATGTGTGTGTTTGTGGAGAGACAGAGAGAGAGAGACAGACTATTATAAAGAATTGGCTCACATCATTGTGGAGGCTGACAAGTCCCAAGACCTGCAGTTGCCAAGCTGGAGACCCAGGAGAGCCAATGGTGTAGTGCCAGTTCGAGTCCAAAGGCCTGAGAACCAGGAGAGCTGATGGTGTAAGTCCAGAGTCCAAAGGCAGGAGAAGACTGACGTCCCGGCTCGAAGACAGGCAGAGAGAGGAGATTTTCTCTTACTCAGCCTTTTTTGTTCTATTCAAGCCTTCAATGGATTGGATGAGGGCCACCCACATTGGGGAGGGCTGTCTGCTTTATTCAATCAGCTGATTCAAATGTAAATCTCATCCAGAAACACCCTCCCAGACACACTCAGAAATATATTTAAACAAATACCTGGGCACTCTGTGGTCCAGTCAAGTTGACACATATAATTAACATCACACACCCTGCCACCCTCCCAGACCTGGTCCTCCTTACATTTACCCTATCTTAAAAACTAACAAATTCATTCCTCTGGTTGCTCAGATAAACAAAACAAAACAAAAACCCTTGGAGTCATTCTTGACTACACTTTCTCTCACTATTTATTTATTTATTTATTTATTTATTTATTTATTTATTTATGAGACAGGGTCTTGCTCTGTCTCCCAGGCTGGAGGGTAGTGGCACAATCATAGTTCACTGCAGCCTCAACCTCCTAGGATTAAGCAATCCTCCTACCTCTGCCTCCTGAGTAGCTGGGACTACAGACACACACTGCCACTCCTAGCTAATTTTTTATTTTTTATTTTTGTAGAGATGAAATCTCACTTTGTTGCCCAGGCTAGTCTTGAACTCCTGACCTCAAGTTATCCTCCCATCTTGGCCTCCCAAAGTGCTGGGATTACAGGCATGAGCCATCATGCTTGGCACACACTTCATATTTAATCCATCGGCAAATCCCATTAGCACTACCTTCAGTTTAACCACTTCCTCCAGTCTCTTCTGCAACAATGCTGCTCAAACCATCACCATCTTCCATCTGGGTTACTGCAAAGGGCTCCAATTTTCCTAGCCCCCACTGTTGCCTCCTTCCAGAATTTTCTCAATACACAGCAGCCAAGGTGATTATTCTAAAATGTAAATGAGAGCAGGTAGTTCCTCTGCTTAAAACACTCCACTGGTTTCTCTAGGGTCAAAGAGGAAGTCAGTCTTTGCTGGGGCCCACAGGTCCTTCATGATCAGGCCTCCACTGTCTCAGGCTTTCTCTTGCTTGTCCCCTACCCATACTGTCCTGGTCATGCTGGCCTCCTTACTGTCTTCCAGTGCCAGTGCCCTCCTCTTCACCCCAGGCCCCGTGGCTCACTCCCTCACTTTCTTTGGGTCTGTGCTCAAGAGCATCGTGTTAGACCTTCCCTGAACCCCCTTGCCACCCCCGACACACTGTCACTCTCTGACCCCATCCCTGCCCGTCCTGCTTCATTGTTCTAAATAACACATCACAAACATACTCTCTCTTTGTATGCATAGCGCCTGGGCTGTGTGGTGTGTGGCTCCTGCCTGTAATCCCAGCAATTTAAGAAGCCTAAAGCAGGAGGATGGCTTGAGCCCAGGAGTTCGAGACCAGCCTGGGCAACACAGTGAGACTCGGTCTCTACAAAAAATAAATAAATAAAATAGGCAGGTATGGTGATGCCAGCCACTCAGAAGGCTGAGGCAGGGGAATCCCTTGAGCTCAGGGGTTCAAGACTGCAGTGAGCTGTGATTATGCCTCTGCAGCCTGGGCAATAGAGCCAGACCCGGACTCTAAAACATAAATAAATATATGCAGAGTGTTTGTTTTCCCTGATATGTTTTTATCCCCTAAAGCACTGTCACCCATAAATACTTGCTAAATGCTGAATGAATGCATAAAACATATATTCATCATCCATTCTGCATCAGGAAATATACAGCAAGGTTGAGGATACAAAGATATCGAGAGGAAACGTGCTCCCTTGAGGAACCAGGCAGCTGGCAGGGGAGACCAACCTTCTTTTGTATTTGTGGGTAATACAGTGTATACAGGATAACACAAAGATGGCACTTGGAGGGATGACTGTATGCTGGACACTGTGTTAACATGCGTGGTGCCATTTAATACAGCCCTGGGAAGTGGGGACTACAATCATCCTCATTTCCAGGGGAGAAAACAGGCTCAGAGGGGCATAGTAATTTGCCTAAGGTCACCCAGCTTCTCAGCCACTGAGCTGAGGTTGTGACCCAGCCTCACTCTTTCTATTTCTATTTTTATTTTTTTGAGAGAGGGTCTCACTCTATCACCCAGGCTGGAGTGTGGTAGCATAATTACGGCTCACTGCAGCCTTGACCTCCCAGGCTCAAGCGATCCTCTCACCTCAGTCTCTTGATTAGCTGGGACTACAGGTGCATGCCACTACATCTACTAATTTTTTCTTTGTATTTTGTATAGAGATGGGGTTTCACCATGTTGCCCAGGCTGGTCTCGAACTCCTGGCCTCAATGATCCTCCTGCCTCAGCCTTCCAAAATGCTGGGACTATAGGCATGAGCCATCACCCAGCCCACAGCCTCAATCTCTAGCCCCAAAGTCCCTGCTCCTCCCACTCTCCCGGGGGAGGGCAGAATAGGCTGGGGATGGAGAAAGGAAAGAGAAGAGTGGGGTGGAGGTTCTTCCTATCAGTAGGAGAGAGGTAGAGAAGGACTGAGCTGGCAGGGGGCCCTGGGCGACAGGGCACTGTGCCAGCCCCACCAGCCTCCTCCCTCCCTTCATGTGTGCTCTGCAGCCCCGGGGCTGAGTGGGCTCCCTCTCTGGCATCGAACTTCTTTGTCACACCCCCACCCTTGCCTCAGGACTGGCTACACAGGCATCCCTTTCTGGTCCAGTCAGGCATATAACCCCAGGCTGACAGGCATCCGGGTGCCAGGGCAGCTTCAGCTGGCCAAGGGTGAGGTCATAGGCTGAGCACTCAGGGCCTGGCCCCTCCTCCCTCTCATTGCAGGCTCAGCCCTTGCCCTGCCCTTCTGCAAAATTCCCCTCTGACCTCCCTTCTGCCCCACAGCTTTCCCGCAGCAGGCTCTGGCTTCTACCTGGCAAGGCCTAGCGTATTAGTTTCCTTTGGCTGCTGTAACAAATCACTACACACTTAGCAGCTGAAAGCAACAGAAATGTACAATCTTACTGTTTTGGAGGCCAGAAGTCTGCAGTGGGTCCTCAGGGCTGCGTTCCTCCTGGAGGCTCTAGGGGAGAACCCATTCCCTTGCTTTTGCTGACTTCTAGCGGCTGCCCCTTCCTCCATCTTCAGAATCAGCTATGTAATATCTTTAAATGTCCCTGTCTTTCTACCCTGCTTCCATTTTCACACCTGCGCTGACTCTGACACCCTTGTCTCCCTTATAAAGACCCTTGTGGTTATATTGGGCCCATCTGATAAACTCTGATAATCTCCTCATCTCAAAACTTTCCATTTAATCACATCTGCAGAGTTCCTTTTGGCATGTAAGGTAACACATTCACAGGTCCTGGATTATGGACATCTTTGTGGGGGGCCACACCTAGCTAGGATGGTGACCTCCTCCCTAACCAGAGGGAGTAGTTCTCAACACGTTACCATGATCTCATGCTGTCCTTGTGGGGCAGCATGGATCCCCACAGTACAGACGGCAAGCCTCGCTGACTCCAAAGCCTGTGGCCTTGTTGCAATCTCAAGGTTGCCTCCAAGATTGGAAATAAACCCCTCCCTCCTGGAGCTCCCCCATGGCCCCTCTGCTTTGGCTGGCGTCCCGTTGGGTTTGCATCTTGGTCTGGCCTACAAGCTCCCTGAGGCAGAGGGGCCCTGGCATGGGGATTGGAGGAGGAGGCACTCAGACACCGTCAGAGTGGAAGGAGGGAGGATTTTGCCGGCTGCGGGACGAGTGGGCTCTGGAGGATCTATTCTTCCCCTGCCATATTTGCAACATTGTGTGTCTGTCCATTTTTCTGGCAGAGGGAGCAGAACTTCCACCAGATTTTCAGTGGAAGCTCCACCTCCAAGGATCAAGAAACCCTGTTCTGGGCTGCCCCTGATCCCCCCTTTCCTGGGCTGCCTTCTCTGAGCCTGCCTGTCACCAGGGCTCACTCAGCACCAGGGGACGATGCTGGGGACAGTGGAGAGGGAGTGGGATGAGAGACTGCTCCACGCTGCCCCCACTCCGCACCTGCTGTGAATTCCAGAAGGCCACTCAGACCTGTCTGGCCAGAAGGCAGGGGAGCTTTCTGGGTCACCATAAGCCAAGGCAGCCGAACGTGTGCAGGGACATGGGTGGGGATGGCAGTGCAACCCTGCTGCCTCCTCTAGATTGCTCACATCTGTCTGTGAGGCAGGCGGCCCCGTGCTGAAATGCAGATTTCAGAGGTAGGGGGCAAAAGTCTACTTTTCTTTCTTTCTTTTTCTTTTTTTGAGACGGAGTCTTGCTCTGTCATCCAGGCTGGAGTGCAGTGGCACGATCTTAGCTCACTGTAACTTCGCCTCCCAGGTGCAAGTGATTCTCCTGCCTCCGCCTCTCAAGTAGCTGGAATTACAGGCACTTGCCACCACACCTGGCTAATTTTTGTATTTTTGGTAGAGACGGGGGTTTCACCATGTGGGCCAGGCTGGTCTTGAACTCTTGACCTCAAGTGATCCACCCACCATGGCCTCCCATAGTGCTGGGATTACAGGCGTGAGCCACCGTGCCCAGCCAAGAGTCTGCTTTTCTAACAAGCATCCGGTGCTGCTGGTCCATGGCCACACTTTGAATACGAAGACCCAGAGGACCTGGGCCTACTTCTGTCCCTTTCTCCTCT
Source organism: Macaca mulatta (assembly GCF_049350105.2). Lineage (NCBI taxonomy): Eukaryota > Metazoa > Chordata > Mammalia > Primates > Cercopithecidae > Macaca > Macaca mulatta. The sequence goes on along the minus strand of NC_133408.1, from coordinate 168,214,234 downwards.
GCATTCGTTCAATGATTCGAATCTTTGGAGCTCCCACAATATGTTATTCTCCACCCTCCCCCCACCAGCTTCACACCCTGGCACTGACTGTGAGGGCCTGGCGGGGGGGCAGGGGGAGCTGCTGCCCACTCTCCTTTCCCTGGTGGGGTCTGGTCCCTCGGGGACCGGGCATGACCTTGCTCAGGGTGCCAGGATGAAGCAAGCGCTCCTCCACTGGGCTTCCCCGTCACCTCCCATGCTTCTGCCAGCCCTGCGTCTCTGTGATCTCCACACTCCCAGCTTTTCCTGCTCTTGGCCCTCATAGACATGACTTCACTCTCCTATCAACCAGCAGTGACCCCGCCTGGAAGAAGGAGGGTGGAGCGGCCTTCGCAGCTTTGCCAAAGCAGAACTGGAACACAGCTCTCTCCATTCCCAGGGAAGGTTGATCCAGGCACTTTATTCGGATTTCAGAATTTGGGATGGAGTTCGATGAATGGCTTACTACACCTTGTAAAACAGGAAGTGCGTTTTGAGCAATTTGCTCCGATAGCCAGAGGCACTAGTATTTCAGGTATGTCCCCTTCACCCAAGCCCTCATTCCTAGGCAGGTCTTACAAAGGGTTCCGCCAGCGCCCTCTACAGGCCACACAATCAGGGCTCCACTTGTGGTGGGGTGGGGAGCGCAGAAACGTGCAGACCACAAGATGTTTGCACGCACAGCCTGAACTCCAGAGATCCAGCCGCCCACCCACTGCCCAGGAGAGGGCCGGGGGGCCAGGGGAGAGAGAAAAGGAATGGAGGGCATCGGAAGGGCTCCTCTCTTCTCCCCCAGCAGCCCCAGGCACAGAGCATGTCCCCACCAGCCCCTGCCCCCAGCCTCCCTGCCCAGACAGGCCCTCTCACAGATCAGGGAGAGAAGTGGCCCCAGCACCAACATTGCCATTTAGCAATACTGCCACTTACATCACGAAGACCTCAGATCTCAGAGGAGACAGGGAGGAGAGCTGAGGTGAGGAGCCAGAGACTGCCATGAGGTGCCTCTCCAACTCTTGGCTGCAGGGAATGGAGAGGCCTGCAGAGGTGAGCTGGGGGCCTGTATTGGGGCTCCAGAGGGAGCATAAGGTGTCTTCCTTCATGCATGAAAACCCTGACTAGGCCTCATGTGGGTGCTGACCTGGTGGCTTTGTTGTGGTCCTTCCCCCGCCACAGGCCCCTCAGCCGCTCTTCTGTTCTCTGAGGACCTGAGGGATCATGACCTGGGAGGGGAGGGGGTTACAGGCAGGAGGTCTCCACTCCCCTGATGCAAGAAACAGCTGAGTTCGCCCGGCACCTGTGGAAAGCCTTCAGGTTGTCAAAAACCAAAGCCTCACTGAGGTTTGTTCCTACTTTGGTGTTGGTGCAGGAGAAGGGGCTTGGATCCGAGCCCCCAGTGCTGACATCGACCTACCACCCCATCCCCCTTACCCTGTGCCTGGGTGGTCCAAGGGTCTTCGGCAGGGTGGGAGGGGCAGGAGTGGGGGACTGTGCTCTAAGTGGGCAAGTTGTGTGCCTTTTCACAGTGACAGGAGAACCAGGACAGTCTGCCCTGGGGCCTACTTTGCCCTACAAAACAGATCAGTCCTGCAGATGGTGCATAGCTCCTCCCAGCTGCCAGCCTCCTCACCTCTTTACCTGCTAGTGAGAGTGCACCTGCACCTGTGGTCCAGCCCCTGGCAAGACTCCTCTTCTGGCGGCTTGCATCTCTTCCTTGCCCCCCGGCCCTGTCCTGGTGTCCCCCACTACCAATCTCTCCTGTTCACTGACCCAGACTTCTCCACCTCCCCCACTGCACCCAGTGGCTTCATCTTTCACTCCTTGGAACCCTAGTGCTGTAGTAAGAATAGTAGCAAACACTCACAAAGTATATCTATGTGCCGGTCACTGTTTAAAGCCCTCTGTGTATACTGACTTATTTAATGGTGGCAGTAACTCTAGGACAGAGAGACAATTATTATCCCAATTTTGCAAACGAGAAATCTGTTATGTTGGGAAACAGTAAGATTGAGTTAAGCCTAAGGACTGAAGAAAGAAGGAGATAGAGACCAGCAAAGCAGGCCTTTGGGAGCAGTCATCCTTGTCCAAAGATGAAAAGACTTGTTTTTTGTAATTACAAAGTAATGTGTGCAGCAGACTTCCCTGGCCCTTGCCCTACCTACTACTGATCCCCAAGAGCTAAAGGCACAAAGGGATGAAAAACAGGCACCCAGGGCTGGGCACAGTGGCTCACGCCTATAATCCCAGCACTTGGGGAGGCTGAGGCAGGCCAATCACTTGAGGTCAGGAGTTCGAGAGCAGCCTGGCCAACATGGTGAAACCCCGTCTCTACTAAAAACACAAAAATTATCTGGGCCTGGTGGCATGTGCCTGTTGTCCCAGCTACTCACAAGGCTGAGGCACGAGAACCGCTTGAACTCGGGAGGCAGAGGTTGCAGTAATCAGAGATCCTATCACTGCACTCTAGCCTGGGCGACAGAGGGAGACTCTGTCTCAAAAAAAAAAAAAAAAAGAAAGAAAAAAAAAAGAAAAAAATCAGGCACCCACTGGAGGGCCCTTCTGCTGGCCTGTTCCTACTCTCTAGTCCTAGGATCCAGGGCAGGAGGGGAGAAGGCCAGGGACCAGAGCCAGGAGGGCTCCTGGGTTCCAGGCTCTATTCCTCAAGCCGCCCCCCTCACCATTCTGCTTCTTGTTCACCTCCAGTTTTCTTCATTTCTCTTGGGAGAGAGCTGGGCCTGGCCCTGTGGGTGCTAGGAAAGGTGTTCTGGCCTGCCTGGGAGGAGACAGCCCCGCAGAGTTGGGCTGAGGTGCCCTCATTCCAGGCCTGTCTTTTCTTGACATCCCTGTCATGGTCCTTCCCCTCTGCTTTCCCTTTGCTCTGACTCCCAGACCCAAAACAAACTCTACTTTCCGGTGCTTGGTGCCTCAGTACCATGCTGTTCCTGGTCCACTGTCCTCTCCCAGAAGGAATTCAGCCCTAGGAGTATCCCTAGAATGTGGCCTCACTCTCTGCCCCTGGAGAAGGAGAGAAAACCTCAGAGTATGGTTGAAAAAGGGAGAGAGAGCAAACGGCTGAGCTCAGAGAGGCCAGACTAGGAAGTGGCTGTTGGAAAGATGTTAGCCATGGCCACTGGGAGCGGGTGAGGGAGATCAGAGTCTGGGACCCAGAAAGATGACAGGGCCCTTAGATGACAGAGGCATTCTGGGTGTTGAGATATACACCTGGGTGATTTGTTTTGTATTGATTCTAAATATCACTCTTTAAATTGTGATTGCAATATAATCTATGGGCCAGATACAGTGGCTCATGCCTGTAATCCCAGTACTTTGGGAGACCAAGGTGGGAGGATTGCTTGAGGCCAGTTTAAAACCAGCCTGGGTAACATAGGGCTAACTTTAAAAAAAAGTAGCCAGGTGTGGTGGCACACACTTGTAGTTATAGCTACTCATGAGGCTGAGGCAGGAGAATCCCTTGAGCCCAGGAGTTCCAGGTTGCAGTGAGCTATGATCATGCAACTATACTCCAGCCTGGGCAATTGAGTGAGACCCTGTCTCTTAAAAAAAAAAAAAAAAAAAAAAAAAAAAAAAAAAAGTGGTCTATGGACAAGCCATGACTAGGAGAAAATATTTGCAAAGGATATAGCTGATAAAGGACTGTATTGAAAATATTTTTTCTTTCTTTCCTTCCTTACCTTCTCTTCTCTTGTCTTCTCTTCTGTCTTTCTTTCTTTCTTTTTTTTTTTTGAGACAGAGTCTTGCTTTGTTGCCCAGGCTAGAGTGCAGCGGTGCAACTTGGGCTCACTGCAACCTCTGCCTCCCAGGTTCAAGCGATTCTTCTGCCTCACCCTCCTGAGTAGCTGGGATTACAGGCACCTGTGACCATGCCCGGCTAATGTTTGTATTTTTAGTAGAGATGGGATTTCACCATGTTGGCCATGCTGGTCTCGAACTCCTGACCTCAAGTGATCTGCCCGCCTTGGCCTCCCCAAGTGCTGGTATTACAGGCATGAGCCACTGTGCCTGGCCAAGAACCCTTAACACTCAATAATAAGAAAAAGAACAATGTGATTTAAACATGGGCAAAAGAGCTGGAAGGATAGCCCAGCAAAGAAGATATACAGACAGAAAATAAGCATATGAAAGATTCTAAACATCATATGTTGTTAGGAAATGGCAAATTAAAACAACAGTGAGAAACTACTACATACCCATTGGAATGGCAAAAATCGAAAACAGCAAATGCTGGCAAGGATGTAGAGCAACAGGAACGCTTATTCATTGCTGGTGGGAACGCAACAGGGTACAGTCACTTTGGAAGAGAGTTTGGCAGCTCCTTATAAAACTAAATACACTGTTGCCACATGATGCAGTAATTGTGTTCCTCGGCATACCCCAATGAATTGAAAACTGTCCACAGAAAAACTTGCACAAGGATGTTTATAGCAGCTGTATCCATAATTGAAAACTTGGGAAGTAACCAAGATGTCCTTCTTGGTTACGGATAAATAAACTGTGGTACATCCAGGCGATGGAATATTATTCAGTGCTAAAAAGAGGTAGAGTGGGCATGGTGGTGCATGCCTGTAATCCTGTGGGAGGCCGAGGCAAGCAGATTACTTGAGCTCAGAAGTTTAAGACCAGCTTGGGCAACACGGTGAAACCTTGTCTCTACAAAAAGAAATACAAAAATTAGCCAGCATGGTAGCATGCACTGGTAGTCCCAGCTACTCAGAGGCTGAGGTGGGAGGATCACTGGATCACTTGAGTCTGAGAGGCAGAGGTTGCAGTGAGCCAATATCACACCACTGCACTCCAGCTTCGGCCTGCGTGACAGAGTGAGACCCTGTCTCCAAAAATAAAATAAAATAAAATAAAATAAAATAAAATAAAATAAAATAAAATAAAATAAAATAAAAGGGAGCTATCAAGCCATGAAAATACATCATGGAGGAAACATAAATGAATATGACTGAGCCAATCTGAAAACATGCTGTGTGATTCCAACTATATGACATTCTGGAAAGGGCAAAACTATGGAGACAGTAAAAGGATCATTGGTTGCCAAGGGTTAGAAGGGAGGAAGGAATGAGTCGGTGGAACATGGAGAATATTTAGGGCAGTGAAATTGTGCTGTATGGTACTATCATGGTGGATACGTGTCATTATACGTTCGTCCAGACCCACAGACTGTACAGTCCTAGAGACATCCCTATATAAACTGTGGATTTTGGGTGATAACAATGTGTCAATGTAGTTCACTTACTGTCACAAATGTACCATTCTGGTGAGGGATGTTGATAATGGGGGAAGCTGTGCTGTGTGGGCGGAGAGCTTATGGGAAATGTCTGTACTTTCCACTCAATTTTGTTGTGAACCTAAAACCGCTGTAAAAATGTAAAGTCTATTAAAAAAATTTTTTTTGAGATGGAGTCTTGCTCTGTTGCCCAGGCTGGAGTGTAGTGGCACAATCTTGACTCACTGCAACCTCCGTCCCCGGGGTTCAAGCGATTATCCTGCCTCAGCCTCCCGAGTAGCTGGGATTGTAGGTGCCCACCACCACTCCTGGCCAATTTTTGTATTTTTAGTAGAGGCGGGGTTTCACCATGTTGGCCAGGCCAGTCTCGAACTCCTGACCTCAGGTGATCCACCCACCTCTGCCTCCCAAAGTGCTGGGCTTACAGGCAAGAGCCACTGCACCTGGCCTATTAATAATTTTTTAAAGTATTGAGTAAAAAAGGAAACAGAATGAGGTCGATTACCCAATGCCATTCGTGTAAATTAAAAGCATAAATACAAATAAAATAGTATTCCATGTCAAAAAAAATCTATGTTCAGGCCAGACAATTAGGAATACACAGAAAAATAAATGTAATAATTGTGATGCTATTGTATATATGCTTTTATGTCCTGCTTTTTATAAAAACTAACGTATATATAACATTATAATGTAATTATTTTTCATTTTATTACAATCTTTAACACTTTATTTATTATTATTATTATGTTTGAGACAGAGTCTTGCTCTGTCGACCAGGCTGGAGTGCAGTGGTGCAATCTCGGCTCACTGCAACCTCCGCTTCCCAGATTCACGCCATTCCCCTGCCTCAGCCTCCCGAGTAGCTGAAACTACAGGTGCCTGCCACCATGCCTGGCTAATTTTTGTTGTATTTTTTAGTAGAGACGGGGTTTCACTGTGTTAGCCAGGATGGTCTCAATCTCTTGACCTCATGATCTGCCTGCCTTGGCCTCCCAAAGAGCTGGGATTACAGGCGTGAGCCACTGCGCCTGGCCTAACATTTTATTTTTAACAGTTGCATACTGTTGTTCCATAATTTATTTAGCCATTTCCCTATTTTTTTTTTTTAATTGAGATGGAGTCTGGCTCTGTCGCCCAGGCTGGAGTGCAATGATGCGATCTTGGCTCACTGCAACCTCCGCCTCCCGGGTTCAAGTGATTCTTCTGCCTCAGTCTCCTGAGTAGCTGCGACTACAGGTGTGCACCACCACGCCCAGCTAATTGTTTTGTATTTTTAGTATAGACGGGGTTTTGCCATGTTGGCCAGGCTGGTCTTGAACTCCTGACCTCAGGTGATCCACCCACCTCCACCTCCCAAAGTGCTGGGATTACAGGCATGAGCTACCGCACCTGGCTGCTATTTCCCTATTGTTAAGACCGTGTGGTCGTGTCCAGTGTTTTGTTGTTATAAATAATGCTGTCGAGAATATCCTTAAGCTTTTGTTGTTGTTTGTTTGTTTGTTTGTTGTTTGAGACAGGATCTGGTTCTGTCTCCAGGCTGAAGTGCAGTGGTGCGATCATGGCTCACTGCAGCCTTGACTTCCTGGCCCCAACCAGTCCTCCTGCCTCGGCCTCCTGAGTAGCTGGGACCACAGACATGTACCACCACGCCCAGCTAATTTTTATATTTTTTGTAGGGATGGAGTTTCACCATGTTGGCCAGGCTAGTCAAACTCCTGAGCTCAAGCAATCCACCCACCTCAGCCTCCCAAAGTGCTGGGATTACAGGCTGAAAGGGAAATGTCTTTTGGTAGAGAGATTGACTATTGTTGTTGTTTTGGTTAGAAATGGTTGACTAAAAATAGTTCTATTTTGAACATGACAGGTTTGAAGTATCTCTTAGATAGCCAAGCAGAGATGTCAGGTAGGTGGTTCGGTAAGATTTGTCTACAGGTTAGAGGTCAGAGTTGGCATTTCCTAGATAGATGGGATTACCTACGAAAAACTGTAGATGGAGGAGGCAGAGCAACAAAAGAGGAGAGCCAAGAAAATGCGGTGTCTCTGAAGGCAAGAGAGTGAGTCCTCAAGAAGAAAGAGTAAATGATTGTGATGGTTAATTTTAGGTATCAACTTGACTGGGCTCAAGGGTGCCCAGATAGCTGGTAAAATATTATTTCTGTGTGTGTCTCTGAGGGTATTTCAGGAAGAGATTAGCAGTTGAATCAGAAGACTGAGTAGAGTTTACCCCCACCAATGAGAATAGCCATCATCCAATTGTTTGAGAGGTTGAAGAGAACAAAAAGTCAGAGGAGAGATGAATTTTCTCTCTGCTTGAGCTGGGCATCCGTCTCCTCATGCCCTTGGACATTGGTGCTCCTGTTTCTCCAGGCTTGAACCAGGACTTACACCATTGGTTCCCCCAGTTCTCAGCCTTCAGGTTTGGACTAGAACTATACCACCAGCTTTCCTGGGCCTTCAGCCTACAGACAGCAGATTGTGGGACTTCTCAGCTTCCCTAATTGCATAAGCCAATCTGTCATAATAAATCTCTTCCTACATACCTACATATATCCTTTTGGTTCTGTTTCTCTGGAGAACCTTGACAAATACAGTGATCAGTGAGATCTACTGTTTCAACAAGGTCAAGGAAGAAGACCCAGCTCCACTGGACATAGCGGGCTAAAAGTCAGAATGACTTGGCAAGAGCTATTCGGTAAAGCAGCAAGATGGATGCCAGACTGGAGTACGGGGTGAGAATGTGGAGACAATACATGCAGACAACTGTGCTGGGAAGAGCAGGGAAATGGGGTGGGAACCCGATTAGTGCTGCTTCCCATTTCTTTGAACTTCCTGGTGATTCTTATGCCAATATCACAGTTTTTGTTTGTTTGTTCATTTACCTTTGTAAGTATTGTTTATCATTGTAGCTTTGTAAGTATAGTTTAACATGTATGTAAATGAATAAATACAAACCGTCCAAGGGAGCAAGTTTCTGCCATGGATCCCACTTGCTACTCTTCTTTTTCAAAAGGGTTTATTTTCCCCCATTATTCTCACTAATGAGCTTTAAAATAATTATTTCAAACTTTAAAAATATATTGATAATTTATTTTATTTTATTTTATTTTATTTGAGAAGGAGTCTCACTCTGTCACCCAGGCTGGAGTACAGAGTGCAGTGGCATGATCTTGGCTCACTACAACCTCTGGCCCCCCAGGTTCAAGTGATTCTCCTGCCTCAGCCTCCCAAGTAGCTGGGATTATAAAGATTATACGCCACAACGTCTGGCTAAATTTTGTATTTTTAGTGGAGACAGGGTTTCACCATGTTGGCCAAGCTGGTCTCAAACTCCTGACCTCAAGTGATTCGCCTGCCTCGGCCTCCCAAAGTGTTGGGATTACAGGTGTGAGCCACCGCGCCTGGCATACATTGATATTTTAATCGAAATAGTACTAAAAATAGAAATCAAGTTGGAGAGAATAACCTTATAAAATGTTGAGGGGCTCTCTCCATAAATAAGAGTTGTTTCTCCATTTATCAGAGCCTCTTCTATCTCTCTCAATAAAGTTGTATGGTTTTCTTCACAAAAGTTCATTTTTTGATAAACTTATTTCTGTCTGTAATGCACTTTGTTTATATGGAATGGGATATTTAGCTTTAATCTAATCACAGTTTCTTCTAATAGTTTTCTAACTGTTTCACAAAGTAATTTTTTTTTTTTTTTTTTTTTTGAGACAGTCTCGTTCTGTTGCCCAGGCTATAGTGCAGTGTTTCGATCTCGGCTTACTGCAACCTCTACCCCCAAGGCTGAAGTGGTCCTCCTGCCTCAGTCTATCCGGTAGCTAGGACTACAGGCATGCCCAGCTAATTTATTTATTTATTTATTTATTTATTTATTTATTTATTTATTTATTTTTGAGAGGGAGTCTCACCTCCTGGGTAGCTGGGATTAGACACGTGCCACACACCAGGCTAATTTTTGTATTTTCAATAGTGAAGGGGTTTCACCATATTGGCCAGACTGGTCTCAAACTCCTGACCTAGGTAATCCGCCTGCCTCGGCCCCCAAAGTACTAGAATTATAGGCGTGAGCCACCTCACCTGCCCAATGCCCCACTAATTTTTATATTTTTTGTAGAAACATGGTTTTGCCATAATGCAATTAGCCAGGTATGGTGGCGTGTGCCTGTAGTCCCAGCTACTTATGAGGCTTGTTTAGCCAATAATAATATTTTAACTTTTCCTTTGTTCTTTTCCAATATTTTTTCTCCTCCTCCTTCTTTTTCTCCTCCTTAGTCTTCTCCCCTCCTCCTTCTGTTCTCTTTATCCTCGGCCTTGTTCGTCTGGTCTTATTGCATTGGCTACAAATTGTAAAACAAAGTTAAATGTCAATATTGACAGCAGAATCTCTATTTCTTTCTCTCTCTCTCTTTTTTTTTTTTTTTTTTTTTTGAGACAGAGTCTTGCTCTGTCACCCAGGCTGGAGTACAGTGGCACAATCTCAGCTCACTGCAACCTCTGTCTCTCGAGTTCAAGTGATTCTCCTGCCTCAGCCTCCCGAGTAGCTGGGACTACAGGCACGCATCATCACGCCTGGCTAACTTTTGTATTTTTAGTAGAGAAAGGGTTTTGCCCTGTTGGCCAGGCTGGTCTTGAACTCCTGACCTCAAGTGATCCGCCCACCTTGGCCTCCCAAAGCTGGGATGACAGGCGTGAGCCGCTGTGCCCAGCCCTTTTTAGTTATTTTAAAATGTACAATAACTTATTGCTGACTGTAGTCAACCTGTTGTGTTATCAATACCAGATCTTATTCATTCTATCTAATTATATTTTTGTACCCTTAACCATCCCCACTTCTTCCCACCGCCACTACCATTTCCAGCCTCTGGTATCCCTCTACTCTGTATTTCCATGACTTCAATTATTTTCATTTTTAGCTCCCACAAATAAGTAAGACCATGGGAAGTTTGTCTTTCTGTGCCTTGCTTATTTCACTCAACATAATGACCTCCAGTTTCATCTATGTTGCTGCAAATGGCAGGATCTCATTCTTTCATGTGGCTGAATAGTACTCCATTGTGTATATGTACCACAGTTCCTTTTCTTTTTAAATTTTTCCTTAAAATTTTTTTTATCAACTCTTAAGTTCTAGGGTATATGTGCAGAATGTGCAGGTTTGTTACATAGGTAAACGTGTGCCATGGTGGTTTGCTGCAAATCAACCCATCACCCAGGTATTAAGCCCAGCACCCATTGGCTGTTCCACCTGGTGCTCTCCCTCCCCCTACTTCCCTGACAGGCTGCACAGTTTCTTTATCCATTCATCTGTTGATGGACACTTAGGCTGCTTCCTAATGTTCCCTATTGTGAATAGTGGCACAATAAACTTGGGAGTGCAGATATCTCTTTGATATACTGATTTGTCTTCTTCTTTTTTTTTTTTTTTTTTTGAGACAGAGTCTCACTCTGTCGCCCAGGTTGGAGTGCAGTGGCTTGATCTTGGCTCACTGCAACCTCCGCCTCCCGGGTTTCAGTGATTCTCCTGCCTCAGCCTCCTGAGTAGCTGGGATTACAGGCCTGCACCACCATGCCCAGCTAATTTTTGTATTTTTAGTAGAGATGGGGTTTCACCATGTTGGTCAGGCTGGTCTTGAACTCCTAACCTCAAGTGATCCGCCCACTTCGGCCTCCCAAAGAGCTAGGATTACAGGCGTGAGCCACTGTGCCTGGCCTCTGCTCTGATTTGTATTATTATTTTTCTTCTACCAAGTTTGGGATTGTCGCCTTGGCTTGTAAAAAAAAAAAAAATAAGAAAAACATGAAATAACAAAAAAAGTTTCAGTTTGGTTTGCTCTGGATGTCCTAGTTCTTTAAGATGCATTATTAGGTTGTTTATTTGAGGTTTTACTACTTTTTTGATGTAGGTGCTTATAGCTGTAAACTCTCCTCTTAGTACTGCTTTTGCCATATCCCATAGGTTTTGGTATGCTGTGTTTCCATTATCATTTGTTTCAAAATCTTTCAATTTCCTTCTTGATTCCTTGCTTGACCCACTGGTTATTCAGGAACATTTTGTTTAATTTCCATGTGTTTGTGTAGTTTCTAAAGTACCTCTTATTGATTTCTAGTTTTATTCCATTGTGGTCAGAGAAGGTACTTGATATATATATATATATTTTAGTTTTAAAGTCTTGTTTTGTGGACTAACATATAGTCTGTGCTATATGTTATGATCCATGTGCTAAGAGGAATGTGTATTCTGCAGCCATTGGATGAAATGTTCTATAAATATCTATTAGGTCCATTTGGTCTGTAGTACAGAACAAGTCTGCTGTTTCTTTGTTGATTTTCTGTGTGGATGATCTGTCCAATGCTGAAACTGAGGTGCTGAAATCTCTAGCTATTATTGTATTGGGGTCTATCTGTCTCTTTAGCTTTAATGATATTTGCTTTATATATCTGGGTGTCATAGGTATGCTTAAAAAAAAAATAAGAAAATGGGCTGGACTAGGTAGCTCATGACTGTAATTCCAGAACTTTGCAAGGCTAAGGTGGGAGGGTCAGGCTGAACCCAGGAGGTTGGTGCTTCAGTGAGCTGTGATTGTGCCACTTCATTCCAGCATAGGTGACAGAGCAAGACTCTGTCTCAATAAGAGAGAGAGGAAGGAAGGAAGAGAGAAGGGAAAAGAAGAAAAAGAGAAGGAAGGAAGGAAGGAAGGAAGAAAGGAAGGAAGGAAGGAAGGCAGATGAACATCCATGTATCTGTCTCATAGATTAAGAAATAAAACATCACTGGTATCTTAGAAGCCCCTTGGGTTTCCCTCCTGAGTCATAACCACTCCCTCCTTGTCTTCCTTACCCCAGGGAATGACTCTCTTGACTTTTAGGTTAATCCTTCCCTTGCTTTTGTCTATGGTCTTTACCATATGTGTGTATATTCCTAAACAATATTGGGAAGCAAACATAATCGTAATATGAAAAGAAAGGACAATTTTTTACTAGATGAAGACTCCCAGGATTATTTTAATCTACAGTCCTGGGAAGCACAGGACTCCCTGCAATGAGGGCATGTGGCTGGGCTGTAGCATCAGCCAGACCTTGGACATCTGGATGGAATATGGTCAGGGGCAGCTGGCTGCTCTGTGCTTTCTGCCTGGGAGCTCACTTCTATCTCCTTCTTTCATGGGCAGGTCAAGTGCAAACTTCCTGATCAGGCAGCAGGGTGTGGCAAGGAGAACATGAACTCTACAGCACTTGGTCAAGATAAGGCTAGTACAATTCGGTATCAGGGCCAGGCTCACCAGACATTCTGATCTGAGTCAGGTTCCGAAAATGGTACACTGACAGCAGGGGTCTTGGTGGTGATAGCTACCAGTGTGTCTGTCTCCTGAGTTAGTCACACTGCTCCAATCTGAACTGGCATCCCTTTGCATGTGGTGCACAGCTGCTATCTTGGGATCCCCCTCCACTGTCTTCCCAGGGCCTCCCTTTGCTTCTACCCTGTGGCAGATCTCTATTTCTGGCAGCCTGTGCCTTCTACTTTCCTGGTTGACTCTCTCGTTTTGGTGGAGCACTTTCTCCAGTAGCGTTTTCAGATATTCTGCATGCGAGGCAAACCTTTTGAAATCTCATACGTCTGAGGATGTAAATACCTGTATTCTAACTCCTTACTTGATTAATAGTTTGAATGGGTATAAATTCTCGGTTGAAAGCAATTTTCTTCAAAATTTTGAAGGTATTGCTTTTCACTTCCAGTGTTGCTGTTGAGAAATTCAAAACATTTATGATAATTGAGTCTTTGTATGTTTTTTTCTTTCTATCTGGAAATTTCTAGACTCTTCTCTTTAATTTATCTTGGTGTGGGTTTATTTTAATCTACAGTGTTGGGGACTTGGTGGACCATTTTATGATCTGGCAACTCGTGTCCTTCTGTTCTAGAAAATTTCTTCATATTCGATCATTGATTATTTTCTCTCTTCCATTTTCCTCTGGTTCTTTTTTAATTTTGTTTTCTTTCATTATTTTTCATTTTTTTAATAGCCCTGGGAGGAAGCCAGAGCCACAAATGCATTTGAAGTGCCAATGATCAACTTGATGCAGGATCTTTCCTTCCTTCCTTTCTTCCTTCCTTCCTTCCTTCCTTCCTTCCTTCCTTCCTTCCGTCCGTCCGTCCGTCTTTTTTCTGGCAGGGTCTCGCTTTGTCACCTAGGCTGGAGTGGAGTGGTGTGATCATGGGTCACGGCAACCTTCACCTCCCGGGCTCAATTAATCCTCACCTCAGTCTTCCAAGTAGCTGGGATTACAGGCATGTGCCACCATGCCCAGCAAATTTTAAAATTTTTCTTATAGAGACCAGGTCTCACTCTGTTGCCCAGGCTGGTTTCGAACTCTCAGGCTCAAGTGATCCTCCCGCCTTGGGTCTCCCAAAGTTCTGGGATTACAGATGTGAGCCACTGCACCCAGCCCTCTTTTTCTTTTTAGAACATTTATGTTGATGCTGAATTCCTGGAATTATCTTCTAATGCTCTTATATTTTCTCTCCTATATTTTCTATCTTTTAGTATGTTTGCTTTACTTCCTAGGGAGATTTAATCAACGTTATCTTCTAATCTTTCTATTGAGGGTTTTTGTTTCTGCTGTCATGATCTTTTTCTTTTTCTTTCTTTCTTTCTTTCTTTTTTTTTTTTTTTTGAGAGGTGATCTTGCTATGTTGTCCAGGCTGGTGTTGACCTCCTGGGCTCAAGACATCCTGCTGTCTCAGCCTTCTGAGTAGCTGGTATTACAGGCATGGGGCCACTGTGCCTGGCTTATGCTGTCATTATTTTATTTTCCAAGGCATTATTGTTACTGTTACTGTTCTCTGAATGTTCCTTTCTATAGCATTTTATTCTTGTTTCATGGATACAGTGCCTTCTCACGTCTCTGAGGATATTAACAATGATCTTTTTGGTGCCCTGTTCTTTTTGTGTAACTTGTTTCTCTAAGTTACTTTTCCTGATTGTTTTGTCTCTCACTTCTGTGTTAAAAAATGTCCTATATGTCTGGTAATCTTTGGTCATGATTAAGGTTGAGGGTTGGGGGTAGGAGGTTGGTGGGAAACTCCAAGCTCACAGGTTGGGTTTGCTACAGTAGGGCGATCTAACCGGGTTGTTTGTGGAGAACCCCCTATGTCAGAATGTTTAGATGGGTAGGATGGTAAAATGCCCCAGTATAGAATCTTCTAGTCTCCAGCCTGGAAGCAAAGGTCCTGCTCCTAGCACTTTGGGAACCAGTTCTGGGAGAAGACTCAGGGTTTCTGTATTCAGCATTCAATATGACTTGGTCACTTAATTCCCTCATTTTCAGCATTTTCAGTCTGGCATATCTGTTCACAACTCTACCGGAAGTTTCCCCAGTCCAGATACCTTCTATCTTACCTTCTTCAGAGAAAAATCCTCCAGACTCTTGTGTTATGAGAAAGACTGTTGTCCAGTGGTTTGGAGTTAGGGAAGAGGTCTAGGGACCTAACTGTGTTTCAGCTCAGTCCCTACTTTAGCAACCTTTCCCGCAGTTCTAGAGATATCTTGGAATGCCATTTTCTGTGCCTTCTGAGAGCCTTGCAATGTAAATCAAGTTGGCTCTCGGTTTTCCCCACTGTCAGTTTGGGATGTCTGTTTCCTCGGGGCTGGTAAGTCAGTAACTGCATGACTGCCTACCATCCTGTCTCAAAAATACTATTGCTATTGTCTCCTTTCCTGGTCTTTGCATCCTTGTAGGTTTATCTCTTGATTTGAAAATGTCTTTACTGAAGTTTTAGTGGGGTTTTGGGAGGGAGTGAAATTAGATATATGCATTCAATTACCATCTTAACCCAGAACCCTTACTTCCTTTTCTAATATATTTTAAAAATTATTCCTGGGAATAACCCCACTGGGTCATGGAGGATTGCTATCTTAATGTACTGGGATATGTTTATTTCTGTCTTTCCACGTAGAAATCTTTAAGTGAACATGATTAGCAGGAAATGGGCTTTTCTATGAGGAGGATTCAAAGAAAATGTCTCCAGTAGGATAACTTTTATTAAGCATATGAAAGAAAATTAGAGGCTGAATCCCAGTTTGCAGCCTCTGGGCAACTCCTAATGGACTTCGGGGTGGGGGCAGGGTATGATAACCCCTGGGGGTGCATCTGGAGATGTCCTTTGCAATGCTTTGTTAAGGGACCTGGAATAAATCTCAGACTTTATCATTGATGACCCTGAGAGTAGCTCAGTTGGTGGCCTGATTTGATTTTACATCAATTGGCAGGGCTCTGTTATAAGCAAGATGCCTTTCTGAAATGTAACCCATTGCCCACGTGGACCCCAGAACCATTCATCATTATTTACTTATCAAATAGCCATGGACCGTGTCCACAAAGTGCTAAGCTAGCTCTCAATTACTGAGACAGAATCTGCCCTAGGTAACTCTTTAAGCAACACCAGCGCCCGCTACCACCCGCCGTCCCCCACCCTGCAATTCCCACAACCTTCCAGAGAAGAAGAGAGGGGATATAGATGGAAAGGGAATTCAGGGTCATATACAAGGCTATAACATGGTAACAATAATTTTTCTCTCTCTGTGGCTTGTGATGATGAATAAGTAAGGAGACTCTTATAAAGCACCCACTATCATTCCTGGCACACAGTTGGAGGTTTAGATTTTGAGGGAAAGTTTTAAATGGTGCAGGGAGCCAGTGTTTCATGTTCTGATACTTTTAAATTACTAGCATTGTTAGAAGAAAACACGAAGGGATTTAGAGACTCAAAACCACATAAATGAGTCAGTACTACTTAAATTAGTCACTACTACAGCTTAACGGGGTCCATGAAGTATACATAGTGACTGCTCAGTTTTCTTGGTCATCTTCAACATGTGTCAGCTTTTGCCTGAGCTCTCGTACTTTCTGTGAAGGGGCAAGCTCTTTTTTCTTTGTTTTTCATTTTGAGACAGGGTCTTGCTCTGTTGCCCAGGCTGGAGTGTAGTGGTATGATCACAGCTCACGGCAACCTCCACCTCCAAGGCTCAAGTAATCCTCCAGTCTCAGCCTCCCAAATAGCTGGGACTACAGGTGCCTGCCACCATACCCCATCACGCCCAGCTAATTTTTCTTTCCTTCCTTCCTTCCTTCTTTCCTTCCTTCCTTCCTTCCTCCCTTCCTTCCTTCTTTCCTTCCTTCCTTCCTTTCTCTTTCTTTCTTTCTCTTTCTTTCTTTCTTTCTTTCTTTCTTTCTTTCTTTCTTTCTTTCTTTCTTTCTTTCTTTCTTTCTTTCTTTCTTTCTGCTTGCCTGCTGTTTGTTTTTGTTTTATCTTTTGCTATGTTGCGCAGGCTGTTCTTGAATCCCAGGGCTCAAGCAATCATCCTGCCTCAGTCTCCCAAAGTGTTGGAATTACAGGCGTGAACTACTGAGCCCAGGCTTTGATTGTACTGTTCTCCCCACATCTTTTACTAGAAATCAGTTGTAATCCACTTCTCACAAGCAGCTTAGCTCACCATTCTTTCTGGCAACCATTTCTGAAACAGTATTTTTGAGAGATCCGTTTTAGCGAAAAGACACGTCGCACAGGGAATGGCGTTTGACAGTTCACCTGTGAAGTGTTGGAGGCACTGCTGTGTAGCAGTGCAACTGTTGAAAACCACCTGGTAGTGCAGAGGGCCGGCAGGGAGACGGTTCCAGTTTCTACCAAGCTGTGCAATCTTGGGCAAATGCGGTAATTTTCTGTGTCTTCATTTAACTATCTGCAAAGTGCGGACATACACAGGGTTGCGGTGAGGACTCATGAGATAAAGGAAGTAGAAGTGCCCATTGTACTTCTACTTAGCAAACGGTGGGGCTCTTATTGCCCAGGGTGCCATCCTGGGCAGGCTGCCATGTGTGCGTGTGTGTGCGCTCACCCTCCGGCCTGCGAGTGTGTTTCCTGGCCAAGGCGCGCGTGTGGATGTGTGTGCTGTGCCGCCCTGGGAGTGTGTGATTGCCCTCGCCAGGCTCACAGTGAGGAGCCCGCCGTGGTTGATTGACAGCGCTGGGTGAATGAGCGCGCGTGTAGGCGCCCGACACCGAGGTGGCCGCGGCTCCGCGCTGCTGTGCGCGCCTGCCTGCCCGCCCGGGTGTGGGGGGACGGCGGGCGGAGGGTTGGGTGGGAGGAGGAGGAGGAGGAGGAGGAGGAGGAGGAGGAGGAGGAGGAGGAGGGAGGGCGCGGGAGCAAGGGCGGGCAGGAGGGAGGGCCGTCAGAGCGGGCTGCCGCGGAGCTTCGGCGCTGGCGGCTTCGCCGGGCAGCGAGGCTGGGAGCCAGGAGGCGGCGCCGCGGGGAGGGAGCGCGGAGTGCGGAGCGCGGGGCCGGGCCGCCCGCCTGGTGAGAGCGCTGCGGGCCGCGGGCCGGGCCAGGGGCGGATCAGGGGCAGCGGGGCGGCGAGGCTGCGGTCTCTGGACTAGGCGAGGGGGCGCCGGGAGCTGGGAGTCCGGATCTTCAGTCGGAGCGCTGGGCACAGCAGAGAGAAGCGGTGAGACACCACGGAGCGTTGCCCAGCTGGGCGCCAGGGCCACCATGACCACCCCTTTTCCGGGACTCGGCGAGGAGACCTGCCTGCTGGAGGGACCCCGGGGAGCAGGGCGGCCGGTTCAGGCTGGGGGTGTGTGTGCGTGTGCGCGCGCGTGTGTGCATGTGTGCCTGCGAGGGGTGGTGGGCGTGTACGAGTGTGGGGGTATGGCGGTGTGTGGCATGTGTCTGTGTGTGTGAATGTGTGTAGGGGGTGTGCATCTCTCTGTACAGTACATGCCGTGTGTGTGTGTGTGTGTGTGTGTGTGTGTGTGTGTGTGACAGGGGAGGCCGGGAGGTCACAGAGCTTGGGTCTGAACCCATGCAGAAAGGAGAGGGGCTTGGCAGGACGGAGTGTGTGTGTGTGTGTGTGTATGTGTGTGTGTGCAGGGGCAGGGGTGTGTGAAGGGTGAGTGTGTCACGGGCGCTAGGTGTGGCTATGTGTGTGATGTAAGGGTGCCGGGTGCACGTGTGTCCCTGGCTCACCCTCCCTTCCCCCACCAGATGTGTGCGCATGGAGGAGAGAGTTCTGGGGAGGGGGTAGGAGTCCGCCGCAGCTGCCTGCCATTCACCCAGCTTGCCTGCCTGGCGTTCTCCTCCAGGAAGCCGGAGATCGCCAAGCTGCTCCTACCCCGAATACTTCTAGGGTCCTGGGGAAGGGAACAAGCCTAGACCCAGGAAAGGGGAGGGGCTGGAGGGAAGGTGCTTCTGCCAGATTGGGAACCTTGTTTCTCTGGCCAGAGGCTGGGCGGCCTTCGGACTGGGCCAGATCACTCAGAGCTGGCTTCACCCCTCCCGAGGCCCTGTGCCCCCTGGGGTCTGAGAGTGAGAGTGCCAGCACTT
Organism: Macaca mulatta; assembly: GCF_049350105.2. Lineage (NCBI taxonomy): Eukaryota > Metazoa > Chordata > Mammalia > Primates > Cercopithecidae > Macaca > Macaca mulatta. Next base: position 168,195,587 of record NC_133408.1, on the reverse strand, counting down.
CTGGCTGGGGCGGGAGGTGGGGGTTGGAATAGGCAAGACATCGGAGGGGCTTGCTTGTTCACAGTTATATGCCCAGAAGGGTGTTGGGCACATGGTAAGCCTCCGTAAATACTTGAGGCTCAGCAGACGGAAGGAAGGGAGGAATCCACATCTGGAAGCCCAAGTCCATCCCTTTTACTACTGGTTAAGGATGAGGGTCCCTGGTTGCAGTCAGACCCCAGTTTCTGCATGAGCAGATGGGGAAGGAGGAACCCCCAGGCAGGGATTTGTGCTGGGACCTGAAGGTACAGGAAGGGCCCAGCAAGAAGAGCCAGAGCCATGGGCAGGACACTTTGCATCCTACCCGCACTACCTGCTTCTCTGAGATCAGAAGCCTCTCTCTGGGGAACCCCATCCTGGGAAAGGGAAGAGGGTGGCCACAGCCAGGGCTCACACGGCCTCTCCTCTCTCCAGGACCTTCCTGCTCAAAAGGTGCTGAAGAACTGAGTCCCTGCCCACCAAGGCCACCCAAAGCCAGGTGGGGCCATGGCCAGGCATGGCTGTCTAGGGCTGGGACTGTTCTGCTGCGTCCTGTTTGCTGCTACTGTGGGCCCCCAGCCCGCCTCCTCCGTCCCAGGTGCCCCTGTCACCACTTTGACCCCCCCACCTCAAAGTGAGGCCTCTATGCTGTCTCTCAACCTGGGACTTAACTTCAAATTCCATCTTCGGGGACCTGCTGCTGTCTGGGGGAGCCCTGTCACAGAGACCCAGCCACTCTCTCTTGGGCCAGGCCAGGAGCCAGCGGAAGAGGTGGCCAGTGGGCTGAGGACTGACCCCTTTTGGGAACTGCTGGTGGGCTCCCCGGGGAACTCTCTCACTGAATGGGGCTCCGCTGAAGGCGGCTCAAAGCCCCAGGCCTCCTCCCTGCTCCCGGAGTCCACATCCCGGCGCTCTGGGCCCAGCGACTGGACCACTGCCCCCTATCAGACCAGGAGGAACACTGTGACCTGGGACACTGCTCTGACTGCGACAGCACTTCCATCCAGTGTTCCCAAGCCCCACCAGAATGAGCTGGAGCTGAAGTTTGACATGGCCCTGAGAGCAGGTGCAGCCCCCACACTTGGGCATCGAACGCTGCCCCTGTTGCCCAGCCTGCGGGCCAGCCTGGCAGAGATTGCTGGGCGCCTGGGACCCTTTGGTGAGTAACCACCCCATCCCAAGGAAAGCCCCTGCTGGGCACCCCTGGCAGGTAGGAGGCAGCTTCAGCCTGGGCTTCTTTTGCAGGATTCTTTGGTACTACTCTGTCCCCACTCCGGAACTTCTCTGGCCTGAGCCCCCCAGGTGAAACTACATCCACAAGCTCTGCCTCTGAAGTTTCAGGTTCTCTGGGTGAGTTTATTTCATTGCAGTAAACAATCGTGGGACACCTCTACATGCCAAGCACTGTGCTAGGGGCCTAACAAGTACCTTTCTTTTTTTACTTTCTTGTATTGCTTCTTCCAGGCCCTAGGATATGGGCTACTACTTCCACAGAAGGAGTATTCTCTTTGCCATACTGAATCTGGTTTGCTCTTTGTAGCTTAGCTCATGGTGTACATAAGCTTAGCATGTGGCTAAATTCCTGGGACAGTGACTTCCTTAGGATACACTCTGGGAAAGGAGATAATTTTCTCCAAACTCTCAGAGGCAAGGCTGGTTGGTGGGGTGGCACTCAAGCCCCATGTGCTCCCTTTGCAGGGTTCCTTGGCACCACTCTGTCCCCACCCCCATACTCCCTGGAGAGGAAGCTCTCCAGCCCAAGTCCTCTGGACCCAGCTGCTTCCCTAAGTTTTGCCTCGATTGCAACAACTTCATTAGGTAAGTATCCAATTCATTTGAACTTGACAATTATTTATTGAGCACTTACTACATGCTAGTCACTCATCAGTGTTCTGGAACCCTTTTATTTCATTGCCATCATAATCATAATCATCATTCTTTTCATCATCACCATGGAGATATATATGAATGGTCTGAGAGCAAGTATTGCTGGAGAAAGTCCCACACAGAGTTAAGTAATGGTCCCCTGAGAGTTTTGCAATGAGAGGCACAGCAGGATGTAGACAGATGTATCAGGGACAGACACAGGAACTTCTTCACGATTTCCACAGCCCTGGCACTAACCCCATCCTCCACTCCAATCTGCCTGACCTGACTCCCCACCAACCTTGGGGCTCTTTCCTTTGCTGTCTGATCTGACATGACATGCTGTCAGATATGGGCAGAGCTGGGTCTCTCATTGGGAAGACACTGAGGAGGAGACCTTGAGCAGGCAGATGCCACCTTCGTTCAAGGGAGCCTTTCAGAACATGCACATAGACAAGCTGGTGGTACAGAGGAAAGACCACAGGCTCAGGAATCTTGAGACCTGGCTTTCCAATTTATTTATTTATTTATTTATTTACTTACTTACTTACTTACTTACTTACTTACTTACTTACTTACTAGCTAGTGACTTTGGGCACATTATTTAACCTCTCTGAACCTAAATTTTCTCATAGACCCAGGGTTTAATAATAGTACTTGCTAGTTATTGCAAAGCTCTTAGCATGATGCTGAGAGGCTCATTAAATAGTAGCTATTAACCTTGCTTCTCTCCCCCACTGCATCCCAAATCCACTTCCAGACCCTACCTCTCAGAAATCTCAGCCTTGGCCCCAGGCAGTGGTGGGACAACACAACCCACACAGCAGAGGGCACAGGTGCTGGAGGAGAGGTTCTGGTGGATGAGGCAGGGAGTCATGCAGAGGGACTGAGGGGCTTTCAGGCCCAGCTTTGCTCTGCAAAAGGTTTACTGCGGCTGTGAAACTTCTCAGTCACCCCACACTAGGCTCAGCAGTGGAAACCACTGGTCTCCCCAGCTTCTTCCAGCTCCAGACTTAACCCATGACCTGGTTCTCTGGCTCACTCCAGCCACAGTCACTGCACTCCTTTGGATGGTGGGTGAGGGGCCTGCTATGCCCCTGTTCAGCCCAGCGTGCAGCAGGGGCAGGATGTGATTGGGGGTGGGGGGCAGGTTCTGTGCCTCAGGGGAAGGATGCTGGCTGGCAGTCTGTCGGCCTTGGTGACAGCGCTGGCCAGGCAGGTTTAATGAGTCTGGACAGTATCAGAAGCAGTGCAGCCGGGCAGGCTGGCGGCCCTACCTCATTCTCCCTCCTCCCTGGTAGCTGCAGGAACCCAGCCTCTGATACTGCACCTCTGAGTAAACCCAGGAGAGCTACAGGCCTCCTGGAGAGAATGCCAATGGGCCTTGCTCTGACCAACTGTGTGTGTGTGTGTGTGTGTGTGTGTGTGTGTGTGTAGTTGTATCAAGCAGTTACCATACAAAGGGAGTCTCTCTGTGTTGCCTCTAGAATCTTTCTAACCTAGGTGCAACTAACCTTTGACTCCTAGGCCCTCCTTGCATTAGGTCCCCTTCACCTTGGACAGAGCCTGTATTCAGCCCATACACACCAGAACAGTTATCCAGTTAATCAGTGTGCGACTTTCATACTGGTGTTCAGTGCCCACCTCCCTTAGTCCACAGAGGGTTCCCCTCCACTCCCTGACCACTCTGGCTCGTGTCAGTTCTGATTGGCTGGCACCCGTGCCAACTCAGTTGCTAAATATTTTGAGTGCCACCCCTACAAAGTGTAACCACTCTCCATGATCCTGGAGGTGGGGGTGGGGAGAGGGATGGGGCCAGGCCACTAAATGGGCTGTAGCTTCCAGCATCCAGAGTGGAGACATGATTCCCAGCCCTTTGATCTGGGCAGCTGGTGGATAATCAGGCCTGACTTTTCCATGAATCAAACTGTTCCCTCCCACAATTCCTCCCCAGCCAGCTCCTGCCTCACCAGTTATTCACACTGATATCTCCTCTTCTCCCTCATCACTGAGGTCAAGAGGGCCCACAGGGCCAGAATGGGACCTCCCAGTAGAGGAGGCTTGCTCAGGAGAGGGATCCTGGGAAGGGAAGACCAGAGATGACTATCTTCTGGACTCTTTTGGGGAAAACTGAAGGCTGTTTCTGGAGAAGCCTCCAATGGGGAGATGAGAGATGAGGTCAAGTGGACCCTACAAAGGCAGAAGCCAGGTTTTTTTTTTCCACCCGTCTCCATTCACAGCTGGACCAGTGTGGGGCATGCAGAGCATGCTCTGACCCCTAGGATCATGTTCCTACTTCAGAACTCCTTTTATGACCCTTGAGCCATCCCTGTACTTTGCCTATTATCTCGTTTTTATTCCTTTTCTGGATTTATTTTATTTTATTTTTATTTTTTATTTATTTTTATTTTTTATTTTTTTTGAGATGGAGTCTTGCTCTGTCGCCTAGGCTGGAGTGCAGTGGTGTGATCTCGGCTCACTGCAACCTCCAGGTTCAAACGATTCTCCTGCCTCAGCCTCCTGAGTATCTGGGATTACAGGCGCGCACCACCATGCCCGGCTAATTTTTGTATTTTTAGTAGACACGGGGTTTCACCATGTTGGCCAGGCTGATCTCGAACTCCTGACCTTGCGATCTGCCCGCGTCGACCTCCCAAAGTGCTAGGATTACAGGCCTGAGCCACCATGCCCAGCCTGGATTCTTATGAATGTTGAAATTTGCTGTAGTTGCCATAGAGCTTAGGTATAGAGATGAGAAATAAGGTTTCCTGTGGCCCATGGGTGAGAAGTAAAGATGGAAGAGGGTGAATTGGAGCCAACCTCTGACAGCTGCACTTATCTGTACAGTGAACAAAGAGGGTGTGGTGAGGGGGTGACAGGCTGGAGCAGACTGTGGGCTCCCAGGTCATGTTTTTCTGCCCCTTTGCAGAGGCCACAGAGGCCAAAGAGAGATGGAGCAAACCTAATCACTTTGCAGAGGAAGTGGGTTGGGCAAGAGCATCTGAAGGGACCAAAGAATGAGGGGTGAGGTGGTGTGTGCATTTGATCCTGCCATTGCCAGACCTATGCCACCTGATCAGCAAGCTCTCCATTCCCAGCTAAGTAGTTTCTCATTTAATTGATGACTGGTGTCTTTATTAGTGTTAAGGGGTGAGTAGGCCATCAGAAAGGTATTATTTGGCTGGGCATGGTGGCTCACGCCTGTAATCCCAGCACTTTGGGAGGCCAAGGCAGGTGGATCACAAAGTCAGGAGTTTGAGACCAGCCTGGCCAATATGGTGAAACTCCGTCTCTACTAAAAATACAAAAATTAGCTAGGCACAGTGGCACGCACCTGTGATCCCAGCTACTTGGGAGGCTGAGACAGGAGAATCGCTTGAACCCGGGAGGTGGAGGTTGCAGTCAGCCGAGATCATGCCACTGCACTCCAGCTTGGGTGATGAAGCAAGACCGTTTCTCAAAAACAAACAAACAAACAAACAAAGGTATTATTTAAACAGAGTTCATAAAGTGAGACAATGTGTTGATGTTCACTATTTGACTAATTGTTGTCTTTCTAAGCAAGTTTAGGACTTTGAAAGGCTTTGAAAACAGACTGCAGCCATTAGTTAGTTGAATTAAGAACCTGTTTGAGACCAGAGGTAGTCACAGTGACAACACACAAACAGATGATGGATCAGTGATGAACATTAGCTGATGATCATGATAACGACACAATCTTGATTGAGGGATCATGATGCACCAGGTTCTCTGAGAGTTTTACACACATTGTCTCATTTTTCTCACAATAGTCCTATACAGTAGGTACTCTTACTCATTTCAGATTTGAGGACATGATGGACTGGGAACCAGGGTGCATGCTGCCACTTGCGGTTGGCAGTGAGCTGTGTATATTTAATGTTTTGGCTGCTTCCTTTCTGCCCTCCCCAGTTGTCCAATTGCATCATCCCTTTCCTTCTCTCAGAGCCACCTCTCAGCCCCCTCACTCTTTCCTTTTCCTTGTTCTCAGAACTCTTGTGTTTTTTGTTTATCTTTTATATATTTATTATTTTAAGAACTGGTGTGTGTGTGTGTGTGTGTGTGTGTGTGTGTGTGTGTGTGTGTTTTGTTTTTGGTTTTGGTTTTTTGGGTTTTTTTTTTTTGAGCCAGAGTCTCGCTCTGTCACCTAGGATGGAGTGCAGAGGCACGATCTCCACTCACTGCAACCTCCGCCTCCCCGGTTCAAGCGATTCTCCTGCCTCAGCCTCCAGAGTAGCTGGGATTACAGACGCATGCCACCACGCCTGGCTAATTTTTGTATTTTTAGTAAAGACGGGGTTTTGCCCTGTTGACCAGGCTGGTCTCAAACTCCTGACCTTAGGTGATCTGCCTACCATGACCTCCCAAAATGCTGGGATTACAGGCATGAGCCACCACGCCCGGCCTAGAACTGTTATGTTTTGAGCGTCCCCTGCATGAGTTGGCCCTGCCTGTGGCTAGGGGTGCTCCTGGGGTCTTCCTGTGTTGTCCAGTTGGGGCATGGCCAAGGCAGGGCCAGGCAGTTGGGTGATTGTCAGACACCCTGCCCTCACATTCTACATCTGTCTTTTGTCCCCCTACCCATCCCTGCCAGGCTGTCCACATCCTTCACCACCACCCTTTCTTCTTCCACCCTTGCCTGTGGCTTCGGTCCTGCTGAATCTGTAGGTGAGGGCAGGTAGAGGTTCAGATTCCAGCATCTTCCCTTGCTGCCTGGCCCTGGGGAGAATCCTTGAGTCTAACTCTACCCAACTCCTCTCTTGCTCCAGAAGAGTAGAATTAAGGATCTTACTCCTTACCCTCTCTTAGTTGACTTCCCTTTTTCCAAGGGATATGGGAAGGCATTAGAGCACAGGATGGGGCTAGGGACCCAAGATAGGAAACCCCAGAGCAACTGAGGGGCTCACTTACTCAGATGGCATTTTATCCCACTGTGATGTCCCCAAGAGTTCCTCCCTGGGAGTTCCTAAGGGCACCTTTTGAGACCTGGGGGAGTCCATCTCAATGTCACCTTCTGTACAGTGTGGGGAGAAGCATGGAGGCATCTATATTAAGAAACTTAGACCAGTGGCTCTGTGGATGAGGCAGGATACGGGTCACAGCCATGGATAGGCTAAGGCTTGGGGTGTAGCAGGCAGGAAGGCCAATGAATAAGGAGAAATGATGTTTTCCTTAGAGTGCTGAGACAGCAGTATCTTACCTCTCCCCTGCTGAATGTGTGTGTGTGCGTGCACGTGTGTGTGTGTATGCACATATGTGGGCTTTTCCTTGAGATGGAGACAAGGTGGGGGAGTAGTTGAAAAAGGGCAGGGGAAGCTCCTCCTAGCACTAAGTTGGGGGTTGGGAGTCAGGGGTGCAGAACAAGAGATAAGCACACTAATGTTAGAAAGAGGCTTTGGAATCACAGAAAGGGGCTCAGACTGATGTTCAGACCTGGGTTCTAGGTGCAGCTCTGCCCATTTGTGACCTTAGGTAGATCACTTTGCCTCTCCGAAGAGCTTCAGTATCTTCATCTGGCAAGTACAGGGATTCATTTAGTCAATGAATATCTGCTAAATTCCAACTGTGTGACAGAAACTAATTTAAGTATGGAGATTCAGATGTGAGCAAAGAAACAAAAATCCCTGTTCTCATGAAACTTCCTTGGAGAGGGTGTGTAAGGTTCCTTGTAGTTGTAAAGTTCTGTGACTTCAAAGAAAAACTCTTAGTAGAATCACAAACGAGTCAAGCAGGGAGCTGGGGGGTGGAGGCAGAGGGGGAGAAGCAGGAGGAGGAAGAGGGGAAGGATGACAGCTGAAACTCCAGCGAAGACATTGAATAGGGGAACGGTGGAGGGAAAGGTGAGAGGCCAAGAGGTGGGGTGAGTCTCATATGTAAGACAAGTGTGTCCTGAATATGTTAGGGGACTCTGACTGGCATTCAGGCTACTGCCTGCGGGGTGGGCAGGGGCAGGGCTGCATGATTGCCTCAGTCAAACCTTCTTTGCCCACAGACCCCACAGTCCCCACCTCTGGCCCAGATGACCTCTCTTCTTCTGCCAGCCTCGGGAACCCTTCGGGGCAGCCAGAGTGTGGGCCAGGGCCCTGCAGCGCGGGAGAATTGCCTGAACGCGAGGGGCAGCCTCCCGAGGCCCCGAGGCCCCTCTTTTTCCTGACCCTGGATGCCAATTGGGCAGAGGCCAGGGCTCGCTGGGGGCTGGCCTGGGAGGCCCACGTGTATGGGGTAGGCGCGCTCTTCGGCCTGGTTGCCCTGCTGGCGCTGCTGGCTCTGGCCCTCTTGCCCTGGCGCTGCCCGCCCAGCGCCCCCTGCCTGGCGCTGCTGGACCTGCTGCTGCTGTCAGCCGGGACCACGCGGGCCTTCCCGCTCTTCTACGACGCCTATGGGCACAGGGATCGACTGCCCACGCTCGCCTGGCTGCTGCTGCAGGACCTTCCGCTGCCCTGCCTGGCTGCCGGCCTGGGGCTGGCCTGCCTGCTGCTGTCCCGGCCGCGCCCGCCGCGGTGCCCTGCTGGCCTGGCTGCACTGCTGCTCCTGGGGCTGGGGCTGGCGGCCGCCGCCGCCCTCGGGAGCGCCGCGCATCGCCCGCTGCGGCCCCTGCGGCTCGCCTCGCGCGGGCTGCACGCCTTCCTCGCCGCCTTCCTTTCGGGGCTGCTGCTGGCGCTCTCCTGCTGGGGCGGGCGGCGGCGGCGGGCCGGGGCTCCCCTAGGGGGGTCGGGCTTCAAGGGTGCCACACCCCTGCCGCAGGCGCGCAGCCCCTTCGCCCCGCGGGAGTCCTGGCGGCGCGCGGCGCGCACTGCCCCGGTTGCAGGCACCTTCGGGCTGCTGAGCGGAGCCCTGCAGGGCTATGAGGTGCTGCACGCCCTGGGCTACGGCGGCCAACCAGGCCTGGAAGGGCCCTGGCCCTGGTGGGCCTTCCAGCTAGGCCTGCGCCTGGGCGAGGTGGGCGTCGCGCTCCCGTTGGCGCTGCTGGGCCTCTACCCCGCACTTTGCAGTCCCCGCGTGCCGGCGCGCTGCTGGGCCAAGCTCTTTCGCTTGTCCCCGGGCCACGCGGCCCCGCTGCTGCCGGGAGGCTGGGTCACTGGGCCCCCGGACAAGGAGCCCCTGGGGAGCGCCATCGCGCGCGGCGACGCGGAGCTGCTGCAGCTATGCGCGCTGGCAGAGCCAGGCCCCGACCTCCTACTCCAGGGCGGAGGTTGCCGGGGCTTCGAAGGCGCGGCGGCCAACCCCGCCCCGTCCCCGGCCTCCTCTCCCTGCAGCGATTACACCGTGGACTTCCACCCGCCCTCCCCAATCAACCTGCGGCGCAGCATCGAGGAGGCCCTCTGCAGCGAGGCCCTGCTCGCGCCTGGTCTCTTCCAGGGCCCTGCCTTCGAGGACGCCCTGCCTGGGCTCGGCCTCTACCGCACCGCCTCGCTGGGGACGAAGACCGGGGGCGGGCCCAGTGAGAGATCAGGGGAGACCCCTGGCTCCCCTGCGCCTGCGGAGCTCCCCTCCCCCGGGGCTTGGCCCGCAGGCAGCAGCGCCTCATCTGGCTCGTTGTGCGGACTCTCGCGGGACAGCTCGTCCATGCTGCTGTGTTCCAGCCCCGACCGGCCCCCGCGCTGCCCTCTGGTCTGCGTCCTCAGTCCCCCGCGGCCCTCAGGAAGCAGCCCCAGCCTCCCGGCCTCAGGATCCTACCAGGCCCTGTCCCCACCCTCTCGCGACTCCCCAGAGCCTGCTTCTGAGCTGCAGGCCGAGGAGGCCTTGCTGCAGGAGCAGTTCCTGGACGCCTGCCGACAGATTGACGAGCTGAGCGTGGGCAGCGACACCATAGACCTGTGAAGAGGTGGCCACCTTGCTACCCTGCGACACACCCCTTTCTGGAGCCTGCCCTGCCGGAGACCTGCACACTGTAACCCTTCCCCAGCCCTGCCTGGCTAAGATACCTCTCCAGATTCCTTCCCCATCCAGGGGTCCCTGGGTGGGTGGGTCAGCAGCCAGGCTCTATTGATTGGGAATCAGTGCCACCTTCTCTAGAGCCCTGGGTGCTGATGCCCTCAGCTGCAATTCTAGGCTGGCAGGGGTCCCATTTTCCTTGGCATTCACCAGCAATAAAGCTCCAAGGTGCTCCACTCCTGACCACCACTCCCCACTCCGGTGCTGAGTGAGAGGGGCTGTCCTCAGAGGACCCTGGGACCTGCCTCAGGCCCCCTACCCACCTCTGCCATGCCTAGGAATCCTACCCCTGTGTGAGTGGGACTCCCTGTCCTCCATGTGACACCCACAGGGGCCCATGACCCATCTAGGAGACTTTACAGCAGTTGGGTGGGAGGGGAATGCTCTTAAAGTTAATTTATCAATAAAATATTTTCAGAAGAGCAAGGTCTGACTTTCTTGGGAAAGCTCGATTGAGCAACAGCACCAGTGATTCCATCACAAGTGGAAGAGAAGCAGCTCTTGGGTGGGGTGGGTCCATTCCAGACCCCAGGGACTTTCATATGAGACCAACGAGTCCTGTCCTGTTTCTGGGATGAGTGAGGTTCCTGGGAGCAGCCCCTCGAAGACTCTTCTGAATCGTTGGGAAGTGGCTTTTCACAGAGATGGGACATGGCCCTGGGAGGTGAGGCAGAAACTCTACCGTCATTGGTGGAAATGCCTGCATTCCTAGGAGTCTGGTCCTGGTACACAATTGACTGGGGACTAGTTAGGAGTCAAGTCCTTCATGGAAATATTGAGACACATGTAAAAGGTCCTGGTCACCTTGAGCTGGGATCCCCAGCAACCTTCCTGCCATATTCCCACAGTTTGGGATCCACAAAGAGGAAACTACCTTTCTACCTTTTAACCCACCAACAGGGGCTCTTCAACCCCCTCCCCCTTCTCCTGAAGAGCTCTCATCTCTAATAGGTGCAGATCCTCCCTGTCCAGCCCAGCCAGCTCCTGTAGCAAAATTTACAGTGCAGAGACCCACAAACACGTCTAACCACCAGGCACTCGGTAATCCCTCCCTTGCCTGGAGCATTTGGCTCTGCGCTCTGTGGTTTGTGTTTGTCACTTGGCTAAAATGCAGCGGTTCCAAGTAGCACAAAAACAGGGTTGTGGATTAGGTTTGAAAACAAAAATCTGACAGTGTTTTGGCAGCTGTCCTGCATATCACAGGGAGACCTGCAGGAGCATACACACTAGGCTCAAAGTGGAAACACAGGAACCTCGTGATTTTTCTTCCAACTTTGCCCATCAGCTCCTGGGGACTGGAGAAGGGAGGCTTGGGAGCCAAGAGGGAAGCAGTCAGGGAAGCCAGGAGAGGGTAGAGCCCTCGGCCAGACCGGCTCCAATGCAGGAGTGGAAGAATTCAAGCACTACTCTCCTTGTAGATGAACATCTGTCTTGGCTGAAAGGAGCATCCAGGGCCTGGGACCTCAGATGGAGGAGGGGAATCAGTTGTTTGGAGGAGAGGGAGAATCATAGTGGGGAAGAGAAATGGGAGGGAGGTGGTGCCGGTGCGGTGGAGGGATGGGACTAGAATGGTTTTGATTGCGTCTCCTCCATCACCTGGTTCAGCTTGGCTCAGAAATTCTTGCTGCATCCTCACTCTGGGCTGAGGCCCAGAGAACTGCCAACCTCCTAATTACAGGCATTTCTCACTAGTATCGTAGTGGCTGCAGTGGGCCCAGCTTCCGAGTTGCTTTGTGTCATGTAAGGAGTGTTGCTGCTCTAAGAAACTGGTCCCTTTCTTTCAAACTCACACTTCCATCTGCCGCTCATCTGCCTCTGCTCACACTCCGCTCCTCAATGCCATCTCTTCCTCACACTGGTCCTTGCCAGCTCCTCTCTCTCTTGCTCACTTTCCCCATCAAGGGTCCTTGGGTTCATGCACACACTTCCCAAAAGAGCAGTCCAAGTCCCAAATACCCCAGCCAGTCTCTCTATTGGCCTGTCTATTGGTCTCTCTCTCTCTCTTCACACACACGCGCGCACACACACACACACACACTCGTGCACATATGGTCCTTTTCTATGTGGCAGCTCTAAATGGAGTTGGGGGGAGGTAGGAGGGAGTTTAGGGAATACAGCTCCAACACTTCTTTGATTTTCCTCAGCAAGGATAACCTCAGCCCTTTTACTTCATAAAGAGGCCAAGACTTCGTTTAGAGGACTCTTTCCTTTTGTCTCATGCCTCGTCTCTTACCCAGAGTGGGTTTCCCAGGAGGAATCCAGGTAGAACCTAATGGCTACACCCTTCAGTTCTAAGTCTTGGTATTGTGGAGACTGAAAGGCAAACTCACCTTCATTCATTTATTCATTCATTCGATCTCTTAAAGAACATTTACTGAATGCCTACGATGTACTAGGTTCTGGGAATAGAGAGGTGAACGAGGTAGACACCAGCCATGAATTTATGAAATTGAAAGCCTTTTGGGGGAAGGCAGATGTTAAACAACTAATGACATAAATAATCACAATAGCACAAGTAATTAATTATAGTTGTGACAAGTGCTAAGGCCAAGAACTATTTTGTAAGATAAGAAGGTTTGGCTTGCCAGGCGGAGTGGAGCTAGAGGGATGGGATATGGAAGAGGCTGGCTGAGAACAGCCCAGCCCTCTCTTACTACCTTTCCCAGTTCCTGCACAGTGATGGATGAGGAGGAGGCCAGCAGTTTATTTCCCCTGGAAGCTACATTTCTGGTGTGATGCAGGGTACCACAGCTCCTGCTATTTAATAAAGAATGCTGCGTGTGTCTTGGGTAGATGGATGAGCAAATATTCCTGAGGAAAGAACCATTGCCCGCCCTGATAGAAACGGATTGGAGGGGATGGGGCTGAGAGACAGATCGGGGAACCAGGTCTGAACCATGGGGAGGGTAGAAAGGGTCAGCTGCACTGTTGTCCTCCCAGAAAAGCGCAGAATCCTGCACTGTGGGTGGCTGCTGCCCCCTGATGGGCATAGAGACGCAGTTTGGTTTGTCCTAAATTAAGGAAGAGTTGGATCAGAACTATTTAAAACTTAGCATTTGTGGAGGGTCTCACAAAGGAATATTGCAACAATCTTCTCAGGATTGTTTTCCTTGTGCAGACTGCAGCCAGGACAGGGAAGGCTTCCCCTAGCTGGGGTTCTAAAGCTCACAATTTAATCTTTGGGGGTAGAATTTTAATTCCTAAGGTGATAGGAGTGGGCAGGAGGGAAGGAGAAGGAAGAGGGAGGATGTGGAGTACCCAACCAACTTTGTTAGATGACCCATCCCATTGCCTTTGTCTATTTGTTTCTCTTTATCCTGGATAGGATTAACACAGTAGCCTTAAAAATCTGGTTTGTATTTCAAAGCTTCCTTTCCTGCGTAATTTTTTAAAATTTATTTTTAAACTTTTATTGTTGTTTTGAGATGGGGTCTCACTCTGTCACCCAGGCTGCAGTGCAGTGGTGCAATAGCTCATTGCAACCTCCATCTCCCCAGGGTCAAGCGATCCTCCCACCTCAGCCTCAGAGTAGCTGGGACCACAGGCACATGCCACCACACCCAGCTAATATTTTGTATTTTCGGTAGAGACTGAGTTTCATCATGTTTCCCAGGCTGGTCTCGAACTCCTGACCTCAGGTGATCTGCCTGCCTTGGTCTCCCAAAGTGCTGGGTTACAGGCATGAGCCACCACACTGGGCCTACAAGGCTTTTTTTTTTTTTTTTTTTTCTGACTTTCTGGAGGGCCAAAGAATGATAACATCTGCTTATTGTGAGAGTGTTCTGAGAAAGCCAAACCTTTAGCAGAAAAATGCCTGGGGGAAAGCTTCAACAGACAGGGCCCTTCTCCATCACAGTGCTCTTGCTCACTCCTCTCGTCAAACAAGGGCAATTTTTCAAGAGTGTTAATGGGAAACCACTAGGCATCCACCTTAAGGTCCTATATTGGCTCCTTTTGGCTTGGTTTTGTTTCCTAATCTTAAAAAATCTTTAAAGGGCTCACATTTTTCTTCAATTACTAATATATATATGTATGTGTGTGTATATATATGTATATATGTGTGTGTATATATGTGTGTATATGTGTGTGTGTGTGTGTGTGTATATATATATATATATTTTTTTTTTTTCCCGAGATCGAGTCTTCCTCTGTTACCCAGGCTGGCGTGCAGTGGTGCAATCTCAGCTCACTGCAACCTGTGCCTCCCGAGTTCAAGCAATTCTCCTGCCTCAGCCTCCTGAGTAGCTGGGATTACAGGCATATGCCACCACACTTGGCTAATTTTTGTAGTTTTAGTAGAGACAGGGTTTCACCATGTTGGTCAGACTGGTCTCAAACCCTTGATCTGGTGATCCACCCACCTTGGCCTCCCAAAATGCTGGGATTACAGGCGTGAGCCACCGCCCCTGACCGTGAGTTGTATTTTAAAAAAATAACTGTGAAGTTTTATTTTAAGCATAGGTTACTTACTTTGCACTAGAGCTTCATAAATCTGATGTTTAGTGTCCCCCAATTTCCACTCCCATCACTATCAACCACTCCCATCGCTATCAACCTGTCATCTAGCCATCCAAAATGTACTGAAAATGAATGGGGGTTGAGGAGATCATGAAACTTAATTTTCACTATAGTGCCTTATAAAAGGTACTAAACCTATAAAGTTTTTGAGTTTTCTATCTGCCATGTTACTACCATTTCAAAGTAATGATTTGGCTGGGCTCAGTGGCTCACTCCTATAATCCCAACACTTTGGGATGCCGCGGTGGGAGGATTGGTTGATACCAGGAGTTTAAGAATAGCCTGGGCAACATAGGGAGAACTGTCTGTACAAAAAAATAAATAAATTAGCCAGGCATGGTGGTGCACACTTGTGGTCCTAGCTTCTCAAGAGGCTGAGGTGGCAGTATTGCTTGAGCCCAGGAGATCAAGGCTGCAGTGAGTCGTGATGGCACCACTGCACTCCAAGCTGGGTGACAGAGCAAGAGTCTGTTTAAAAAAAAAAAATTTTTTTTAAATGGCCTTGGGTACTTTTTTTTTGAGCTAGTTGTTCTGCAAGGTGTAGCTCTCTTGCACCTATTCAGGTTCTGAGCCCAGTAGCATGGCAAACGCTCTCTGTATTCCAGAACCAGGAGCACCCAGATCTCCTGGCCAATTAAGATCTCTCAGCCTTGGGTCTGTCTGATGAGCTGTCTTGAGGCAAAGATCTTCTGTTTCTAGGAGGACCTGGGTTCTAGGTCTCTGTGTTTAAATTGGATGTTATGTTTGCTTTGAGTGTGTTCGATGTGGTCTTGCAGTGTGTGTGCTGTGATGTATTTGTAAGAATTTTTGGACTAATAGTCTTCCCAGCCAGGTGTGGTGGTTCATGCCTATAATCCTAGCACTTTAGGAGGCTAAGGGGGGCGGGTTACTTGAGCTCAGGAGTTTGAGACCAGCCTGGGCAACATGGTGAAACCCTGTCTCTACAAAAAATACAAAAATTAACCGAGTGTGGTGGTGCACCTGTAGTTCCAGCTACTCAGGAGGCTGAGGCAGGAGGACTGTTTGAAGCTGGGAGGTCGAGGCTGCAGTAAGCCGAGATCGTGCCAGTGCACTCCAGCCTGGTTGACAAAGTGAGGCCCTGCAAAAAAAAAAAAAAAAAAAAAAAATCTGTTTCCCCCACTAGACTGAAATCTCTATAAGGGCAGGGACCCTGTCTTTTCTTTGCTTACCAATTTTATCCCTAATGCTTGGCTCATGGTTGGAGCTCAGGATATATTTATTGAAAGAATAATTGTGTACGATCTGTGTCTATGTGTATTTTAGTAGCTACAATTTGTTTGTTTGAGGCTGAGGTGACAAACAACTGATGTTCTCCGAAAATGAGAATCGTCCGAATGATGTATACGGTATATCTACGTCTACGTCTTTGTGTTCCGGTTGTGTTTTATGCACGTAATCTGGGAGTTTGTGGAGGCACTTCAGAAAATATTAAACACCCAATATATCAGATCCTGAGTTAGGCCCGGGGCAAAAACGACTTCTCCTGCCTGTCCTGCTAACTTTGGGGAGGATCTGGAGGTGAGATTTTTAAACAGGGTAGAAATTGTTTGTATATTTTTATTTTTTATATTAAGAAAAAAAATTACCTTTTGGAGGCTTTCCGGCAAAAACCAGAAAGCCTGCTAGTCAAATTCTAAAAAAGCTGTAACACTAGGGTAGAAATTATTGATGCCAAGTTTACACAAAAGTAGCGAGGGCGATGCTAGGGCAAGGGGCGGAGCCCCGGCTATTCCGGAACCTTTTATCACCTTCCTGACCATGTTTTCCTCCGATCTCTTTTGAGCAACGAGCACTTCCGGAATCTCTCGGCACGTGAGCTTGGTTGTCCTACCAAAGCCAGCCTCTCGGCTCGCTTGCGCCGGCCTAGTTTGCTCGCGTCCTCACGCGCTTTGGGTTTCCCGGTCTCATGGCCAGCCTGACCTTATTTGTGGGCCGCCTCCCGCCTTCGGCCCGCAGTGAGCAGCTGGAGGAACTGTTCAGTCAGGTGGGGCCGGTGAAGCAGTGCTTCGTGGTGACTGAAAAAGGTAGGGGGCGGGGCGGTCGAGAATAATGCTGGGGTTTCCCGCGAGCGAGGGCACCTTCCCAAACTTCAAGGAGCCGTATCATCCTTTACCCGCCCCGAAGAGAAGGGACTGGGAACTGAGTTTCTTTTCCAAACTGATTCTGCCTTAGATGCGTTCATAGGGGTCGGTTTATGAAGGGCAAATCATTCCCTTACGTTTCTATAGCGCTTTCTGTTGATAATGCGCGCTAAGAATGAAAATAGTTAACTAGAGCATCAGTAAGGCTTATTGAGAGTCACCTGATTGGCAGGTACAGTGATCAGTTTGGTACAGGTTATCTCATTTAATTTTCTCAGCAATCTTACCGGATGTAATCTCATTTTACAGACAGGAATTCGGGATTTAGGGGAATTTAGTAACTTTAAGTTTGTACAGCTATTAAGTAGTGGACCCCCAATTTGATCCTTAGACCTGGACATCTTAGCCAGGATGCTATCGACTCGTTCATTCATTTATTCAGCATATACTTAATACCCACTGTGTGCCAGGAAGTGTTGTAGGTCGTGGGGATGCAGCAGTGCACAACACCAAACCAAAAAAATCTTTGATCTTATGTCTTCAAGGTGGGGAAGACAGCCAATAAACAAATAAGTCAACTGTGTAGTGAAAATGATGTCAAATGCTAAGGAGAAAAGCCAGAGAAAAGGGTTAGAAAGTCTATGTGCATGTATGTAGTGGGGAGAGGGGGTGAAGAGTGGCAGTATAGATAGGGTGGCCAGAGAAGGACGGACTGAGGTGAGAGAGTGAACACATGCCTCTCCGGAGGAAGAGCAATTCAGGAAGAGAAAACAGCAAGCTCAGAGGTACTGAAGCAGAGGTGTGCCTGGTATATTGGAGGAGTGGTTAGGAGGACAGGGTGACTGGAGTGAAGTGAGTGAAGGGAAGAGAATTAGGAGACCAGATCTAGAGTAGCAGATCATGTAAGTTTTTGTTTGTTTGTTTGTTTGTTTTTTTAGACAAACTCTCGCTCTGTTGCCCTTTCCCCCGGCTAGAGTGCAGTGGCACAATAACTGCAAGCTCCGCTTCGCAGGTTCACACCATTCTCCTGTCTCAGCCTCCCTAGTAGCTAGGACTGCAGGCGCCCCGCCACCACACCCGCCTAAGTTTTTGTATTTTTAGTAAAGGTGGGGTTTCACCGTGTTAGCCAGGATGGTCTCCATCTCCTGACCTCGTGATCCGCCCACCTCGGCCTCCCAAAGTGCTGGGATTACAGGCATGAGCCACCGCGCCCGGCCGTTTGAGGTTCTTTTTTTTTTTTTTTTTTTGAGACGGAGTCTCACTCCGTCACCCAGGCTGGAGTGCAGTGGCCGGACGGATCTCAGCTCACTGCAAGCTCCACCTCCCGGGTTTATGTCATTCTCCTGCCTCAGCCTCCCGAGTAGCTGGGACTACTGGGACTACAGGTGCCCGCCACCTCACCCAGCTAGTTTTTTGTATTTTTTAGTAGAGACAGGGTTTCACCGTGTTAGCCAGGATGGTCTCGATCTCCTGACCTCGTGATCCGCCCGTCTCGGCCTCCCCAAGTGCTGGGATTACAGGCGTGAGCCACCGCGCCCGGCCCGTTTGAGGTTCTTTTGTCAGGGCCTCAGGCATTTATTGCTGATCTATTTTGAGGAGTGACTGCATTATTGTGTTCCGATTTTTGAAGCCACCATACTGTCTTAATCCATTTTCTGTTGCTTATAAGAGAATACCTGAAACTGGGTGCTTTGTAAAGAAAAATTTATTTCTTAAGTTCTGGAGGCTGAGAAGTCCAAAGTCTAGTGGCTGTATCTGGTGAGAGCCTTCTTGTTGGTGGGGACTCTGCAAAATCCCCAGACAGTGCAGGGTATCATGCAAGGGGGCTGAGCATGCTAATGCGCTTGCTCAGGTCTCTCTTCCTCTGCTTATAAAGCCCCCAGCTCCACTCTCATGATAGCCCATTAATCCATTAACCCATTAATCCATAAATTGATTAATCCATTCCTGAAGACTGAGCCCTCTGATCAGTCACCTCTTAAAGACTCCACCTTTCAATACTACTACACTGGGGATTCAGTTTCCAACACATGAAATTTGGAGGACACATTCAAGCCATAGCATATACCTTAACTTTCCTGCCTTCTTTGGTGATGTTTTGTTCTTTATGATGTTGAGTTCTTTGAGGGCCTAGTATGTCATGGATTCTCTGTGTTCTTGGGATTATCAAGAGAGAGGGAAGAAGAGGAGCTAACAGCAAAGACACCAAAGTAAAAGAAGAGGAAGGCTAACAGTTTCTAAGCAAAGTGGGGAGCTTATACCCACTGATACCACCCTTGTTTCTCTCCCTCCTGAGACTTTTGGCAAACTGATAGCAAGATGGGTTGGCAGTATATCCTGTAGCTTAGGCTTTGAGGATTTACTCATTTAGTGGTCTTGGCTTGTGATTCTGTCCTTTTCACACTGCCCCTCCTCTCCCTCCCCGCTCCATTATTCCAGGGAGTAAGGCATGTCGAGGCTTTGGCTATGTCACTTTTTCTATGCTGGAAGATGTTCAGAGGGCCCTCAAGGAGATTACCACCTTTGAAGGTTGCAAGATCAACGTGACTGTTGCTAAGAAAAAACTGAGGAACAAGACAAAGGAAAAGGGGAAAAATGGTGAGTTTCTAGTAATCCAAGGAAGTTTTTCTCTCAGGGTGAGGAGGAGCACTATGAAAATGAAAGAGGGAGGCATGGAGGTAGCTTCTAGAACTTAAAGCTTTTTGCATTTCTTTTTGATCTCCAAAATCATCCAGTGTATCGTGATACTCATTTTAGTTCTTTTGTTGCATCTCAATCTGAAAAATCTGGTATTCCTTGGTATTGCCACACTTAACCCTGTGGTAAATGCCATCTGTCACCAGTAGCTTTTTTTCTGTGATATTGTGGTGTAGAAGTGGGTGATTTTCGAGCCCTTATTCCATTACCTCTTATTTTTTAGAAAACTCAGAGTGCCCAAAGAAGGAGCCGAAGGCTAAAAAAGCCAAAGTGGCAGATAAGAAAGCCAGATTAATTATTCGGAACCTGAGCTTTAAGGTAAGTGAGAGAGAAAATGAACATTGCATGTTTTGAAGGCTTTTAGAACCAAGATGTGATCATTAGTAGAACTCCTCACCAAGATAGTATAATTGGGCTTAATTCCTTCTGGGAATGAACCTTACGCCTGTTGAATTCAGAAAGTGGGCCTATGTAATAAGGGCACTAAGTGTGAAGCTGCTTTCCTTTTTGGGGGAACTACTACTGAAAAAGAAAAGGCAGAAAAAGCTCTCAGACATCTGTCTTTTTGCCTCTTAGATACAAAGTTAAATGTCTTCTATTTAGAAACATTTGATGTCCTGGTCTCAAAAGTAAAAAACGAAGTAAACATATTTGTGTTTTTCATAATTAATGAATTTAGTAGTTGATGTTTTATGTTAATTGCTGTGATTGTATTTCTCTTTTTCTTTCTTCACTTTTGGCTTCAGTGTTCAGAAGAAGACTTGAAGACAGTATTTGCTCAATTTGGAGCTATCCTGGAAGTAAATATCCCTAGGAAACCAGGTACTAATGAACCTTCACTTGGTGTGGATTGTATTAGTTAACATATTACCCTTGAACAAATATGTATGATATATATGAAATATCTGGCACAGTGCTTGACAACTAATGAAAACCCAAATAATGCTTTTATTCCCCTGATGATATTTTCCATTGAATCACAATTAGTTTTAGAAGGCGAGTTAGTTCGAGAAGGTGCATTGCTCTCCCCAAGTCCAAGTCAGAGTATACTCAGGAAGAAGATGTAAGCAATTGCTTTGGGGAAGGGGCTGGCCTGCTGGCAAGATTTGGACTGTCTTTTGGGCCTGAATTGCAGTAAATTTCCTTCTTAGTATTCTGGCTACCTCCTGCCGCCTCTCACTTCTTTGTACATTTGCACACAGATGGGAAGATGCGTGGTTTTGCTTTTGTTCAGTTCAAAAACCTCCTAGAAGCAGGTAAAGCTCTCAGAGGCATGAACATGAAAGAGATAAAAGGTAAGCTTTCTATACCCATATCATTGACCCAGATATTTGTGGTGTTTTGGTGAATTAGTATAGTAACCCATTTTCTGCACTTTCAAAAGACGTTTGCGTTATTGAGAGTCTCATTGCTAATATGGTAGCTGTTTAGGTGAAATATTCCTAGAACTTGATCTTAGGGTTAAACTTGAAAGAACCCTTACCAGTGTTCTTTCTTTTATTTGGTGAGAGTGTCCTGGGATTTAAAAATCCCTAGTGAAAAATGTCCCTGAGATAATTGCTGATAGATGCAGGTTGGTATCTAAGTTCCTCCTTGGTTATGATCACTGTTCAGCATCTGTGGGCTATTTATTAAACTGACTGTGACTTATATATTGACTTATAAAGTACTGTGCCTAAAGAAGTTATTGCCGACCAGGCGCGATGGCTCACACCTGTAATCCCAGCACTTTGGGAGGCCATGGCAGGTGGATCACCTGAGGTCAGGAGTTCAAGACCAGCCTGGCCAACATGACGAAACCCTGTCTCTACTGAAAATACAAAAATTAGCCAGGTGTGGTGGTGCACGCTTGTAATCCCAGCTACTCGAGAGGCTGAGGCAGGAGAATCACTGGAACCTGGAGGTGGAGGTTGCAGTGAGCCAAGATGGCACCACTGCATTCCAGCCTGGGCGACAGAGCAAGACTCTGTCTCAAAAAAAAAAAAAAAAAAAAAGTTATTGCCTTAGAGATGTCCTAGCTTCCAAGTAGGGTGCAGATTATTCCAGAATGCCTATTTTGATTCCTGATAGTCTAAGTGGGAACATAGTTCTAATTCTTTATTTTTTAACTCTATCTTATCCCAGGTGTGGTGGCTATGTAGAAAGGCAAAATTTGTGTTCATTGATTGAAAGGTTAAGGGTTAAAAGGAGTAGGCAGCAACTAGGAGCTTTGTTTAAAGACCAGCATTCCCTGCATTGGCAGTTTCTTTGTCGCCACTGGTTCCATTATTGTCTGTGATGACTAGGGGTCATTTACAAAGGTAGGGATGTTAAAAGGACAGCCTTTCTGATGCCACTTTTCTGTTTGACAGGGCGGACGGTGGCTGTGGATTGGGCTGTGGCAAAGGATAAATATAAAGATACACAGTCTGTTTCTGCTCTAGGTAAGATGTGGTAGTGTCGGGTGAGTAGGGGTGTTGTATAACCCGGGCGAGAGTATTGAAACAACTCCTGTGTTCGTGATAAAAGTGTAGGAAAAAGGTCGGGTGCAGTGACTCATGCCTGTAATTCCAGCACTTTGGGTGGATCGCTGGCGGTCAGGAGTTCAAGACCAGCCGGGCCAACATGGCAAAACCCCATCTCTACCAAAAATACAAAATTAGCTGGGCATGCTGGTGGGCACCTGTCATCCCAGCTACTTGGGAGGCTGAGGCAGGAGAATCGCTTGAACCTGGGAGGTGGAAGTTGCAGTGAACTGAGATCACCCTACTGCACTCCAGCCTGGGCGACAAAGTGAGACTCCATCTCAAAAAAAAAAAAAAAAAATGTCGGAATGCTGAGGCAGGAGAATTGCTTGAACCTGGGAGGCAGAGGTTGCAATGAGCTGAGATCACACGATTGCACTCCAACCTGGGCAACAAGAGCAAAACTCCTTTTCAAAAAAAAAAAAAAAAAAAAAAAAACAAATGTAAGAGAACCTGCTTGTCAGAGTAAGACTATTGTGGAAGATTAACCAAAGGAATGAGACTGGGCTTTCAGGGAAAACTCTGAATTCCTGCTGGTTCAGAAGTGAGTCCAGGTCTGTTTGTCAATTCATATTGTACCATTTGGTCCTCTGATCCCAAAACCTAGGCTCTTTTGAGTCTAAGCCCCCTCTTGGGAGTGGCTGTGAGTGAGCCTGAGTTCATTGTCCCCTTTACTTGCTGTTCTTTCCAGGCTGTGCATAATAGGAGTGATGGAACGTGAAGAATAGAGAAACTTAAAACTTGAGGTTTAGAAAACCTCAAGGGTCTCAGAGAATAGAATGTACTGTTAAGCCACCAGGGTCTCAGAGAATTGAATGCACTGAGATAAAGTTCATGGCTTGGCTTTGCCCCCTAGTGAGCATTTTGCTGGCTGTGATGTACAAATGGTAGACTGTTTGGAGAGACTCAGTTGCCACTTCTTTCAGTCTGGGCCAGGTGAACCTTCAGGCTGATGAATGGGACAAACTCTAAAGGAACCTGGGTGATGACAGTTTTGTTTATTTCTGTTTTTGCTTTTTCTTTTCTTTATACTTTCTCCTGTTATATACAGGAAAAAAAATATACGAAGTTCTGTAAAACAGATGAAACCAGAAACTTGGAATATTGGTTACTTTTGTTAAAATAACATCGTTTTGGATATTAAATGAATTCCTACTTTCTTTCCCTCCCTGCATAGGTGAGGAAAAGAGCCATGAATCTAAACATCAGGAATCAGTTAAAAAGAAGGGCAGGGAGGAAGAGGATGTGGAAGAGGAAGAAAACGATGATGATGATGAAGAAGAAGAAGAAGAAGATGAGGTTGATGATGATGAAGATGAAGATGAAGAGGAGGAGATTATAGAATCAAAGGTGACCAAGCCTGTGCAGATTCAGAAGAGGTAAGCAGCTCAGCCTTTTCTGAGATGGCAGAGGAAGATTCAAGATTGCCTCCGAGAGGAAAAATTCTCCTATCTTTTTCTGCCTGCATCATTGCAGAATTGACATGTGTAATGAAATTGAATAGGCCCTCTGTCAGCCCACATCCTTAGTTCTGATCTGTGCCATTGCAGAGCATTCAAGAGAGCAGCCCCTGCAAAAAGCAGTGAAGATCATTCTGAGGAGGACAGTGACCTGGAGGAAAGCGATAGTATTGGTGATGGAGAGGAACTGGCTCAGAGTGATACCAGCACTGAGGAGCAAGAGGATAAAGGTTCGTTTGGATTTTCATAAATCTCTTTAGACTTTACAAAAAGTTACTGAAGTTACGGAAATGAGCATCAGTTCTGCTTAGACCTCTTTTTAAATAGGACTCTAAGGTGTTCTAGCAAATTTATGTTAAAATGCTGAAAAGGCAACCTTTATACTCCTTTCTCGCAAAGGTTTTTTTTGTTGTTTCATTTTTGTTTGTTTTGTTTTTTAAGTGAGTTTTGGAGTGGTGTTTGAGGGTTAACGTTCTTAGGGAATTGAAAACCTAGCTTGATGCTGAGATTCTGCCTCTCTCTCTGGATCATGTAACTTGATTGAATAACCAGATAAACAGCATCTTATACAGATAATATAGATGAAATAGATGATATAACCATCTCAACACCAAGGTAGATTTTAAACAACTCCTTTGAGTTGAGATAGGGATAAAGAACTGTTTCATCAGTTCAGACTGCCATTACAAAATACCATAGACTAGATGGCTTAAACAGCAGAAACTTGTTTTCTCACAGCTCTGGAGACTAGAAGTTCCAGGTGCCAGCTAATTCCATTTTGGGTGAAGCTCTCTTCCTAGCTTGCAGACTGCTGCGTTCTCGCTATGTCCTTGCATCATGGCCTTTTCTTTTTATGCTTGATGAGGGGAGAGAGAGAACAAGTAACAGTGAACTCTCGTCTTTCTTTTCTTATAAGCACAGCAATCCTATCAGATTAGGGCCCAACCTTAAGACCTCTTTTAGCTAGCCTCAGTTACCTCCCTAAAGTCTCTGTCTCCAAATATATTTGGGGTTGGGCTTCAGTGTATAAATTTTGGGGGAACACAGTGCATTCCATAACAAGGACCTCTTTGAACATGTTGTAAAACTTTAGCCAATCCTTATTGCTACCTTTATTGAGAATAAATTCAACTTGTTTATTGAGGAAGGCAGGTCATTACAGAATGAGAAATGGCTAATAACTGGTTCTTTGATTTGTCTGGGTGGAGATTTTTATTTCAGCTATTTTTATTCTGATTCCATTTCAGTAAGTCTGGCATGTTGGTTTGACCACATAAGAAATCTAAGGAAATAAACTTTTTCTGTGAGGAGAGAATGGTATACACCTTAGAATCAAAGAAGCTTTTACACTGAAGGGACTCTGAAATCCTGTATTCTACAACCCACAGTCAGCTGTCTCATGCCGTTCTTTCACCTGAAAAACTTATAGGACAGATAAATGATAATGATTAAAAGTTAATAAAAAACACAATACAGAAGAGTGTAATACATAAAGTAAAAGTTCCTCACCAATAGCCACAATTCCCCAAAGTAATCACTGTTGTTTCTTGTGTATTCTTCCAGATATTTTCTTTGTATATATAAGCATGTATGTCTGCTCTTGAAAACAAACAGTGCGTCCCCCTTATACGCAGATCCTGAGCTTCTTAGGGAGCTTCCCCAGAGACAACCAAGGTTATTTGTTTCTTGTGTATCTAGAGATATTTTAATACATTTATAAGCAAAATGCACACATATACATTCAAAATATAGTGTATTTTATAATTTGTGTGTGACTGTATGTGTATGTTTTTTCCTCAAAGTTTCCCACGTCCTATACAGTATTTCCAGAAAGTTTGCACTGTCACAGTAGTATATGGGAATGTCTTTTTCCCATACCCTTACCACATTGGATTCCATCAGTCTTTTTGATTTTGCAATCTATTGGTGAAACATAGTAT
Source organism: Macaca mulatta (assembly GCF_049350105.2). Classification (NCBI taxonomy): domain Eukaryota; kingdom Metazoa; phylum Chordata; class Mammalia; order Primates; family Cercopithecidae; genus Macaca; species Macaca mulatta. Next base: position 168,170,529 of record NC_133408.1, on the reverse strand, counting down.
CTCATTTCTTGTGCTATGTTTTCTTTAATTAAGAGTGAGTTTGAACATCTTTTCATGTACTTAACATGTCCTTTGTCTATTTTTATTTTTATTTATTTATTTTTTTTGAGACTGAGTTTCGCTCTTGTCACCGTGGCTGGAGTACAATGGCTCAATCTCGGCCCACTGCAACTTCCACCTCCCATGTTTAAGGGATTCTCCTGCCTCAGCCTCCCGAGTAGCTGGGATTATAGGCGCCTGCCACCATGCCTGGCTAATTTTTGTATTTTTAGTAGAGACGGAGTGTTCTCATGTTGGCCAGGCTGGTCTCGAACTTCTGACCCCAGGTGATCAGCCCACCTCAGCCTTTCGAAGTGCTGGGATTACAGGCGTGAGCCACTGCACCAGGCCAATCTTTATAACTTAAGAAGTTAGCTCTTTGTCATGTGGCTTACACTAATCTCTTTCAGTTTGTTTTTCTTTTTACCTTAGCTGTGCAAGTCTCAAACAAAAAGAAGAGGAAATTACCCTCTGATGTGAATGAAGGGAAAACTGTTTTTATCAGGTATGTCTTTCTGTCTCCAGAATTGCTTTTGCATGGTCTTCATAAATCTCTCCTCCTTCTCCTCCTTTTCCTTCTCTTTTTGGCACTAGTTCTGTTACCTAGCCCAGAAAATTAGATCAAGCACATCTGGTCCCAGGAACATACCAAACAATGAGAAATGTAGGACAATCAGAACTATAACACAGAAGACAGATAGCATGGGTCCTGACATCTTGTCTTCATTTAGATTTCATGCTTTGTAATTGGGTTGGCATCATTTGGAAGAAATCAGTTCAACTGTTAGAAACATCTTGCTTCCAGGCCGGGCGCGGTGGCTCAAGCCTGTAATCCCAGCACTTTGGGAGGCCGAGACGGGCGGATCACGAGGTCAGGAGATCGAGACCATCCTGGCTAACACGGTGAAACCCCGTCTCTACTAAAAATACAAAAAAACTAGCCGGGCGAGGTGGCGGGCGCCTGTAGTCCCAGCTACTCAGGAGGCTGAGGCAGGAGAATGGCGTAAACCTGGGAGGTGGAGCTTGCAGTGAGCTGAGATCCGGCCACTGCACTCCAACCTGGGCGACAGAGCGAGACTCCGTCTCAAAAAAAAAAAAGAAAGAAACATCTTGCTTCCAGCCTTTGTTTTAGGGGGAGTGCTGGGGAGGAGTGACACTACTTGTCTCAAATGATTTCTCTCTTTATGCCTAAATTATCTTCTGATGCAGTGTCCAGAATAAAGTAAGGCATCTCATCTGTTTCCAGGAAAACTGGGTGGGAGTGGGGGTGGAGATAGGCTTTATTTCATGTTGCTGTTGCTGTTGAGCTCTACTGACTGCAATAGATTGCTGCTTTATAAGGTCAGGATGTCTTCAGTATACCTCAGGCATGCCTTCTAGCCCTTCTGAAGTACTAGTGTACTAGGGTCATTTGCATCTGATTTTAGAGGTGGTATATATTTTATCTTCTTGTACAATCTTTTAAAATTATTTTCTTGGGTGTGGTGGCTCAGGCCTGTAATCTCAGCACCTTGGGAGGCTGAGGCAGATGGATCACTTGAGGGCAATTCGAGACCAGCCTGGCCAACATGGTGAAACCCCGTTTCTACTAAAAATACAAAAATTTGCCATGCATGGTGGCATGCACCTGTAATCCCAGCTACTTGGAAGTCCTGAGGAACGAGAATCGCTTAAAACCCAGAGGTGGAGGCTGCTGTGAGCTGGGGTTATGCCATGGCACTCCAGCCTGGGTGACAGAGCAAGACTCTGTCTAAAAAAAAAATGTTTTCTTATACAATTTATGTTCATTCTAGGAAATTGATGAAATACATGAGCAAAAGGTGAAAAAAATTAACCTTAATCACTACTCAGAGAACACCTACACTACATGCCCACATCATAAAGATTCACAGAGGTGAATTTATACATGCTATACTGAAGCCCATTTTCTCACCTAACTGCATGTCTTTCCATGTATCTTAAAATTTGTATTATTTGGAACTGCCATATAAATAATTTTGTATTCGTGGAAGATCTGTCTAACAGGAAGGAAGAAATGTCACAGTGAAGAAGAAGCCTGTGACCTCAGTACTAAGGATACCATTCCTTATACACCTTTTAATTAATAAAGAACTTAGGGAAATAAAGGGGTGGAAGAGAGAGAACCATGTCTATCATGAGGCAGATTAAAAGAAATAATGTAGCTAGGATATGTCTTATTGCAGAAAACCTTTTTTGTCTGGGTTATCCATGAAATAGAATCATTCATGGGGCTGTTCAGTGCATTTAAGAGAAGTAAAATTACAGATACTTATTAGGGACTGTTTTTCTTACCCCGGAAGGATTTACATAGTTGGGGAAATGAGGAATCTTTATACTGTGTTGAAATTTTAGGACAACAAAATTTCCTTCCAACATTTTTTTTAATCCTATTGAGAGAAGTAAGTAGTTTTCTTTTTTTGGACTTCGTAAATTTTACTGTATTTGCTTTTGTGTTACTGTTTTGAAGGATTTTTCTGACTTTAGTAAGATTTTAACTGAAGCCTGGATTTAATAGCAACACAGAGGGAAAAATGGCTAATTGAGAGAGAGAATTTTACTTTTCTCACTAGTCTGCTGTGAGTCTTCTAGTTTATAGTAGCAGAAATGAATTTTGGTCAATTTAAGTGAAAGAAGAGGGTTTTAGAATCAAAGTTGTCAAAGAGCAAGCCTCAGGAAGAGGCTGAAAATCTGGGCAGTTCTGGGGCCCTAGGTGATAGAGGCTGTGGGTCTTTTCTCTGGGGACACCACTTTTTTTTTTTTTTTTTTTTTTTTAAAAGGTGTAGCATATATTCTGTAAAGTACATTAAGCATATAGCTCAGTTATAATTTTATATGTATACATCCATGTAGCCACCACCCAGATCAAGATGTAGAAATTTCCAGCACCTCAGAAGTTTCCCTGGCGGGGGGAACCACTGTTTTGAAATGAATCTTTACCTGCAGTTTCTGGTCTTTGTATGTGTCTGTTTATGTTTTCAGATTCCTGAGAAAAAGAACCTCCTTGACAAAGGAAAGTCAGTTGGGGCCAAGGGTCACTGGGGGCCATCCCTGTGTATTAGTGCTATTTCTGAACAAGGGAGAGTTGATATCTAACTCACTTACATTGTCCTGGAACACAGGATCTCACTTATGTAATTGACCTTTCTTGTGATCATCTGGTTATCTTCCATAGAAATCTGTCCTTTGACTCAGAAGAAGAAGAACTTGGGGAGCTTCTCCAACAGTTTGGAGAACTCAAATATGTCCGCATTGTCTTGCATCCAGACACAGAGCATTCTAAAGGTATGTGTTGTCAGCTGGCCAGGCCCTAAAAGGGTTGAGACTGCTGCAGTGGGCACTGACTAGGTTACGAGAGCATAATGTATGCCATTTTGAAGGTTTCACGGTCCATCCAGCCCAGGTTTCAGGGTTCTATAAAAGTACCAGGGATGCCAGGCACAGTGGCTCACGCCTGTAATCCCAGCACTTTGGGAGGCCGAGGCAGGCAGATTGCCTGAGCTCAAGAGTTCAAGACCAGCCTGGGCAACACGGTGAAACCCCATCTCTACTAAAATACAAAAAATTAGCTGGGCGTGGCAGCGTGCACCTGTAGTCCCAGCTACTCGGGAGGCTGAGACAGGAGAATTGCTTGAACCTGGGAGGTGCAGGTTGCAATGAGCCGAGATCACGCCACTGCACTCCATCCTGGGCCACAGAGCAAGACTGTTTCAAAAAAAAAAAATGTACCAGGGACATCCTGAGGTTATCTTTAATGGTGTCAAACTCAGTATCTTTAATGGTGCTGCTAGCCATAATTTTATCTAAGCTTTTTAAGCCCTTGCTTATTTACTTTACGGTAATGAATTCCATTTTTGCTCTTTGCATTTCAAATGTGATAGTATCTCATGGGTACTAATCACTCCACATTGCTTGAAATTACCAGGATCTTTTTTTTTTCCTATTGCTTTTGTTAGAGGTAGAAGCTGATAGAGAAACTCTGTTGCAGTGGCAGTGGTTACAAGGAAAACTATGTTGCAGGAGTGCTGCCTTAGGTTTTTTTTTTTCCTGAAAGCTATCTCTTTTGAGTTTTAAGGGTTGACCATTCTTCATTCTAGTATACTGTTGTTAGGTAAGCATCTTTCCAACCCATTCATAATCTTTGATTTCACCTATTGCAGTCATTCTCCTAAAGCACTAAGTTCTTCCTTTTTTTTTTTTTGAGATGGAGTCTCGCTGGCTCCGTTACCCAGGCTGGAGTGCAGTGGCGCCATCTTGGCTCACTGCAAGCTCCGCCTCCCGGGTTCAAGCAATTCTCCTGTCTCAGCCTCCTGAGTAGCTGGGACTACAGGCACCCGCCACCACGCCCAGCTAATTTTATTTTTGTATTTTTAGTAGAGATGGGGTTTCACCGTGTTAGCCAGGATGGTCTCGATCTCCTGACCTCGTGATCCACCCGCCTCAGCCTCCCAAAGTGCTGGAATTACAGGTGTGAGCCACTGTGCCTGGCCTAAGTTCTTAATTTGTTGTGATTCATGATTCCTTTGAGATCTAGCAAAAGCTGTGAATCCTCTCCTTAGAAAAATGCTGCTTCAGAGGGCGTGTGGGCTCTGTTGAGCCTATCCACAGCTTAAGAACCTCCATTCTAAACCATTTCATTTTTCACATTGACAGGACCTAATCACTTTTGATTTTTACTCAGCTAAAAAAAAGTAAGACCTGGCCAGGTGCGGTGGCCCACGCCTGTAATCCCAGTACTTTGGGAGGCTGAGGCAGGTGGATCACTTGAGGTCAGGAGTTCAAGACCAGCCTGACCAACATGGAGAAACCCTGTCTCTACTAAAAATACAAAATTAGTCGGGCGTGGTGGCACATGCCTGTAATCCCAGCTACTCAGGGTGCTGAGGCAGGAGAATCACTTGAACCTGGGAGGTAGAGTTTGTGGTGAGCTGAGATCGTGCCACTGCACTCCAGTTTGGGCAACAAGAGCAAGACTCCATCTCATAAAGAAAAAAAAAAAAAAGGAAGACTTGGTGTGTACCTGAAATGTCAGCTACTCAGGAGGCTGCGGGGAGCCCAGGAGTTTGAGGCTTCAGTGAGCTGTGATTGCCACTGCACTCGAGACTGTGAGAAGAAGACCTCCTCCATCTCTTAAAAAAAAAAAAAAAAAAAAGATGTGAATAAGGCAGCACTGTGTAACAGTTAGGGATCTAATCCCAACTATGCTACAGATCAACTGGGTGATTTTTGGCAAATCATTTAACTACTGTTGTCTTCAGGTTTTCATCTGTAAAATGAGTGGGTTCGAGTAATCACTTAAGGTACCTGCAGCTCTCATGTTTAGTTATACTACTTGGATCTTTTCCATTTCTAAAATGCTTTTAGACAATTTGAATTGCATAGAATGTGCCAAGTTAGTGGTATGATACTGCTTTACCTTGGCGGTAGTGTCTTTTGTCTCTTTTTTAGTACGGTAGTATATTGGGTTAATAGTTTTAGAATTAAGCCTACAATTGACTGACTAGATATCCCTTGTGGTCTATTAATGTTAACAGAGTTCATGATCTTAATAAGCATAGTTTTAATCATTTTTTAAAAAAATATATTGTCCTTCCCTAGCTCATTAAATTTTTCCGATACCTTTTCTGCCTACTCATGCAGCTTCGTGTTGCTCCTGTAATTTATCCCTCTCAGCATGCCGTTTCACTACCTGGAAGAGCTCAGTATTAACTGCAATCTTTTAGGGAAATGTTAAGACTGAACCCAGTACTGACTCTGGAAACTCCAGTGATAAAATTCTTACCCTTTCAGAGAGAAGCACCCATTTTCTTCATATTCAATCTAATTAGATTCATTTGAATCTGCCTGTTAGGAACATTTTCCCCATATTTCCTTATTTGTTTCTTTCTATTGAGTATCTATTAATGCTGTACACTATGGTAGGTGCTAGGGATATAGAAACGGATAAGAATTGTGGTCATTTTTCCTGTGGTATTCATTCTGTTTGGGAAGATGTCACCTGACTAGTGCTATAGTAAAGATGTGAGTGGAGAATAGGAGGCAGGAGGGGACACAGAAGCTCCTAGATGGTGACCTTTGTGTTGGCCTGGCGCATGTGTCCTTTCAGTTAGTCTGTGCCATTCATTTTTATAGGAGGCAGAAGATCAATGCCCCAGTAGCTCTAGGAAATATGGTACTTTCTGAAAGAATATTTAAAATTTAAAGGAATACTAAACAAAATTATGAAACTTGTATTTCTTTTTTGGAATCTACTGAAAGGTAAACTTACTTTCTTTGCTTATAAAAGTTTTTTTTTTTTTTTTGACTGGGTGCAGTGGCTCACACCCGTAATCCTAGCACTTTGGGAGGCCAAGACAGGCAGATCACCTGAGGTTGGGAGTTCGAGACCAGCCTGACCAACATGGAGAAACCCCATCTCTACTAAAAATACAAAATTAGCTGGGCATGGTGGCAATGCCTATAGGCTACTCGGGAGGCTGAGGCAGGAGAATCACTTGAACCCAGGAGGCAGAGGTTGCAGCGAGCCAAGATTGTGCCATTAGACTCCAGCCTGGGTAACAAGAGTGAAACTCCGTCTCAAAAAAAAAAATTTTTTTTGTCAATAGCAGAAATAGAGATGGGTTAATTGATCTGGCATCTAATTAAGGAAAGGCATGCCTTATGGAGATTCTAGAGTATGAGCCAAGAATTGAACTCTTGGCTTTCTGGTTCCCTGCTATATTCATATAGTAGAGGACAGAGACTTTTACTCTGAGAGGCAGATCTGCCCATATCTGATGTCTCCCAAGTGACTATGAGACCTATGAGACAGTGAGATCTGTAATTAAGTTCAGGGTTAAGCGGTTCCTGCTTTGCTTTTCAGTCATCTAATAGGTACTTCATAAGTGATGCCGAATTAAGTGTTAGGCTGGAATTTCTCTACCATTTCAGATGGACATTTCTTTCCTTTCTTTTTTATTTTTATTATGAGACAGAGTCTTGCTCTGTCGCCTAGGCTGGAGTGCAGTGGTGCGATCTCAGCTTGCTGCAAGTTCCACCTCCCGGGTTCACGCCATTCTCCTGCCTCAGCCTCCCAAGTAGCTGGGACTACAGGCGTCTGCCACCACGCCCGGCTAATTTTTTATATTTTTAGTAGAGACGGGGTTTCACCATGTTAGCCAAGATGGTCTCAATCTCCTGACTTTGTGATCTGCCGGCCTCGGCCTCCCAAAGTACCGGGATTACAGGCGTGAGCCACCGTGCCCGGCCTTTTTTTTTTTTTTTTTTTGAGACAAGGTCTTGCTCTATCACCCAGGCTGGAGTGCAGTGATCATGACTTACTGCAGCCTTGACCTCCCAGGGTCAGGTCATCCTCCCACCTCAGCTTTCTGAGTAGCTGGGACTATAGGCATGCACCACCACACCCAGCCAATTTTTTTTTTTTTTTTTCTTTTGTAGAGACAGTCATGTTGCTCAGGCTGGTCTTTAACTCTTGGGCTTAAGTGATCTTCCTGCCTTGGCCTCCCAAAGAGCTGGGATTACAGGTGTGAGCCACCATACCCAGCCTTCACATGGATATTTCTTATTAAGAGAGATCATGAGACTAAAGTTCTAAGAAGAATTAGAACAGATGAAGGAAGTAATAATAAAATTTCATTAAGAGCAGTGGTATCTTTGTCTTGATTATTTGGTACCTAACATAGTGCCTGTCTCAGAGTGCAGTGTGCGTCACTTACTGATGGGGATAAATTCTGCAAAGTTCATTATTTGTCATTGTGTGAATGTCATGGTGTACTTACACAAACCTAGATGGTATGGCTTACTACACACACAGGTCATATGGTAGAGCCTGTCGCTCCCAGGCTACAAACCTGCACGGCACAACATGTTCTTATACTGAATGTTGTAGGCAGTTGTAACATAATGGTAAGTATTTGTGTATCTAAATGTTTCTAAACGTAGAAAAGGTATAGTAAAATGCAGTATAAAAGATAAAAAATGGTACAGGGCATTTTTGGTACAGGGTACCAAATGTACGTGTACCAAATGGTACAGGGATCTGCCCTGTATAGGGCAGATTCATTGTAATCTCCTGGGACCACTGTTGTATATGCAGTCTGTCACTGACCAAAACATCCTTATGCAAGTACATGGCTGTACTTAATAAATGGATGCCACCTGCCCCTTCCACTCTGTGTCAGGCTGCTGCCATTTGTAGTGTTGTCTTTGGTTTATCTGTGGGAGTTTGGGATCTCACTGAATTGTGTCTCCTTGTGCAGGTTGTGCATTTGCCCAGTTCATGACTCAGGAAGCAGCTCAGAAATGCCTTCTAGCTGCTTCTCCAGAGAATGAGGTAAGGAAGATATTTCCTTTACCTTATAACACAGGAGGCAGTTTGGCTCTTAGGGGCAACATCTGATATTTACACAAAACTTCATTATTGTTATTATTATTGTCACTAATAATAAAACTAACACTTATTTAGCACTTTGTTGTGTTAGGCACTGAACTTTACTTGCATTATCTTATTTAATCATTACATCAGCCCTTTGAGGTAGGCAGAATTATGATCTCTACTTCATAGGTGAGGAAATGGGGATAATAACGTATCTGATATTTGTTGCTTGCTGTCTGTGTCAGCCTCTATCCTAGACTGATAACATGAAAGACTAGGATAAGAAGGTATTAAGGTCGTCTGTGAAGTAGAGTAGATGTTTGAGAGAGAATGTGTGTGGGTGATGGAGAATTACTCCATTTGTTCTACAATCGAGTATAATGTTATTTAATATTGCTGTTATTTCTTAAGTCCTCTTGAGTAAGTACTCTACTATTTCATTAGCTTTCTTTATAATACTAGACATTTGCCTGTTTACAGATAATTTTCCTCAATTTGGGTCTACTTTGGGACTAATCAACTCCCAGAAAATAATTTATTTACTGCTGACTACCTGAAATACCCATGTGGCCTTTTGCACAGCTCTACTAAATATTGTGAGGCCCAGTGATCCATTTGTAGCTAGCTGAGCTGAAACGTCATAGGGCTTGGCTTACATAGCATAATTGACGCTTGCCGTATCCCTTTCTGGGATGTTCTTGTCAGGTGCTTAGTTTCTAGTTTATACTCATTATGTGTTGTTTTTTGTTTTTTTTGAAACGGAGTCTCGCTCTGTTGCCCAGGCTGGAGTGTAGTGGCGTGATCTCCACTCACTGCAACTCCGCCTCCCGGGTTCATGCCATTCTCCTGCCTCAGCCTCCCAAGTAGCTGGGATTACAGGTGCACACCACCATACCTGGCTAATTTTTGTATTTTCAGTAGAGACAAGGTTTCACCATGTTGGCCAGGCTAGCCTTGAACTCCTGACCTCAGGTGATCCACCCACCTCAGCCTCCCAAAGTGCTAGGGTTACAGGCGTGAGCCACCGTGCTCGGCCATTATGTGTTTTAAGAAGGGATTGTTTTCTGTTACAGGCTGGTGGGCTTAAACTGGATGGCCGGCAGCTCAAGGTTGACTTGGCAGTGACCCGTGATGAGGCTGCAAAGCTTCAGACAAAGAAGGTGAAGAAGCCGACTGGCACCCGGAATCTCTATCTGGCCCGAGAAGGCTGTGAGTAGGGAGACGTAACCCAGACTTCCAAGTAGCTGGCCCTGTGCCATATCATCGATCCAGCAATAGTATGTTTGGGAACATGTTTCAAATTAAAAACCCAAATGTTCTTTTTAAGTTTTATATGATCATTCCACTTTAATAAATGTGGCTTTCTGTTAGTAAACCTTCACTCATTTTTGTGGATTAACCATCCCATTATCTTTTCTGCCTGGTTGCCTTTGGTCTTTTTCAATAGAGGATTGGCAAGGCAAAGAGGGAGAAAGAACTCAAAATACCTTTGCTTCTTGTCATCATTTCTAATAAGAGGTTTTGACTAAAATTACTCTTTTGGATTATTCATGGATTTAAAATGTGCACCCAGTACTTTCCTTTAGTGTCAGAAAGACAATCAGAAATTAGCTTTAAATTTAAAAAAAAAATTCTTTCTTCTAGGTCACACAGTATTTATCAGCTCACCTCCTCCATAGCTTCACACCCTGTACTAGTAATGTCCATTAGCCTTTGACACCAGCCCTCTATGGCAACATAACTGTTTTTGACTGGCTTATCTCACTGCTTAGTAATGGACCTCAAGTACATAAGGAACAGCAAAGTTAAGTTCCAAGGGCAGATTATAGGTGGAACATTGTGCATTCTAAATGCCCAAAATGTATTTATGTTCCATACTTCTTCCAGGCCTTTCTTTCTGACTTTGGGCATGTACGTGAAGATTCTTTGAGGGGAGAGAAGGAGAAGAGGAATAAAATCACAAAATGTTCAGAGTTTTAGTCCTTGAGAGCAGCTCTGAGCCCAGAACTTAGCCCTGTATCCTATTTCTGGACCTAACCAAATGCCATCGTGTCCTGGCCAACATAGTCCTCTGGGCCCTGTACAAAGAGTTTGCATCATTCAAATTACATTCCTCTTGTTGCTCAGTGAAAATTCCCTTGTTGATGTCTGGGCCTTTTTCCCTCTTTCTGCAGTGATTCGTGCTGGGACGAAGGCTGCAGAGGGTGTGAGTGCTGCTGATATGGCCAAAAGAGAACGGGTGAGTAGATTAGGCATTGACCTTCAGGTTCTGCGTGGCCTATAAATCAATCAAAAATAGTTGTCGAATGCTCGATGTGCTCATAAAAGAACCAAATATGGTCACAGACCATACTTACTGCGCTATTAGAGAGAAAAGCACATAGGTGAGACAGCAAGTAACCCAACATTATACATAGTATTCTATCTGCTTTCTATGCCAGTATAAAAGAACTGTGTCTTATTCTTTGTTTACCTAGTGCTTGGCAGTAAATGTTTGCGAACACATGCTGCTAGATCATGCAGTAGACAGTCAGAGGCTAGGGCTACATGTAATTAGGTGTTAGTATAAACACAGAATAATGTAGAAGGGCAAGATCAGAATGGTCTGGAGTTATTAGGGAAGGAAGAAGATATGGCTCTTGAAAGGGGTAGCTGTCAGTTGGGAGGAGTTGGTGTCTCCAGATTATAAAATCATTTTAGAAAAACTCCCGTCTTATGGGTGTTTCTGATGTTAACCAATACCGTTATATTCCTTGGCTGCTTGGTAACATTCCCAGTCATTTTTGCTTTTTCCCATATAACTTGCTTTCAAAAAGCCAAGCCAGCCTAGAATGGTAAAGATGCATAATCATGAACAGAATTAGTTATGGAACCTTAACATGCAGATGAGGAACAGGGGTGAGAGTGTAATGACGGCAGGAGGCAGTGTATCTTTTTTTCGGTGTGCACAGGTTCTGCGCTAGTGTTTTCAACTTTAGTAGTGAACATCTGGAAATCATAGGCTCTGGAGACCCATCCTTAACTGGAGAAATTACATAAAATTTTAAAGCCTCATTTTTTTAAGGGCATTATATACCCTTGTCTGACCACAATGCAATAATGACATATTTAGTTTAAAACTAATTTTGTTGGCAAAAAGCTCATTCAGTGATAGGTATGCATTATACATTCACAGCAGGCACAGCTTTTCCTGACAGAAAAATAGTCTGTTGAACTTAAACATGATAGCCTTTTCAGGTGTTCCTTTAATAGTCATTTTCCAGGGGATTTGTTTATTTTGTGATTTGTTGGTACTTTTACCAAACAAGAAACAGCAGGACTGAGAAGGCTTGACAAAAGAAAAACTTTTAATTGAAAACTTTTTTCTACCAACTTGGTTTTGAAAAAACTAATTGGAAGAATAATGTCATCTTTCATTTCATTTTAGACACAGATCACGCAGGCACTGGAGTTTTGTGGCAGCATAGTTGAGGGTATTGCTCTAAGAGCAAAATATGGTTCTGTGGTCATGGATATTCCTTTGCCTCAGGGTGGCAGAGTTGAGACAAGACAGCATTCTGTCAAGTATTCTTTGAATACGTTCCATTTCCTTTTGGAAGGATTAGATAATCAGTTGAGTTGGTGGGTAGATGAGGACTGGGCATAGATGTTAACCATAGTATTATCTGTTGTTTGCTCTGGGCTACATTTTGAGCTAGGGATTTTTTTTCTTTTTTTTTTTTTGAGATGGAGTTTCACTCTTGTTGCCCAGACTGGAGTACAATAGCGTGATCTTGGCTCACTACAACCTCCTCCTCCCAGCTTCAAGCGATTCTCCTGCCTCAGCATCCTGAGTAGCTGGGATTACAGGCATGCACTACTATGCCTGACTAATTGTTGTATTTTTAGTAGAGACAGGGTGTCACCATTTTGGCCAGGCTGATCTTGAACTCCTGACCTCAGGTGATCTGCCTGCCTTGGCTTCCCAAAGTGCTCATATTACAGGCATGAGCCACCCTGCCCAGCCTTATGTTATCTCATTTTGGCCTCACATCAGTGCTCAGAGACTTTGTTCTACTGTTCCATTTTATAGATGAAAAATTGAGGCTTTAAAATTTTATGTAATTTCTCCAGTTAGGGATGGGTCTCCAGAGCCTATGATTTTACTGTTACCCACCCACCATCTTGTCCCTTTGAACTTTTCTTTCCCTATACTGGGCATTGTAAAGCTGCAGTGCGGGCAGTTGCCATCCATTTTCTATATGTGTGGTTATGGGATGGAGATCATAATTCTTTCCTTTTGGAGAATTATGAGCCTGCCTCTTAAAAACAGTGAGTTGTACTGTTAACCATTGGTTGTTCTTTCAGTTTGAGCTGCTGAAGCATCAGAAACTCAAGGACCAGAATATCTTTGTCTCCCAAACCAGGCTCTGCCTGCACAATCTCCCAAAGGCTGTAGATGACAAACAGCTCAGAAAGCTGCTGCTGAGTGCTACTAGTGGAGAGAAAGGGGTGCGCATCAAGGAGGTGAGGTGTGGCCCTGTCCATCTGGAACTTTCATTCTGATCTGGGGTCATATCAAGCATTTCCCTCAGGCTGCGGTGCCAGATTTTTTTTTTTGTTTGTTTGTTTTGAGACGAAGTCTCACTCTGTCGCCCAGGCTGGAGTGCAGTGGTGCAGTCTTGATTCACTGCAACCTCCTCCTCCTGGGCTCAAGCAGTTCTCCTGCCTCAGCCCCCTGAGTAGCTGGGACTATAGGTGTGTGCCACCACGCCTGGCTAATTTTTGTATTTTTAGTAGAGAAGGGATTTCACCATGTTGGCCAGACTGGTCTGGAACTCCTGACCTCAAGTTATCTGCTCACCTCAGCCTCCCAAAGTGCTGGGATTACAGGCGTGAGCCACTGTGCTAGGCCATCAACAGACTTTCTTCTGGACATGTTGTCAGCATGCATGGCTGAGTTTAGCAGTTTCTTGGTTTTGTTCTTTTTCTTCTAAAAATTGTCTTTTACATCTGAATTACAGCAGAATGCAAGGAAGTCTCTGTCTGCATGAATTAATTTAGCAAGCATTTATTAAATGCCTTTTGTGTGCTTAGCATTATATTTTGTGCTATCATGTGAATTTTCTTGCAGAGAAAATAATCTGCTTTGCTTTTTGGAGAGTATTTTACTCCTAGTTAGATTCTTACCCTATAGTCAGAGTCACCTCTGCCTGTCGTCAACACAGGAAGCCATGTAGATGTTCAGCAGTTGAATTAGAAAAACACTGGGTTCATACCAACTTGGTTAGGCTCTGTGAGTACAGAACTTCTCTGCCTCCACATTCCCCTTTGCATATTTCTCTTTTCTTTCTTTTTTTTTTTTTTAAGATGTGGTCTTGCTCTGTCACAGGCTGGAGGGAGTGCAGTGGTGCCATCTCAGCTCACTGCAGCCTCCCCCTCCCAAGCTCAAGCAATCCTCCCACCTCAGCCTCCCAAGTAGTTGGGACTATAGTTACACACCACCATGCCTGGCTAATTTCTTTTTCTTATTTTTATTTTTTATTTTTGAGACGGAGTCTCACTCTGTCGTTAAGCTGGAGTACAGTGGCACAATCTCAGCTCACTGCAACCTCCGCCTCCCGAGTTCAAGTGATTCTCCTGCCTCAACCTCCGAGTAGCTGGGACTACAGGCACGCACCACCATGCCCAGCTAATTTTTGTATTTTTAGTAGAGACAGGGTTTCACCATGTTTGTTAAGATGGTCTCGATCTCTTGACCTCAAGTGATCCGCCCGCCTCGGCCTCCCAAAGTGCTACAATTACAGGCGTGAGCCACTGCGCCTGGCCCATGCCTGACTATTTCTTATGTTTTTGGTAGAGACAGGGTTTTGCCATGTTGCCTAGGCTGGTCTCAAATTCCTGAGCTCAGATGATCCCCCTGCTTCAGTCTCCCACAGTGCTGGGATTATAAATGTGAACCACTGGGCCTGGCCTTGCATATCTCTGTCATACTGCTTACTATTGCCCTGGCCTCAAACTGTCGGTCAGTCTCTTCTTCCCACTAGACTGAGTTTTTGAGGCAAGCGTTATCTCATTATCACCAATCCTTGGTGTAGTACCTGCTACATAGTCATCTCTTGGTCAATACTTATTTTTAAAGTACCATTGCCAATATTTTGGGTCTGCTTTACTCTGTTTCACCACCATAAACTGTTTTCCTAATCCCTGAAAACCTCTTCAAAATGTATGGATTTAGGTATTTGGGAGATTACGTGAGAGAATGTGAATATATCAGCACATATCTGACACCACTCTTAGTAAAACTGCTCAGTGTTACTGGTTATAGGGGAGGGACAGTTGTGTAATTTCTCATATCATCTGAATACTTAGTGTCTGCACGTTTAACACCTGTCATAATTTAGAGAAATTCATGTTTATTCTAGAATATTTGCATTATGTTGAATTTTCCTCTTAATTCTTTCTTATGTGTACGTATAGTGTCTCAGTAAGATGGTAAGTATCTTGAGAACAGGATCTTCATTATATGCTTCTCTTGATTCCCTTACAGTATATGACAGTTCTAGACACAGAGTGGACACTGGACGTAAATTAAATGTGGTATCCATGTGTCCCCAATACTTAGCCGTCTCCATTACATGAGAACAACAGTTTCGGTAGTAATGGCATGTAAATGATCAGTTTTCTCAAAACATCCTACTGTACTTTGGTGCCCCAGATGTTTGCTACATCTGGCTTAAGGATTTAAGGGAAAACCACACTAGAGAGGAGCTGAGCTGCAGGCAAAGAGAGCTGAAACTTCTTCCTGTATTTCTGAGCCTGTATGTTGGAGACACTTTTTCATGTGCTTGAAATGTCTTTCTTATCTAAAGCCATCAGTCCTTCCTCCTTCCCTTCTTTAATAATTTCCTTCCTGAGGGCTTTTTTCAGTGGTAAGATCTATGGACAGTATTCCATCCTCGGCAATAACTTGTTACACGCTTAGAATACCATGTACCTCTCAATTTGTATGTATTGTGAACAGTTGTGTTTGTATTGTGTTTGTTTTTTAACATCCAAACCTCTTTATAAATTTTCTTTAGGAAGTTTTGTTTATGTGCTTATTTTAGGTCTCTGTTGATGTCTATAAACTAGTAGAAAGCAAGAAAATATTATTTTAATCTGTTTTATGGTGTTAGTAGGTGAATTCTAATAAGATGGACACACATAAGTGTTATTCCAGTGTGATTTTTGTGGTGGTGGTATAAATGAAGATTATGTTTCAATAACCTGATTTTTTTTTTTTTTTTTTTTTGAGACAGGGTCTCACTCTGTTGCCCAGGCTGGAGTGTAGTGGTTTCATCATGGCTCACTGCAACTTCAACCTCCCCAGCCTCAGGTGATCCTCCTGCCTCAGCCTCTTGAGTAGCTGAGGTGCCACTACACCGGCTAATTTTTTGTATTTTTTGCAGAGACAAGGTTTTGCCATGTTGCCCAGGCTGGTCTCAAACTCCTGGCCTCAAGCAGTCCTCCTGTCTCAGCCTCCCAAAGTGCTAGGATTACAGGCATGAGCCACCATGCTCACCCAATAACCTTATTTTTTATTGACTCTATTAAAGCAGTTCATGTCAGGCAAGCCTTCTCATTCTGTAATTACTGATTTTTTTTCTTGCTCTACTAATAGTGTAGAGTGATGCGAGACCTCAAAGGAGTTCATGGGAACATGAAGGGTCAGTCCCTGGGCTACGCCTTTGCAGAGTTCCAAGAGCACGAGCATGCCTTGAAAGCCCTCCGCCTGATCAACAACAATCCAGAAATCTTTGGGCCTCTGAAGGTAAGCCTCGTCCTCTGGGGAGACTTGTTTCCCTTAGGACCCCTTGCAGGAAACCAGCCTACTCCTTTATGCCTAGTGTCCTCTGACATTTGAGGGGTGGGAAAGAATGGCAAGTGGACAAAAAAAAAGGTGGGTTGGGGGAGGATGTGTGAAGAGGAAAAACTCAACTCATTGCATGCACAGATTTAGAAGTCTAATGAATAACATTCTATCTCCTTCTGACAGAGACCAATAGTGGAGTTCTCTTTAGAAGATCGAAGAAAACTTAAAATGAAGGAATTAAGGATCCAGCGCAGCTTGGTACAGAAATTAAATGGTCCATATTTTTAAGGACATAACTAAA
This sequence comes from Macaca mulatta, assembly GCF_049350105.2. NCBI lineage: Eukaryota > Metazoa > Chordata > Mammalia > Primates > Cercopithecidae > Macaca > Macaca mulatta. The sequence goes on along the minus strand of NC_133408.1, from coordinate 168,153,963 downwards.
CTCTTCTATTTTGTTCAGTTTGTGCTTCTGCTGTCTTAGAGTAGTTCTCCCCTCAATTAGATTTTTTTTGCTCCCAGTTCCCTTTAGTCCCTGTTCCCTAAGCCTCTCCAGGCCATCTTCTTATCTGCTGGCCCATGTCTGATAGCTCTACAGCAGAAGGGAAAGGAAGGAGAGAGGAAGCAGACCAATGTTATTTCCAGTCAGCTGTTCTTTACAATGTTTGGTGATAGTACGTGCCAATATTAATGGTTGAGGTTAAGGTTTCCTGTTACCTGTAGATTTCAGTTATCTCTTCCATATTTTCTTTTATTAGTTGGCTCCAGAAGTGTGAAGCCTGATAGTTTTATACAGTTTTTAATCTGGTGTGCTATAGAGGGTGGAGCAGGGACTTTAGGAATAGGTGTACTCATGCTTATACTCTGGCTCTGCCCTTTTTGCTGCATGTTCCTTGGCAGTTATTACTGCTCTGAACTTCAGTTTGTAAAATGGGTGGACGACATCTGCCTTACATGATTGCTGAGGACTAAATGAGATAATACATGTCCATCATCTAGCATACTGCATGGTCAGCACACAGTCAGTACTCATTCTCTTACCCATCTTCCCCCAGGACATGCAGGGCCAGATTATTCTTGACTCTTATTCTTAGAGCTCTCATTGATATTGCACAGCAAAATTCACTTGCATATACAGCAAACATTTGTAGTCTTTGTGGTGTATACCAAGAGCATTACCAACAGATGACCCATTCTGGTGGTTAATGCAGTGGCCCTCAGTTGGAAAATATGGGATCTGGTTATTGTTCAAGGCAACTTTGTTACCCTAGATAATAGAATTGCTTATTACTGTTAGCCATTGTTTCAGAGGTGATTCTGAAGCTACCAGTTTTGTTTGTTTGTCTGTTTGAGATGGAGTCTTGCTATGTTGCTCAGGTTGGAGTGCAGTGGTGCAGTCTCAGTTTGCTGCAACCTCCACCTTCTGGATTCAAGTGATTCTCCTCCCTCAGCCTCCCGAGTAGCTGGGACTACAGGTGCACACCACCATGCCTGGCTAATTTTTTTTTTTTTTTTTTTTTTTAGTAGAGACGGGGTTTCACCGTGTTAGCCAGGATGGTCTCGATCTCCTGACCTTGTGATCCGCCCATCTCGGCCTCCCAAAGTGCTGGTTACAGGCTTGAGCCACCGCACCCGGCCCTAATTTTTGTATTTGTTTGGAAGAGACAGGGTTTCACCGTGTTGGCCAGGCTGGTCTCGAACTCCTGACTTCAAGTGATCCACCTGCCTCAGCCTCCCAAAGCGCTGGGATTACAGGTGTGAGTCACTGAGCCCAGCCTTGTTTGTTTTTTAACATCCAAATTACTTTATTTGTTGCCTGGATTTATATTCATACTGTTCTTTTGTGTAAAAATGCCTCTACTCACTTTGCATATGCAGATCAAATGATCCCTTTCGAGTAGCATTCCTCCACCTCTCTCAAAAGATAAAGGCCCTCTTTACTTGATTTTCATGAACTTCCTTAAGCTGTGTAGTTTTTTTTTACTTTGGTTTATTTGTGTATACATCTCTTGTCTCCACCTGGCTGTGAGTCCTGAAGGGTAGACACTTTTTTTTTGTATCCTAGAAACAGACTGGCATACAATAGGCATATAATAACTGTTCATTGTATCTGGATTTCTAAGGTGAAAGGGAAGAACAACACACACTTATCATTACATTAATTTCACTTGAATCTTCTGTTTCTTCCACTTCAGTGCAAATACTTCTGTAACATCCTTGATGCCTTCCTTTCCACAGCGTCTTTTCCTTGTCGTCTTCGCTTCATTTATTCCATTCCTAATGTTCTTCCTTTCTTGAAAACGATCCGAGTTTCTGACCTATGTCATTTTTCTTCTCTCTGAAGAGATTTATTTCATATTTCTTGCAGACAGGGTTACTGGCAACAAATTCCCTCCATTTTCTTTTGTCTGAGTAGGTCTTGTCCTTAACTTTTGAAGGATAAGTTTATCAGATACAGGATTGTAGGTTGGTGATTTTTTTTTTCTTTAAAAACTTTAAATATTAAATATCTCACTTCACTCCCTTCTTGCTTACATGATTTCTGAAGAGAAGTCTTGGAAATCTCTCTGAACCTACTCGGGTTTTGGAGGGTGCCTATTAAAAACAAAAGAGAGAGAAATTTGATGTAATCTCATCCTTGTTCCTCTATAGGTAAAATTTTTCCCCTGTCTGGCTTCTTTCAAGATTTTATCTTTGATTTTCTGCAGTTTGTCTATGATATGACTAGTTGTAAATTGTTTAGTTTTTATCTTATTTGGTCTTAGAGCTCTGAGTTCCTTGATCTGTGGTTTAGTGACTGTCATTAATTTTGAAAAATTCTCAGCGCTTATTACTTCATTATCTTTTCTGTTGCTTGCTTGCTTCTTGTATTCTCTTTCTACATAGGTTACACCTTTGATAATTGTCCCACCTACTGGCTTTTGAATCTTGGGCATGCACTCTCCCTTATTTCTATGTTATGGGAAGGGGAATGGTTATTTTGTGCCCCCCACCCAGTAACCATCTGTTACTATGGCAGGGCTTGTGAACTACATGTATTCACTTTCCTCTAGTCTCCAACTGTGTGGGGGAAGAATTCCTCTTCTTTCATCTAGCGCACATAAAGCTCATCTTCTGTTGAGTATTTGCAGCAAACAAAGCTCATCCAGAAACCAGATGGCATTTTCTTGTTTTATGCAGCAAAAAGTGAGATCCAAGCCTGCAACTGGTGAGCCTCAGAAGGGGAAACCAGAGCCTGCAAAAGACCAGCAACAGAAGGCAGCTCAACACCACACAGAGGAACAAAGCAAGGCGCCCCCAGAGCAGAAGGGGAAGGCGAGCTCTACCTCATGGACCGGTTTCCAGACCAAGGCTGAAGTGGAGCAGGTGGAGCTGCCTGATGGAAAGAAGAGAAGAAAGGTCCTGGCGCTCCCCTCACACCGAGGCCCCAAAATCAGGTGAGATGCAGGAAAGTGGCAGCATAGAACAGTGGGTGGGTTCTAAGTGGGTTTGTTTTTGCTGAGTTCTTTTCTCTTTGTGGCATTTGTTTGGTTGAAAAGGATGCTTGGTGCTATGTATTCCCACACACGGGGTTAACACGTGAGTCTTCAACACCGTCAGAGATGTCACTCTTAGATCAATGGCAGAGAGGCCTCCTAGGGCAGGCTTTTGTGCCCCTTTTCTCCTCTTTTAAAGAGCTTCCTGTTGTCCAGATGGCCATCTCTGCCAGCTGAGGCCACATACTTGAGGTTCAGTGGTAGTTTCTGTTTGGGGCAGCAGATTAGTGCTCTACAAAAATAAATCTTGACAAAATATTTGTTAAATAAATGAAGGTTTTTGAGATATCCATGGGGTTTTATATATTTATTTATTTAATTTTATTTTTAGAGACAGTGTATTATTCATTTCTTCCACTGCTATAAAGAAGTACCTGAGACTGGGTAATTTATAAGGAAAAGAGGCTTAATTGACTCATGGTTCCACAGGCTGTACAGGAAGCATGACAGCAGCTGCTCATCTTCTAGGGAGGCCTCAGGAAACTTAACCATAGTGGAAGGTGAAGTGGCAGCCTGCACTTCACATGGCCAGGAGCAGGGGGAAGGAGCGTTTTAAACAACCAGATCTTGCGGTAACTCATTCACCGTCATAAGAACAGCACTGAGGGGATGGTGCTAAACCATTCATGAAGGAGTCATCCCCATAATCCAGTCACCTCCCACCAGGCCCAGCCTCCAACATTGGGGATTACAATTCAACATGAGATTTGGGCAAGGACACAGATCCAAACCATGTCACAGGGTCTTACTCTGTTGCCCAGGCTAGAGTGCAGTGGCATGATCATAGCACACTGTATCCTCGAACTCCTGGACTCAATCCACCTGCCTCAGCCTTCTGAGTAGCTGGGACTTTTTAATTTTATTTTAGCAGAGACAGGGGGTTGCTATGTTGCCTAGGCTGGTCTCAAGCTCCTGACATCAAGCATTCTAAGTATACAAATACTGAGCTTTCAGAGGGTCTGTTGCAGTATCTATTTTTAGAATGACTTAACATATCATAGGCTTGGGAAGGGCCAGTGTACAAAGAGGAATTTTATCCCTTGAGCTAAGAGAACCTAGGGGTGTCAGATTAGAAGAAGGACTCAAGGTGACACTCAGCCATTTTATTTCAGGTTGCGGGACAAAGGCAAAGTGAAGCCCATCCATCCCAAAAAGCCAAAGCCCCAGATAAGCCAGTGGAAGCAGGAGAAACAGCAATTATCTTCCGAGCAGGTGAGTTCTGCAGGACATTCAGCTTTGGTATGGCATGGTTCTGCCAGATCGTAGCCATGTTTGTACCTTGATTAGCTGAGCAAAAAACAAAAAAAGAAAGACTTCTGTGTAGGACAGTAGCTTTTTAGAGAATGTTGAGGTATACAATCATAAAAGTGGAGAGAAAAAAGTAAAATGAACCTCCATGTATCTGTTCCTCTGTTTCAGCAGTCTCCTTGTTTACATATTCCCCATAACATGCTTTCCCCACTAGAATATATTAAAGCAAAGCCCATTTCACATGTAAATGTGTCTCATATGAAAATGAAACATTGCTCAGAAAAACCTCAGATTGCATCTCTAACTGATGAGGCCTTAAACACACACACCTTATGCCATTATAATATCTAATAAAACTAATAAGCCCTTTATCATCTACTACACAAATGATACATTAAAGCCATATTAAAATTTCCCCATTTGCCTGAAAAATATGTTTTTATACTTGGTTAGTATGAGTCGGGATCCGAAGTCCACACATTATACTTGGATTTTTAATTTCTTAAATCATTTTTTTCTTCTCTAATATCCATTTTCCCTTACCACCCTTTTTTCCATGCTATTCATTTATTGGAGAAACCAGGTCATTTGTGTTACATTTTTAATTTAGCCATTTGCTTCCTTGTGGTGTCATTTAACTTGTTTCTGTGACACCCCATCTTGCCTGTCACCTGGTAGTTAGTTCGGTCTGGTAGCTTGATCAAGTTCCGTTTTCTTTTTTTTTTTTATTTTTTTTGAGATAGAGTTTTGCTCTTGTTGCCTAGGCTGGAGTGCGATGGCACAATCTTGGCTCATTGCAACCTCCACCTCCCGGAGTAGCCTCCCGAGTACCTGAGATTACAGGCGCGCACCACCATGCCCAGCTAATTTTGTATTTTTAGTAGAGACGGGGTTTCACCATGTTGACCAGGCTGGCCTCGAACTCTTGACCTCAGGTGATTCGCCTGCCTTGGCCTCCCAAAGTGCTGGGATTACAGACGTGAGCCACCATGCCTAGCCTCAAGTTCAGTTTTCTTGACTAGAGTATTTCACAGGTGGTGTGTGTGTTTCTTTACATCACCTGAGGCACATACTACCTGGTTGCCCATTTTTAGTGATTCTGAGATTGATCAGTAGATTTGAGGATTGTCTGCCTTGTCCCTCCATTGATGAAGTCCCCAGTTAGCCTTTCATGTAATAGCCTTAGCAATTATTGATGAGTGTTACCAGATCCATTATTTCATTATGGGTTACAGAATGCTGATTATTTAAACTTCTGTCCTTTTGCATTTTTAAATAGAACTCTAGAAAGAAAAATCTTCCTTTGTCAATTATTTGGTTACCACAAAATATCATTTGTATAGGAAAGACAGGATAAATGCTTGATTTTTTTTTTTTTCTTTCTCTCTGTATTAGTTTTCAGAGTAATGAGCTGTTGCCATACCGGCTCATTTTTTAGTATTATGAAATCCTGACTTTTCATATACTTGATGTGTTTCAAATACTGTCATTATTCTTACTCTGTCTAAGGCTGGCAGAAGCCCCTGCAGATTGGCTTCTGAGTCTTTCTGATGTGGCCTGTTTGTCTGGTAATATCCTTGCTTTCTAGTGCAAGATGTCCAGGCTGAGCTCAGGTACCTCTTCCCCAGTCCTGACATTAGCCATTTTTCCCAAGGAGCCCTAGTTCCTTTTAGTAGAAAACGGTGGTCCTACATTCTTGAATACTTGAAGTCAAGCTTTCTTCTCCCCTTTCCTAGTCTCTTTCCTTTAAGGGTAAAAGCAGCATTAGCTTCCCATCCTACTCAAGAAATCTGTGTCTGGGAAGTTTCTGACCTATACCATACTATTTTATAGATCTCTGAAATCCCATGAGCAGTGTTCTTGGGGAGGGAATGGGCAAGCAAGAATGGCCAGATTCTGTGCTGGCTTATCTGCTTTGAGGCTAAAGTGAGGCTTTGGAAGCTAGAGTGAGAGAGGCCCTTGAGCCCCCAACACAGTGTGTTAGACAGGGAAGTTAGTCAGGCCCTGCTCCCTGTGCACTGTTGGTCTAATTTCTTACCAGTGGATGATTCTGTTTGAGCCTTTCTCTCTAAGGGTCTCTCTCCAGAAACCTACCCCTTTCTGGTAGACAGGATCTCTGTACACTTACTTTCTCTCTTGGGTGGCCTGAGGGTAAGGTGATATATAGTCTTTGAAATCGATTATATTATGTTTCTAATCCTTTCACTTGTAGGTATCTAGGAAAAAAGCTAAGGGAAATAAGACGGAAACCCGCTTCAACCAGCTGGTCGAACAATATAAGCAGAAATTATTGGGACCTTCTAAAGGAGCACCTCTTGCAAAGAGGAGCAAATGGTTTGATAATTGATGATGCCAGCGGGCTGGGTAAGAAGCTGGGTTGTGTGCTTTCTGGTGACACTCCTGGGCTCCTCCCCATCCCCTATGTCTCTCACCGAGGGAAAGAAAATCCCCGAGGGCACTGCCACTGTGCTGGGAGGCACCCTGGACTGTGTACATCTGAACTTTGGTCCATCCTTTGATGAGTGGTTCGTTAGCCACAAAGAGAAATATCTGAAAGACATCATGATGCTTCTTGCATATTATCCAGATTATTGTATGAAGTTGTGTCTATAATTATTACCAATTTTTGTTCTTTATTTCTCAAATGGAAACAATTGAAAAAGCATTCTGGAGTGCTGAATTTTTAAGATGTATATTTTGTTAAGCATATTCTCTAAATGAGATATTGTGTGGCTCTTTAGTAACAATGTCATTTCTAATATGTGTGACTCCTTTATTATGTATGAACATCCTTTGACAGTCCTAATTCAGCTCTGTAGTCTTACACGTTGCAGGAACTAAGTGACAGCAGAGAGAAATGCTTTCTAACCTAATCACTGCAGGCGGAGACACTTGGAAAAGAATGGGGGGAGGTGGGGCCTGGCAGAGAGCAGCACTTATGTGTTTGTCAAATGAGGGGATTTCCAGTTGAATCGGTCTGCAGTGGCCTAAAGACACTAGCCTGGTTAGTGATGACCTGCATTTCTCTCATAGAGCACCTCCTTTTTCATCGTACCCTCTAGCTCTCTAAGTCCTCCTTAATGAGGACACCTGATCCTCATTAAGTCTGCCCCTTAAGATGGCTTCACACCTACTAAAAAACTCCAGGGGTTTGACATCTCACTTTGATTGAAATCTTGTCGTCCTATAACATTTGATTCCCTGGGCTCTCCAGCCCTATCACCTCTGCTTGTCTTTATCCACTCTCTTCTTCATTCACTTTTGGCTACACAGGCCTTCCTTCCATCTCTTGACTCTTGACCACCTCAGAGTCTTTGTATCCATTCCCTTTGCCTGGAGAGTTTTTCCCTTGCTTCTTTTACTTGTGACTCAGATCTTCACTATTTGTCGCCTCCTCCTGGAGCTCTTCCCAGACTATCTAAAGTAGGGCTTTTCTTCCCATCCCCTCTATCTTGCCCCCTTACTGAATTCTGCTTCCCTGTTTCTTCTTCGTCTTTTTTTTTTTGAGTCAATCTTGCTCTGTCACCCAGGCTGGAATGCAGTGGCACTGTCTCAGCTCATTGCAACCTCCACCTCCTGGGTTCAAGCGATTCTTCCGCCTCACCTTCCCAAGTAGCTGGGACTATAGGCGCATGCCACCATTCTTGGCGAAATTTTCTATTTTTAGTAGAGATGGGGTTTCACCTTGTTGACTAGGCTGGTCTTGAACTCCTGACCTCAGGCGATCTGCCCACCTCGGCCTCCCAAAGTCCTGGTATTACAGGCGTGAGCCATCACGTGTGGTGGCCTGCTTCCCTGTTTCTTTCTAGCACTAATCTCTATCTGAAATCATTTGTTTCTTTCTAGCACTAATCTCTATCTGAAATCATTTGTTTCTTTCTAGCACTAATCTCTATCTGAAATCATTTGTCTCTCCAGTTAGAATGTATGCTTTGTGAGAGGGACTTTATCCCTCTTGTTCACTCCTGTAGACACAGTGCCTAGTACTGACCCAGGCACATAGTAAATATTGAATAAATATTTGTTGAATGAAAAAAATAAGGTAGGAAAGGAAGAAACAGTACTTGGTAGGCAAGAGAAAAAGTTGGGAGTGTAACCCAAAATTCTTGATTCCTTAGTCTAGTTGAGTGTTACAAATAATGCTTTGACAGAACCGTTGCTGAGCTGGAGACATGGTTCTTTCTTTTTTTCTTTTCCTTTTTTTTTTTTTGAGACAGAGTGTCCCTCTGTTGCCCAGGCTGGAGTGCAATGGCATGATCTCGGCTCATTGCGACCTCTGCCTCCTGGGTTCAAGCGATTCTCCTGCCTCAGCCTCCCAAGTAGCTGGGATTACAGGTGCTGCCACCACGCCCAGCTAATTTTTGTATTTTTAGTAGAGATGGAGTTTCACCATGTTGGCCAGGCTGGTCTCAAACTCCTAACCTTGTGATCTGCCCACCTTGGCCTCCCAAAGTGCTAGGATTACAGGCGTGAGCCACCGCACCTGGTAGAGACATGGTTATTTCATTGCAATATCTTGGGGAACCCATGAATATTCTGAAGTGCTTTTGATTGGTTTAGAAATGGATGAAGGAGAGGCCATGGAAATATTTAAACCTTTTGGAGAGATCGAAAGGACAGGTGATTTATCTCCAAGTTCACCTCGAGACATGACTTGGGCTGTCAAACATTCTTACAACAGCCTGGCAACATGTCTTTCCCAGCCTGGTCTGTACAGCACGGAGGAAGTAAGGGACTTTATTAAGGGTGTCAGAATAGTTATAACCTGCCAGTCAGTTGATCCGTTTTTCCTTGGCCAGCTCTCCATCTGCTCACCACCCTTTTTTTCCTAGTACAAAAATATCTTTAACATTCAAAAATATATCTTAACTCTTAGGATAGATCAAAATTGATGTTCATTCAGATAACATTGCCAGATTCTCTTAGATCCAAATATTTCTTGTAACAACTTGAGTAACTCAGTATGTTAAAACCTCATTCACTTGCTTGGAGAGCTGTTGCACAGTTCTTTAAAGAGTTCTTTAAATGAGGTTGAATCTTCCCTTTCTTAATAGTCAAATTCCACATATGGTGTCTTCCTTTGGAACACCTTACCGTGGGTTATTTGGTCAGCTCCATTGACCCCTTGCCTTGGGAATTTTAGTGCAGTGAGAGTGGTACTCACTTCACCTTCACTTCAGGGCCTGATGTGTCAGGAAATGGAGTTTTTTGAATTAACATGAAAGCTGAGTTACAGGCTGCTTGGTTAAAAAACAACAGGTGGGCACAGAGTCTCACACCTGTGATTGCAGTACTTTGGGAGGTGGGAGGACTGCTTGAGGTCAAGAGTCCGAGACCAACCTGGTGAACACAGTGAGACCCCCATCTCTATTATTTTGAAAAACAACAGCAAATTTTTTGTTAACATCCAAGACAAGGCCACCAGTCAAAACTATCAAGTTTTAGTAATACTTTCCTGCTTGATTATATAATAGCCTGGCTTAGAGATACAACCTTTAAATAAGGAATCTTAAGATAATGTACAGCTGTTCTTTGCCTCATTTGTTTATTGGTTGGTTAGTTTGTAGTTTCTAAGACTCTGCTCTGTTCAGCTGTATAATTCCTCCCTCTGGAGTTAACCTGTGGCAAGGATTATGTTTCACCTGTCACAAAAATGAGATCTGTGCCTTCCTCTATTATAAAGTTAGGGCATGTGATTCATTCTTCGAAATACTTTGAAATGTACTTTGGCATGTTTTTGTCTTGAAAAGAGGTTTTCCAACTAGAAATTCGGAGCCCAGAAGGTCAAGGCTCCAGAGATCCCCTTCTCATCATCCTTCAGTTGTCTGAGGAGACAGTGAGTGTCACAGTGAGTGCTGATTCCCCAGAATCTGCAATCTTAAGCTCTCCCGCTGACTCACACAGCCAGTTCTCTGCTTCATATTTGTGTGACCCACTGTGAAGTGACAGGCAGCTACCAATTCTGTCATATAAGAAGCAGCTCTGCCCATGCAGCTTTGAAAGTTCCTGCACTTCTCCATAGACTGCTCCTTCATGGAAATAACCACATCTCACACTTTGGGTGCCTAAGCTAAGTTTGTTTGCAGTTTGTCTCTGGTGATGCCTAACTCCTTTTCAACTCAGCCTTAATTGGCATTTTAAGGGCTAGGATGAGGTTTCTCTCAGGCCAAGTCGAGATTTCCAGATTTCCTTTTGTCTAAGGCTGACCAGTTTAGAAGTTATTTACATCCTTGTTTTGGTTCTTTCGTTCTTGTCCTGGTACATCTTCCTTTCTAGGATTATTTGCAGAGTTTGTGATGTCTTACTCAGTGACCAGATATGGGGTGGGCTACTGGTATAGTCTGATTACTTTGGCATCTGATTCTGGACTGGTCATTGGCTGTACATGAGTTTTTGTGCTGATAAAGGAATATACTGGGAAGATTGGAAGGCACAGACTGGGAACCACTTCTGAGAAGAGAACTGCTGAGTCACTGAAAGACCTTTTGGACCACCCCCAAATGGAGCATCTTGATAGATGGCAAATCCAGTGTTTCTTAAACTTGTGCACGCTGCTCAGAGCCCACTGCCTTTTATCAGATGTGAGACTTCACTGCCACAGTGTCATCCCACAGTCTCCTTTCCTGGACATTTGATAAAGGGAAAATCGTTTCTTGTCCTTGAAGGCAGAGACTATTTTTTTTTCACTTCTCCACATACCCCACAACACCCAACATTGATTTACTCGTAGTAGGAGTTTCATACTGCTGAACTCGCTGAAGGCCATTTGTTCCAGGGCCTAGCTGGGCTTGTGAAGGACAACAGAGTCATTTCCTAAGGACCCCAGAAGACAGGATGAAGGAAAAAATAATAATAAACTGCTGTTCACAGTGTCTTGAGTATACCATCTATGTACTTTCTGCTATGCCTTGTCCATTCCAATCTGGACAGTCTCTCTGCCCCTCCTTTCCACTCAAGTGCCATCCAGCACTCAAGTTCTGGCTCAAGGCCTGACATCTCCCTGGGGACCTCAGTGATCCCACAGCTTGTGACCCCTTCCTCTAAGTCCCTGGCACACTTACTGATTGGTGTCCTCTGGTTTGACAAAGCATATGCCATTGTGGCTTACTTGTCATTTCTTTAGGTCTTGTCTTCCCAGGTAGATCATGAGCCCCTTATAAGAACTAGCTCTCATAGTCCCAGTCCCCAGGCCTGGTACATGACTGTGCTTAGTGATTGGTGATTGAGAATAATGGTGGCAAAGGAAGTACCAGACAGTCATCTCCTGAAGAGATGCTGAACAACCTGTCCTTGTTTTATGTATTTTCTCTTTCTTGCCCAGTTTACTCCTCATAGTAACTGCTCAAAAAATGTCAGTTCCTGTCACTCTTCCACCCCTTTTCTTCCTCTTCCCTGCACTGTGGTCTGGGCCTTGGTCCACTAGCAACTCCCCTCAGATGTTGCTTAATCTGCCCCATGGCCAAAGCCAATCCCATTCCTGTCCTCCTGCTACCCAAGGGACTGCCAGTCTGTATGCACAGGAAGGGATTGTGAAGTCTGGATGTGCAAGAAACCCAGCTGTGAGAAACAGGTTCCCTGGACTTGGCATGGTGGCTCATCCTTGTAATCCTGGCACTTTGAGAGGTCAAAGTGGAAGAATCACTTGAGCCCAGGAGTTCAGGACTAGTCTAGGCAACATAGCAAGATCCCATCTCTACAAAAAAAAAAAAGAAAAAATTCAGATTCTCAAATGTCCCTTCATCTCCTTACTCTCGACTTGTCTCCCCAGTTCTCCTCCCCCTTTTTCTCTCCCCTGGATCTGACACTCAATTGTCTGCACACACTTTTCAACTAGACTCCAATGCCATCCTTCTGATGAAGTTTTTGCTTTGGATACTACTGCAGAAAAAATGCTATCTTGTATTCTGGTCCATGGTGGGGAAGACCCTGTCATAGAACCTGGCACCTCAAATGGAGGGAGGGGCCAGAATATTGTTCTTACGCTATTTACAGTGAGACGACAGGATTGATGCACAACTTCCTTTCTTTCTTTTTTTTTTTTTTTTTTTTTTGAGACAGAGTTTCATTCTGTTTCCCAGGGCTGGAGTGCAGTGGCACCATCTCAGCTCACTGCAACCTCTACCCAGCAGGTTCAAGCTATTCTCCTTCCTCAGCCTCCGGAGTAGCTGGGATTACAGGTGTGCACCACCACGCCCAGCTAATTTTTGTATTTTTAGTAGAGACGGGATTTCAACAGTGTTGGCCAGGCTGGTCTCGAACTCCTGACTTCAGGTGATCCACCCACCCCGGCCTCCCAAAGTGCTGGGATTACAGGTGTGAGCCCCCACACCCGGCCATGATACACAACTTTCTAATAACATACTTTTGAAAGTGCCCTGACATACATCCCTCCTCCAGTACTACAGTGGCCATCAGTTGCCAGAGAACATGAAGTTGTCCAGCCCTCAGCTCTGCAGCAGGATTCTGTGGAGCAAAGCAGGCCTGCTCTACTTCAGAAAGGTAATGCCACAAAGTGAAGAACACCTCTCAGAGGCAGAGCCCCTCAGCCCCATCCAGGCCAGCAGTGTCCACTTGAAATCTGAAAGTAGCCTCCCTCACCAAACCAGCAAGATGGAGAACCTCCCCGGGTTGGCAAGTGGCCCTGGGAAGCACATGCCCCATCTCCGTCAGGATAGCAGTGGAGAGGTATCATGCCGGTGCCGGCTCCACCCACCCAGATGGTACTCAAGACTCCAAGCCTGTCAATGGGATGTAAACTTTCTGGCATTTTCTGTCAGAAGGGTGAGTTAGCACTGAACCATCTCATGTGTCTTTCCACTGACTAACAGCCCGTATCCATTCCGTGAAATGAGTGACTGCTTTGCTGAATCATATCGTAACAAACATTTATTTGTAGTCTGATTGTGTCATATCATGGTTGAATTGCAAACAGGTTGGATACAAGAGTCAGCAAAAATCAACGAAAGCATTCTGTAAAAAGCTTTTCTAGAATTACAATAAATGGCATTGTATATTTTATTATTTATAAATTTGTGCTGTGCATCCTTTTTATCAATGAAATTTATAATAAATTTCTCTACATATATACATTTTTATCCCGGAGAACCAGTTGTTAAGCATTTACCAGCCATAAATGCTTTTTGTTTCCTGCTCATACAGGTTCTAGGAGTGGCCAGCCCACTCTTTGGGATGTCCCCACTTCCTTTTTCAGTTGTCCAAGTAGTGTTCTGCCCAGCCTTCTAGACTCTCTTTCTTACCCTTCCCTTGAAACTATTCTGTTCCTTATGCTTAAATACTTTCCAGTCATGGGAGCTTTGCTGTAGGCCCTTGGCCTTTCATGGGTAGCTTCTGATATGTGCATCGGTGTTAATAGAGGAAGTTGACCCTGCCTGGTAAAAATAATGACCTATGGAGACCTGGCACTTTCTCTTATGGCTTCTCAAAGTGACAGCTGTTATGGGAAGTTCAGGCATCTTGATGTGGAAAATACATTGTTTATTTTCTTTTAATTTTTTTCCCCTAACCACTATACCAACAGGGATGGAAAGATACTTTTAGTTGGAAGGAATTTTGAGCCCTCAAACCACACCTGGAGCAGCTGCCTGTGGGTGGGGCTTTGCACAATCTTATCCTGGCAAGGGAGGACCAGCCAAGGACCAGTTTTGCAGAACTGTCATCATGAGACCCTGGTTGTGTGCTGGACTGGGGCGTTGCCCCTTTCCATGAGGCCAGGCCAAGGAGGACCACCTGGCTTAGGCTTTTGCATCTTCAGCACCCTTTCACGTCTCTTAGATGACCTTCCCAGCAAGCCTGGTGAAGGTCATTGAGAAGCAGGTGTCACCACCTAGTCTTACAGCTGATGAAAGCAGGATGTGGGGAAGTCCAGACCCTCTCCTGAAATCCCTTGGCCACCTGAGCTAGTACCAGAGCAAGGTCCCACTCGGCCCTGAGTACTGTCTCTAGGGCCTATTTCAGGAACTGTCTCATATATAAGAACAGAACACTTTTTGCCAGCTATACCAAATGTTTTTGGGATTAAAAAAATAGTTTCTCTTTTCCAAATTAGGTGGTAAGAAAAGGAAGGGTATTTTCATTCTCACATTCTTTGGATGTTGAAACGTTTTTAAATCTTCCAGCTGGGCTTGATGGCTCATACCTGTAACCCCAGCACTATGGGAGGCTGAGATGGGAGGATCCCTTGAGGCCAGGAGTTCAGGACCAGCCTGGGCAACATAGTGAAACTGCCAAAAATTTAAAAATTAGCCTTGTATGGTGGTGTACACTGTAGTCCTAGCTGCTCGGGAGGCTGGGGCAGGAGGATTGCTTGAGCCCATGAGTTTGAGGCTGCAGTGAGCTATGGTTGTACCACTGCACTCCAACCTGGGCAACAGAGTGATACCCTGTCTAAAATAATAATAATAAAAGGATTAAACCCTTTACTTGATCAGCTTCTTTTCCCACTACCCCAGGACAAATTAATCATTACATATTTTTGTAGTTGTTTTTGCTCTCTCCTGGTCTATACAAGCCAAATGTACTTATATACATACTAATAGGTGAAAAAAGAGAGTTTGAGGAGTGAATACATTTATTTTGTGATTTCCTAGGCAGTAGCTAGGACTCCCTTAGAGGTTCCTAATAGGGAAAGGGTGGGCTGGCTCTGCTCAGTTTTATAACTGCTTTTCCCCGAATTCTGAAGACATCCTCATTCCCCTGGAGGTCAGATAATGGCTATTTATTTTCCATAACCATGAAAATCTCTGGGGAGAGCCATGGCAATTTGACGAGAGCTATTAAAGGGACATTAGGATTGAAGTGGCTGCTCAGGCAGTCACATACCCTCGATCCTCATCTGCAGGGACAGCTGCCAGCACGAATGAGCCCAGCTCTCCTGCCCGCAGCCAGCCGCGTGTGGGTGCAACTGACGGCCAGCCACGGGAGTGAGTCCCAGGGAATGGGACAGGTTCTTAGAATCACCATTTGTCTCTGCTCTCTCCCTCTCTGCAATAGGATGGGCACTCTAAACTCACATAATGGTTAATAACAACAGCTAACAATTACCAAGCACCTACTATGTGTCAGGCATGTGCTGAGGATGATCTTATCAGGTAAAATGCCTGTCTCAGGCCCAGAGGCCCAGAAGAAAACAGAAGGGAAATCTGTGGGAGGTGAGCAGTCCCTTACCCCTCTGCTTGCAGACCTTCAGTGACAGGACACTCACTGTTTGCCCCAAATCTCTTGCATTTTCAGAGCTTGGAACACAGATTCAGGGACTTGCACTTCGATAGAGTGCCAAGGACCCCTCTCAGGACCCCTCATCAGAGCCATGGAAAGTCTGTTTTTGGGCCCATCCTCCCTGTGGGGGTGTCTTTCCTTTTCTTGGCCACCCCCAAGGAATCCCTAGTATCGAGCAGGCACTTAATAGCCAGTGCAGTGAGAGTGGTCTGTGACGTCTGGGCCAGGGCAAGGCCTGCCAAGTGGGATCCCAGGTACCTGCCACAGAACCTGTGGGTTTTGAGGCCCTCAGTGACCCTTAGGCAATAGCTGGGTCTTACTTAATGAGGGATCATGTCCTTTCCTGGGTAGTTGGGGGTAGAGGAGTGTGAACTGATCTGAGCTACTCTAGGAAGGTGAGGGATAAAAGCAGAAACCGAGAGAAAGACTGAGTCTCCTCCCAAGAGACTCCAAGTCCTGAGGGCAAGAAGCAGAGAGCCTTGTGCCAGGCCAGGTGCTGCCCCTGTCAGTGCTGACGGACAGGCAAGAGAGGCTGCCGATGCTGCAGCCCCGTGAAGCTGAAACTCACCCTTTGCCCACTTTCACAGCCATCTCCCCAGGAGGCTGCAGTGACACAGGTAAAAGCCAAAGGACAGAGGATGACCCTGGACAAATCACTCAGACCCTCCAGTCCTCTTTGCTCATTCATAAAATAGAGGCAAAAAGCCCCCTAGTACTAAATGAAATAGCCATTGTAAAAGAGCACGGGAGATAGGGTCTGTGATGCCTTTTGTCCCCAGTGTCCTGAGTGAATTCACAGGAAAGGGGAGAAAGACTGGTTGCCCACTTCCAGGGTTATTGGCTAATTTCCACATCTCTCCTGCTAGGGGTGGGAACACATACCAGAATCCTGGGAAGGCTGCATGTCCTCAGGTGGCGCTGGCCCCACCTCCAGCCTCTGCAGGGATACCAGGATATGAGCCAGGCTCTGCTCCCGGGGTGACCCACCCTCCTTGGTGCCCCTTCTTTCCTCACAACTGCAGGCAGAAAGAGAATGTGTCTTGTCTCTCTTCAGGAGCTGGCTGTGTCATTTAAGCAGGCCCTAGGGGTGGAGCACTGTGAGGAGATGGCACCCGGGCCCCTGTTCCTCCTTTTCCAGAGCAAACACTGCTAAGGGATCATGACAGCCCCTGCATTTGGCCCAGACCGGGCCTCAGGAGGCTTTTGACATCAATCCATGCAACCACACCCAACAATTGGATTCAGCGTGGGAGGTGAGACCCACTTGCCAATTTTGTTCTAAGGGAACAGCCTTCTTTACTAAAGCATGGCGCGGTATTGATAACAGTTGCTTCTAGGCATCATAAAAAGCATTTAGTGGGCATTAATATCTTTGATCCTCAAGGTCAGGGGTTGGATGATGTTAGCATGCTCATTGAAGGATCAGAAAATCAGGCTCGAGATAGGTTACCCTTCATTCAGCCAACTGGTATTCACTGAGTATTAACTGTGCACTCCTCTGTGCCAGTGCTCCCCCAGGAGCTGCAGATGGTCCTGAGCAGACTGAGCTTCTGCCACTTGGGAGCTCACATTCCAGCTATCAGTGCTGACTTGTCGCAAGTATTTGATCCATGCTGGGTTCTAAACCTCCCCTGCTCAGAGCCCTCAGAGTCCAGGCCAGGTAGAACCCGGAACAGAGCCTCTGGCAGGAAGGAGCTTGCATGGTCCTCAGGCTTCATGTCCAGAGATCATTCCTCCACTTTGAGCTTCTTTGTGAAAACCAATCACAGAGCGGGGGTGAAATGTGCCGAAGCCTCTGCCAGGGTTGTAGCAAGGAAACCTGGGCTTCTAGGGCAAGTCGAGAAAGGGCCTATATTAGTCAGCTAGCGCTACTGTGAGTACCACAGGCTGGGTGGCTTAAACAACAGAAATTTATTCCCTTACGGTTCTGGAGGCTAGAAGTCCAAATCAAAGTGTTGGCAAGGTTGGTTCCTTCTGAAGAAATTCTTGGTGTTGCCTGGCATATAGATGCATCACTCCAGTCTCTGCCTCGTTGTCACATGGCCATCTTCTCCCTGTGTCTATAGGTCTATGTCCAAATTTCCCTCTTCTTATAAATACACCAGTCATATTGGCTTAGGCCCAGCCCCATGACTTCATCTTAATTTGATTACATCTCTGCTATGGTTTGAATGTGTCCCTTCCAAAATTCAAGTTATTGCCAATGTGATAGTGTTGAGATGGGGGCCTTAAAGAAGTGATTAGGCCATGAGGGTGCCTCCCTCTGAAGGGAGCCTCATTGGATTTTATCAGTGTACCATAATTTACGTAACCAGTTCTTTATGTGATGGAAATCCCATTCAAAGGTTTCCAACCTTTGCTATTACAGACTGCTGTGAAGAGAAACATATGTCATTATACTAATCAGGTGCTGTTGCTGTTTTTACGATGCATTATCCTGGAGGGACTGCCCCTCCCAGGGCTAGCTACTTTGGGGAGATAGTAAACAACTTGACTGAACGTGCCTTTCGTATACAAACTAGTCAATCCAGAACCCATACCCCCAATCACCTCCTTTATCAAACTCTGACACACCAACCCTATATTCCCCTTGCCCTAAATCACTCCAGGGCCAGGCATGGGACAACTAGGGACCATCCCTATAGCCAGGGCCTCCCAAAGTTATACAGACCAGCCAATGCTAAACCTGCTTCCCTGCCTTGCCTTGCCTTTCTGCTGGAAACTACATTAAAGGCGCTGGGCCATGCTTTTCCCTCACCCCCTCTGCTTCCTGGCTGACCCGAGTTCTCCTGTGTGGCCCTGCAAGGCATGACATACCTCTCCTCCTGGGAACCGTGTAACAAACTCTTCTTGCAAAGAGAGTTTTCTCTGTGTCTGTCATCTTACCATACCTGATGAAAACAAATCTGGGTAAATTTTTTTTTTTTTTTGAGACAGGGTCTCACTCTGTCTCCCAGGCTGGAGTGCAGTGGTGTGATCACAGCTCACTGCAGCCTCGACCTCCTGGGCTCTGGTGATCCTCCCACGTCAGCCTTCCAAATAGCTGAGACTACAGACACACACCACCATGCCCAGCTAATTTTTGGTGTATTTGTTATAGAGACAGAGTTTCGCTATGTTGCCCAGGCTGGTCTCGAACTCCTGAGCTCCAGTGATCCACCCACCTTGGCCTCCCAAAGTGCTGGGATTACAAGTGTGAGCCACAGTGCCCAGCCATGGGTTCATTTTAAAGCAGGCATTTTGTTCATGCGCAGCCCTTGCTCTCAGTTAAGGGGAAAATGAGTGATCCTTTGCTTGGCTCTGAAGGAGCTGTGCTTTATATGTAAAGAATATATTCTGTATATTTAAAGAAAAGCAATGGGAGGCATTTGAAAATAAATATGTTCATTTTTTTCTGATTATAAAAATAATACATGCTCAGTAAAGAGAATCTGAAAAACACAGAAATATTGGGGGAACCTGCCCCCAATATTTCAACATAGATTCTTTCTATTTTCCATAAGTGTTGGCCAGCTGAGAAATAAAGAGAAGGAGTAAAAAGAGGAATTTTACAACTGGGCGCTGGGGGTGACATCACATATCAGTAGGACCATGATGCCCACTTGAGGCTCAAACCAGCAAGTTTTTTTTCAGGGTTTCAAAAGGGGAGAGGGTGTAAAACAGGGAGTAGGTACAAAGATCACATGCTTCAAAGGGCAAAAAGCAGAACAAAGATCACATGCTTCTGAGGGAACAGGACAAAAGGCAAAACAGAACTTCTGATAAGGGTCTATGTTCAGCTGTGCATGTATTGTCTTGATAAACATCTTAAACAACAGAAAATAGGGTTCGAGAGCAGAGAACCAGTCTGACCACAGATTTACCAGGGCAGAGTTTTTCCCCACCCTAATAAGCCTGAGGGTACTGCAGGAGACCAGAGCATATCTCAGTCCTTATCTCAACCGCATAAGACAGACATTCCCAGAGCGGCCGTTTATAGCCCTCTCCCCAGGAATCCATTCCTTTCCCGGGGTATTAATATTAATATTCCTTGCTAGGAAAAGAATTTGGTGATATCTCTCCGACTTGCACGTCCACTTATAGGCTCTCTGCAAGAAGAAAAATATGACTCTTTTTGCCTGACCCCGCAGGCAGTCAGACCTTATGGTTGTCTTCTCTGTTCCCTAAAAATTGCTGTTATTCTGTTCTGTTTCAAGGTGCACTGATTTCATATTGTTCAAACACATGTTTTACAATCAATTTGTACAGAAAACACAATTATCACAGTGGTCCTGAGGTGATGTACATTCTCAGCTTATGAAGATAACAGGATTAAGAGATTAAAGTAAAGACAGGCATAAGAAATTATAGAAGTATTATTTGGGAACTGATAAATGTCCATGAAATTTTCATAATTCATATGCCTCTGCCATGGCTCCAGCTGGATCCCTCCGTTCGGGGTCCCTGACTTCCTGCAACACAGAAGAAAATTTAAAAAACTTAAAACCAACTATTCCTCAAAAAATTAAAAATAGAAATATCATATGATCCAGGAATTTCACTCTTCTAAGTATATACCCAAAAGAACTGGAAGCAGGGATGTGAACATAAACTTGTACATTACTGTTCCTGGCATTATTCACAGTAGTTAAAAAGTGGAAACAGCCCAAATGTCCATCAACAGATGAATGGATGAACAAAATGGGGTATTTAAGTTATGTACAATGGAACATTATTCAGCCATAGAAAGGAATGAAATTCTGATACATGCTGCAACATGGATGAACCTTAAAAACACTGTGCTAAGTGAAATAAGCCAGACAAAGGTAAAATATAATATGATTCCACTTGTATGAAGTACCTAGACTAGGCCGATTTGTGAGAGACAGAAAGTACCATAGAGGTTACCAGAGGCTGAGGGTAAGGGGCAGTGGGGAGGGAGGTATTATTTAATGGGTACAGAGTTTCAGCGTGGGAAGATGAAAAAGTCCTGGAAGATGAAAGAAAAAATTCTGGAAAATTATAGTAGTGATGGGTTACCTAATATTGTGAATGTACTTAATGCCACTGAATTATATATTAAAAAATGGTTAAAGTGGTAAATTTTGTTATATATATTTTACTGGAATGAAAACAATTGAAACCATCTATAAATCATGGTATCCAGAGGAAACAATAAGTATTTTGGCTGATTTTAACCCTTTTTATTCCCCTGTAGATATGTGTAAAATTTGGCTAATAATACTGTGCATATAATACTGAGCTCTTTAATTTTACTTTTTTTTTTTTTTTTTTTTTTTTTTTTTGAGACGGAGTCTCGCTCTGTAGCCCAGGCTGGAGTGCAGTGGTGGGATCTCAGCTCACTGCAAGCTCCGCCTCCCGGGTTCACGCCATTCTCCTGCCTCAGCCTCCCGTGTAGCTGGGACTACAGGCGCTGCCACCTCGCCCGGCTATTTTTTGTATTTCTTAGTAGAGACGGGGTTTCACCGTGTTAGCCAGGATGGTCTCGATCTCCTGACCTCGTGATCCGCCCATCTCGGCCTCCCAAAGTGCTGGGATTACAGGCTTGAGCCACCACGCCCGGCCTAATTTTACATTTTAATTGTATTTTCCATGTCATTAAATACAATGAAATCACCACCTTTAATGGTTGCATAATTTAACATTACATCGATGTTCCATGTAATATTAAATATGTGTAATGTTCCATGTCATTTAATTGTATTTTCCGTGTCATTAAATACAATGAAATCACCACCTTTAATGGTTGCATAATTTAACATCACATGGATGTGCCATGATTCCCTTTAGACACTGAGGCAGTTTCTAATTTTTCATTACTATAAATAATGCAAGGATGAACATCTTTTTGTTGTTGTTTTTTGAGATAGAGTCTTGCTCTGTCACCCAGGCTGGAGTGCAGTCATGCAATCATGTTGGTCAGGCTGGTCTCAAATTCCCGACCTCAGATGATCCGCCCACCTCCGACTCCCAGAGTGCTGGGATTACAGTCATGAGCCACCTTGCCTAGTCTTCTTCACCCAATTTTCTAGTGGGGTTTTAAGGTTCTCTTTACTCATTAAGAATAGTGGCCATATTGTCAAGGCCAGGTGCGGTGGCTCACGCCTGTAATTCCAGCACTTTGGGAGGCCGAGGTGGGTGGATCATGAGGTCAGGAGATCAAGACCATCCTGGCTAACACGGTGAAACCCCGTCTCTACTAAAAATACAAAAAATTAGCCAGGCGTGGTGGCGGGTGCCTGTAGTCCCAGCTACTTGGGAGGCTGAGGCAGGAGAATGGTGTGAACCCAGGAGGTGGAGCTTGCAGTGAGCTGAGATCACACCACTGCACTCCAACCTGGGTGACAGAGCGAGACTCTGTCTCAAAGAAAAAAAAAAAAAGAATAGTGGCAATGTTGTCATTTTGCAAGTTTGCTGTTTACCTTTTAGTTTTGGTAAACCTATTTTTCATGTAAAGTTTGATTTTCCTTTTGGATTTTTTTCCATTGCTTTTATGCTTATAAAGTTCTTACTACTTTTAAAAAATGTTTTATTTTTTAAATTTTTTAGACTCTTCTTGCTATCATTCCCAAAGTTTCTTACTGCTTTTGCAAGTACAGTATATACTTTTTTAAACCTATATTTCCTCTGAATTTTTAACATGGTTCTATAATTAGGCATTTGTATTAGTGTCCTAGGGCTGCTGTAGCAAAGTGCCACAAATTGGGTGGCTTGGAACAACAGAAATGTTGGTCTCACACCTCCGGAGGCTGGAAGTCTGAGATCAAGGGTCAGCAGGGCCTCTCCCTCTGAAACTCATAGAGGAAAGATCCTTCCTTGCCACTTCCAGCTTCTGGTAGCCCCAGACTTCCTTGGCTGGTAGCAGAATGGAGCTCCAGTCCCTGCGTCTGTCTCCACATGCCATCTTATAAGCATGTAAGTCATATTGGATTAGGGGCCTACCCTACTCTCCTATGACCGCAACTTAGCATAATTAATTGCATCTGGAATGAAACCATTTCCAAATAAGGTCACATTCTGAGGTGCCGGGGGTTAGGACTTCAACATATCTTTTTTTTTATGGACACAGTTCAACCCATAACAGCGTTTAACTCTTTCATCCACGTGGAATGTACTTATTTGAATGTGAGATGTGAGAGTATTTCCCCCCAAATCGTTAACCAATTTTCTCTGTACCACTTACCAAATAATGCCACCTCGCCTCACAGCAGCGTGATTCCATCTTCATTAGACACTAGCCTCTTGTACACGAACTCCTGCTTGTAGATATGACCTCACTGATGTGTCTGCTAATTCTTGCATCACGGCTACACTATTTTCATTATTTTAGCTTTATTGTATATTTAATATCTGATAAGGCAAAATTCCTCCTCATTCATCTTTACATTTCTTTTTTCAGCTATTCTTGCCTATGCATTTCTTCTGAGTAAACTTTAGAATAACTGTGGCATGCTTAACAACAACAAAGCAGCAAATCTCCTTGGACTTTTAATTGGATTTTGTTCAACCTGCAGGTCAACTCTATAGTACATGCAGCCTTTCCTTTGGGAACATGGCATGATTTCCCATCTAATTAATTGTTTCATGGGTTTTCAAAAAGTCTACAAAGTTATAAGAGGTAGTTTCCATTTCTAACACTGGTGCAGTGGATCTGAGGTGTTTTTGTTATTGTTCTTGCTATCTCTGCTCCCCCGTCCACCCACCACCATTATATCTTCTAATTGGTTATTGCTAGTTGATGAGGAAGCTATTGAATTTTGCATCCAGCCACTTTATTAAATTTGCCTGTTAGTTCTAATAGCTTTTCAATTTATTCTTGTGGGCTCTCTGGAGCTTTTTGCACAAACCAATTCAAATGAATAATTAACTCTCTGGCTGAATCAGTGACCTTCCCTAAATCAGGCCTCTTGTGAATTTAGGGAATTTGGCTGCAGGAGAATGCCGTGTAAATGCGGTGTGCAAAGGGGCCTTGGAAAATCCTGGTAGCCTCAAGAATGCTCATATTCTTTAATTCATCATTTCACTCAAGCGATGAATCATTTCACTCAAAATATTTCACTAAAAAAAGAATCAGAGTCAGGTGCAGTGGTGCATACCTGTAATTCCAGCTACTCAGGAGGCTGAGGCAGGAGGATTGCTTGAGTCTAGGAGCTCAAGACCAGCCTAGCAAGACCTAGTGAGACCTTGTCTCTAAAAATATGAGAAAAAAAAGTGATCAGAGCTGTGAATGAAAGAATTTAGGTATCAGGCCATGTATTATATTTATAATAATGAAAATTGGAAACAACCAGATAATCAACATTAGCGGATTTCGGCTGGGCGCATGGCTCACACCTGTATTCCCAGCACTTTGGGAGGCCGAAGTGGGAGGGTCACTTGAGGTCAGGAGTTTGAGACCAGCCTGGCCAACATAGTGAAACCCCATCTCTACTAAAAATACAAAAATTAGCTGGGTGTGGTGGCGGGCGCCTGTAACCCCAGCTACTCAGGAGGCTGAGGCAGGAGAATCGCTTGAACCCAGGTGGCTGAGGTTGCAGTGAGCTGAGATTATGCCATGGCACTCCAGCCTGGGCAACAAAGTGAGGCTCTGTCTCAAAAAACAAACACACAAAAAAACAAACAAACAATAACTTTAGCAGATTGTTTGAGTAAATGTTCGCGTGGTTTTCACCTCAGCCTCCCGATCCCCTTACTCTACTGACTCCATCACAGGCCCAGATGTCTCCCTCAGACTCCAGCCTCCAGCCTCCCAAACCCTGCCCACTGCAGAGGCTCTGACTGTTCCAGAGGCTGTCCAACCGCTACACACCCAGTCAGAGCTCAGCCCTTTGGTGGAGGTCAGGTTCCTTAGCCTTGGGCAGGTTCTTGGCAAATGCTGGGAGGTGCATTTAAGTGCAGGAGATGACTGGGGAGGACTCGGGAGCAGCATCCGAAGGGAGTGAGGAAAGCAGACCAGGCAGAGGGAGAACTTGTACTTTGACACACAGAGCCATCAGCCGGTCCCATAGCCCTAGAGCTGAGATGATCCTTCAGAATTGTCCCAAAGAGACTCTGGGAGCTGGGCTCTGGTACACTCGCACCCACCAGTCACTGGATGGTGGTTCTCCTTGGAGAGGGGGTGTGACTTTAGGGGAGGACAGTTCCTGGAGAGGGACCCAGGTAAGAGCAGCCAATATGCCCTCAGGGAACCAAATGCCTCCATTCTGAAGGGGCACCTGGGTGGCGCCTCACAGCGTTCACAGCACCCACTGTGGTGGGTTAAAATGACCACACGTTCTTTGCTACTCCTTCCACTCAGAGATGGAGGCTGTTTTTCCTTTTCTTAAATATGGGCTGGATCAATGACTTCTTGTACCCAATAGAATGTGGCAGAGTCACCTTGTGTCATTTCTGAGATTAGGACTTGGAAGATATAGAGCATCTGCTTTTGACTCTTAGGATACACCCTCTGGGAGGCCACCCCATTGAAGAAGTTCAGCTATCCTAAGACCACCATGCTGTGAGGAAGCCCAAGCTAGCCACTTGGAAAGAGAGGGGCCATGTGGAGGAGCACCAAGGTGCTGGGCATGTGAGGGACACATGGACCTTCCAGCCCAGCCATCGGCTGGGCACAGCCAGGCGAATGGCCCCAGGTAAAGTTGTGTGGAGCAAAACTGCCCCGCTGAGCCCTGCCCATTTCTTGGCCCACACAATCATAAGAAATAATAAACTATTATTTAAGGCCACATTTTAGGGAGGTTTTTGATGCAGGAATACAGGGAAATGAAACACTTTCCAGCTCACTGGAGTTTTTTCCTACATCATCTGTTCCGGTTTGTAGCACCATGATCCACAGTCATCCACAGTAGATGCTTCAGGTTGTCGGAGGCTTCTCCACTCTCACCTCTATGCCATGTCGCTGGCCAAGCTCTGCCGATTCTTGGGGAGGGTGTAAAATGTTACTCCTAAATAATTCCTGAGACCGCCCCACCTCTACCTGCCTGTTGCCAGCACATTTGTCCAGATTCTCAATCTCCTTGCCCTGGACGGGTACCCTGGTTTCCACACCAGCCATCTCAAACTCCAGCCTTGGCCAGGGTCGCCTCCCTAACAGGCATGTCGCCCTCTCCCTAACCTAAAGCCTCACGGTGGCTGGCCATCAACTGCGGAACAAAGGCTCAACTTTAGCCTGATGCACTAAGAGCTCTGCCCATTGGGTCCATGCTTGCTTGACCAAATTTCCCTGTTCTTCTAACTTAAAACTTCAGGCTTCAGCAACATAGAACTCTGCTAGGTTTTGCCACTCATATGCGATTTCTCCTTTCTGTGCTTCTCTCCAGAATGGCATCTTTTCTCTCCTCCTTCCAGCTGATTCTCAGCTCAGCAATCACTCTTTCCGGAAACCTTTCTCCTTTCCTCCCCCAGCATCTACCACTCTTGCTGGACTGCGGGGCCCTTTCTGGGAGTTCATTGCCATCAGATTTATGTGTCAAAGAAACAGCCACATTGGAAAGCAGTTTTACACCCCTTCCCAAGCTAGACTGGGGCAGGGACTGGGGGACTGTGAGACGACGGCCAGGCCCAGACAAAGGCTGTCATGCAGTGGAGGCTCTAGGAAGGAGAGGGAGGCTCCTGGCCTTGCATGGAATTGAATTGAATTCATCGTACATTTCTCCTTTCCTCCTTCCTCCAGCCCCAACTGACTGCAGGGCCAACAGGTGAATTCAGGGACCAAAGCTGTTATTTATTTATTTATTTATTTATTTATTTATTTATTTATTTTTTGAGATGGAGTCTGGCTCTGTCACCCAGGCTGGAGTGCAGTGGTGCATTCTCAGCTCACGGCAACCTCCATCTCCCGGGTTCAAGTGATTCTCTTGCCTCAGCCTCCCAAGTAGCTGGGATTACAGGCATGCACCACCACGCTGGGCTAATTTTTGTATTTTTAGTAGAGACGGGGTTTTACCATGTTGGCCAAACTGGTCTCAAACTCCCAACCTCAGGTGATCTGCCTTCCTAGGCCTCCCAGGCTCCTTTACAGGCATGAGCCACCACATCCAGTCAAGACTGTTACTCTTTTTCCTTCAGCCGAGTGTACTGGAGTTATAACAACTAGTATTTTATGTCTGAGATGTACGTTCAGTTGCTACAGTATTCGTGGATGTAGAATTAAGTGACTGTAGTATTTAGGATGCGTAGTATTTCATGTCTGTAGTATTTAGTTATTCTAGTATTTAGTTTCAGGTATCAGCACCATAGGACTCAATGGCTATCATATTTGGAATTGATCATATTTCGTGGTCATGTTATTTAGTGGTTGTAGAATTCAGTGGCCTCCTGAAATCCAGTGACTAAGAAAGAGTGTGCTCGAGCTTCCTTTGCTGCTGCTGAACAAACTGTCATCCCAGCAGTTCTGCCCTGTCAGTTCAGCAGCTCCCTGAGCCGATGTCCTCCGCTCATAAGCAATTTTTCAGTCCCTTGGCATGGCTTCATTTAAAACTGCACTTCTCCGCCAGCGCCTGAGAGATTTCTCTTCTGTTTTTCAAAGTTCAGCTGTTTCTGAATCATTTTCTATACTTCTCTCCTCCCTCCACCCCTCCCTTTGCTGCAAAATGAAGTTCTTTTTAAAGTGGAATTTGTGGGTTTTTCCATGCCCTGCCTCTCCCTACAGGACAAAAGAGTGATTTGACTTTGTGACCAGAGGGGCAGGTGTTTGTCCAAAGGGATCGGTGGGCACCAGCTCCAAGCAGATGAGAAGAGGGCGACTGCTGTGACTATAGTCCATCATTTGTGGCCGGCAAAGGTGGGTGGTGGGCCCAGGCTCTCAGGATAGAAAGAAGGTTGGTGGCTCAGGCCCACCCTGGCCAGTGTTGTCACCCTGCAGCCTCTCTGACCTGAAGGTGCTGATTTACATACGACATGGTAATAACCTTCTCTCTGAGTGCTGTGTGAGGCTGAAGCAAGTCCAGCTACTTGGAAAGTGCTCAGCACGGTGCCCAGCACTCAGAGCTGTTGCAGTAGTTGAGTGAGGGCTACATGTGTGGCCAGCTGCACTTGCTGCACAGCAGGGTCAGGGATCATTTAAGAAGCAAAGGAAGGCTCTTCCCACCTATTCTCCATGAAGATAACAGAATGCTATCCACTGGGCCAGATGCGGTGGCTCACACCTGTAATCCCGGTACTTTGGGAGGCCAAAGCAGGAGGATCATTTGAGCCAGGAGTTTGAGACCACCCTGGGCAACATAGTAAGACCCCATCTCTACAAAAAAAAATTAAAAATTAGCTAGTATGGTGGCGCTCGTCTGTAGACCCAGCTACTCAGGAGGCTGAGATGGGAGGCTTGTGCGAGCCTGGGAGGTGGAGGCTGCAGTGAGCTGTGATCATGACCGCTCAAAAGTCATGGCTCTCTGTCTCAACACCCACCCCTTAAACAAAAAACAAAACAAAACAAAACAAACAAAAAGAAGAAGAAGAAAACCATCAACTGAGAGCTGGGAGTCCTCTATTAGAGAGTTAACTGTACTGATACCTTCTTCCTTCTCCATTTTAAGTTTTTTTTTCTTTTAAGTTTTTTTTTTTTCTGTGACACAGCCCCAGGAGATCCTGAGAACATATGCCCCTTAAATTTAAAATCTGTCTGGAAGGGGAACATATCATGTCCCCAACTGATAGGTTGAAACACACACACTCTCCCTATTTCTTCAAAATCAATTTTGCTTAATTATACAAATATTCATTGAGGACCTGCTCTATATGAGACACTGGGCTGGGTATATAGCAAATTCACATTTGAGTAAGGAAAACATGTGAAAGAACCTTCATCATTCTTTCACTCTCTGGGCCGACTGAGAGAATTTCTTGGGTCCCCATTTGGGTCCTTGGAGGGATCAGACTTTTCTAGTTGAGATCTGGTCCCACTCCCTGCCTTCTGGTCGACAACCCCTTTCCTCTGAAGCCTCTTCTCTCAGATTAGCCCCGTGAGCAGCCACTCAGGCCAGGAGCTGTGTGCGGCTGTCAGCCGGGTTGGGCCCTGTGAACTGTCCCAGCCACTCTTCATTTTCTTGGGTGCCCTTTGTCCTGTGATCTGGGACACCTCTGAAGAGTCTGATCATTTCAGACTCTTATGACAATTTAAGATTTGCAAATGGAGACATTTAGCCTGGTCCCTGGGGTGGTTGAGATTCTCAATCAAGTTCTTTAGCCTTATTGATTAAAATAGAGACATTTAGTATCACTAAATGATGCCCCCAAACAGCCTCAAGCCTTACACATTAGTTTCCCTTGACACATCCCATCCAGCTCCTGACTACTCATCTCGTTCATTCCTCATCCTCAGGGCCCTCTCCTCCTTCTGCCTCAGCCCATACCAGCGGCGACCATGCTGTACACCTGGAGGGGCCACCTGCCTGCCAGGAAACAACACATTCAGCCGTGCACCTGACTGCAGCCTCCACTCTAGCAGATCAGCTCTGTTACCTGTGACACACTGTGCCTCTGGCTCTTTGGGACTTTCAGCCCCTGGACACCTCCATGCTGTCACCATCCCTCAATCCCTGTTTCTCCATATTTCTCCCTTTCCATCTCAAATCCATGTTCCAGTGCCAAGCACTAACTCTTTCCATTCTAAACTCCCTCTCCCCATTGTTCTTCCCTTACAGGCGCCTGACAAAACTCCAGTCCTCAACAAATGCAGCCAATGGCGTTTGCTAATGCCAGCAGGCCTGGCCCTGTCCATCTGTGGTCTCCTCCCTCAGCTCAGCCTGCAGCAGCATCCGGCAACCCTGCTGCTCCTAGTTCAGCTCTTGCTTCCGTCTTCCTTAAAGACCACACTCCACATCCTCAGACTCTGACAAGCAGGCCATCCCCATGGTGTGCTGGCAGATGCTTAACAACAGGCTCTAGAGGAGGTGGGAAAAGCCCTGATTTGTAGTGTTTGCCCATTCTTGTGGTATAAGTATTCCCACAAGAATATGAATATGAGGCCAGACTCAGTGGCTCACATCTGTAATCCCTGCATTTTGGGAGGCCAAGGTGAATGGATCACTTGAGGCCAGGAGTTCAAGATTAGCCTGGCTAACATGGCAAAACTCCGTCTCTACTAAAAATACAAAAATTAGCTGGCTGTGATGGCATATGCCTGTAATCCCAGCTACTCGGGAGGCTGAGATGGGAGGATCACTTGAACCTGGGAGGCGGAGGTTTCAGTGAGCTGAGATCATGCCACTACACCCCAGCCTGGGTGACAGAGTGAGAACCTGTCTTAAAAAAAAAAAAAAGTAATTAATAGCCTATCAACCAAAGAAAGCCCAGGACCAGATGATTCACAGCCAAATTCTACCAGAGGTACAAAAAGGAGCTGAAACGATTTATTCTGTGTTGCGGGAAGTCAGCGACCCAGAACAGAGGGCCCGGCTGGAGCTGCAGCAGAGGAACATAAATTGTGAAGATTTCATGGACATTTATCAGTTCCCAAATAATACTTTGATAATTTCTTATGCCTATCTTTATTTTAATCTCTTAATCCTGTTATCTTCATAAACTGAGAATGTACGTCACCTCAGGATCACTGTGATGATTGCGTTAAATTGATTGTAAAACATGTGTGTTTGAATAATATGAAATCGGTGCACCTTGAAAAAGAACAGAATAACAGCGATTTTAGGGAACAAGGGAAGACAACCATAAGGTCTGACTACATGTGGGGTCGGGCAAAAAAAGCCATATTTTTCTTCTTGCAGAGAGCCTGTGATTGGACATGCAAGTAGGAGAGATATCACTAAATTCTTTTCCTACCAAGGAATATTAATATTAAGACCCTAGGAAAAGAATTGCATTTGGGGGGCTGTCTATAAATGGCCACTCTGGGAGTGTCTGTCTTAGGCGGTTAAGGTAAGGATTGAAATACACCCTGGTCTCCTGCAGTAGTAAGCTAGGATTGGGAAACCCCAGCCCTGGTAAATTTGAGGTCAAACTGGCTCTCTGCTGTCAAACCCTGTTTTCTGTTAAGATGTTTATCAAGACAATCCGTGCACCGCTGAACATAGACCCTTATCAGAAGTTCTGATTTTGTCCTTGCCCTGTTTCCTCAGGAGCATGTGATCTTTGCTCTGCTTTTTGCCCCTTAAAGCATGTGACCTACTCCCTGTTTGTACACCCCCTCCCCTTTAGAAATCCCTAATAAAAACTTGCTGGTTTTGCAGCTCAGATGGGCATCATGGTCCTACCGCTATGTGATGTCACCCCCAGCAGCCCAGCTGTAAAATTCCTCTCTTTGTACTCTTTCTCTTTATTTCTCAGACCAGCCAACACTTATGGAAAATAGAAAGAACCAACATTGAAATATTGGGAGTGGGTTCCCCCGATACTTCTGAAACTACTCCAAACAATTGAAAAGGAGGGACACCTCCCTAACTCATTTTATGAGGCCAGCATCATCCTGATGCCAAAACCTGGCAGAGACACAACAAAAAAAGAAAACTTCAGGCCAATATTCCCGAAGAACATCAATGTGAAAATCCTCAATAAAATACTGGCAAACTGAATCCAGCAGCACATCAAAAAGCTTATCCACCACAATGAAGTTGCCTTTATCCCTGGGATGCAAGGCTGGTTCAACATATGCAGATCAATAAGTGTAATCCATCACAAAAACAGAACCAATGACAACAACAACAAAATACCAACGTAACATCAGTCAGCAACCAGATAGATACAATAGATGTAAATAATCTCGAGGACACAGACAGGAGGGAAATGTAGTGAAATAATTAGGAAGTGATGAGTTTTTAGTTTGCTTACCAAATGACCCAGCAATTGCACTCTCAGACATTCAGTCCAGAGAATGAAAACTTAATGTTCATTCAAAGCCTACATATGAATGTTCATAGCAGTTTTATTTGTAATAGCCAAAAATTGGAAACAACCCAGACATCCTTCAATATTTTAAATTTATTTTAATATATATGTTTAATATATTTTAACCTTACTTTAGAATACAATTTATTTATTGTAATTTTATCTAATTTTTGTGATAATTGTATGTGTACATGCCATTGTAAGAAATGACGCAGAGATCTCTTATGCCTTTTGTCCAGTGATAACATCTTGTGGTGCCATATCACAACCCGGAAACTGACATTGATGCAATCCATTAGCCTTACTCAGATTTCATCAGTGTGACAGTGTGACATGTATTCATTTGTGTATGTCTCTGTGTATTTAATTCTTTGAAGCCTTATTACATGTGGGGATTCATGGTGACCACCACAGTCAAGATACAGAAGAGCTCCATCACAAGGAGGCCCCACTACATTTTTATAGCTACAGTCACTTTCCTCTACCCACTAACCCCTGGGAAACTAATCTGTTCATCTCTATAATTTTGTCATTTCAAGTATGCTGTGTCAATGGAAACATACAGTATGAAACCTCTTTTGAATGTATTTTTAATTAAACTTTTAATTCTGGGATAATTATAGATTTATATGGAGTTGTAAGAAATAATAGATCCCTTGTACCTCTACCCAGTTTCTCCCAATGGTAACATTTTATGCAACTCTAATACAATGTTGCAACTAGGATATTGATGTTGATACAGCCAAGATGCGGAACATTGCCATCACCACAGGGATCCCTCCTGTCACCCTTTCAAAGCTGTACCTGCCTTCTTCCCTCCTTCCATTCCTAACACCTGGCAACCACTGATATGTCCTCCACCTCTATAATTGTGTCTTCTCAAGAATGTTATATAAGTGAAATCAAACAGTATATAATATTTGAGGAACTGGCTTTTTTCACTCAGCAGCATGCCCTGGAGATTCATCCAAGCTGTTGCATGTATCAATAGTTCATTTCCTTTTCTTGTTGATTAATATTCCATGGTATGGATGTACCACAGTTTGTTTAACCATTCACCCATTGAAAGACATTGGGGTTGTTTCCAGTTTTTGGCTATGACAAATAAAACTGTTGTGAATATTCATAAGCAAGGTTTCATGTGAACATTATGTTTTCATTCTCTCAGATAAATGTCTAGTTGTACAGTTGCTGGGTCATATGGTTCGCACATGTTTAACTTTGTAAGAAATAGCCATACTCAGCCGGGCGCGGTGGCTCACGCCTGTAATCCCAGCACTTTGGAAGGCCGAGGTGGGCGGATCACAAGGTCAGGAGATCGAGACCATGGTGAAACCCCGTCTCTACTAAAAATAGAAAAAAATTAGCCGGGCGCAGTGGCGGGCGCCTGTAATCCCAGCTACTCGGGAGGCTGAGGCCGGAGAATGGCGTGAACCCGGGAGGCGGAGCTTGCAGTGAGCCGAGATTGCGCCACTGCACTCCAGCCTGGGCGACAGAGCGAGACTCCGTCTCAAAAAAAAAAAAAAAAAGAAATAGCCATACTCTTTTCCAGAATGGTTGTTCCATTTTGCATCCTCAGCAGCAATACATGAGTGATCCAGTTTTCCACATCCTTTTTTTTGAAACAGCCTCTCACTCTTGTTGTGCAGTGGTGTCATCTCAGCTCACTGAGTGCAGTGGTGTCATCTCAGCTCACTGCAACCTCCGCCTCCCCAGTTCAAGTGATTCTCCCACCTCAGCCTCCCAATTAGCTGGGATTACAGGTGCCTGCCACCATGCTTGGCTAATTTTTGTATTTTTAGTAGAGACGGGGTTTCACATGTTGGCCAGGCTGGTCTCAAACTCCTCACCTCAGGTGATCTGCCTGCCTCTGCCACCCAAAGTGCTGGGATTACAGGAGTGAGCCACCATGCCTGGCCATTTTTGGTAGAGACGGGGTTTTGCCATGCTGGCCAGGCTGGTCTTGAACAACTGACCTCAAATGATCCACCCACCTCGGCCTCCCAAAGTGCTGGAATTACAGAAGTGAGCCACCATGCTCAGCCTCAGTTTTCCACATCCTTGACAGCATTTGGTGTTATCATTATTTTTTATTTTAGTCATTCTGGTAGGTGTGCAGTGATATCTCGCTGTGAATTTCCCTAATGTCTAACAATGTTGAACATCTTTTCATGTGCGTGCTATTTGCCATCTGCATATCCTCTTCAGTGAAAAGTCTGTTCATGTCTTTTGCTTATTTTTAAAATTGTATTGTTTCTTCACTGTTGCGTTTAGAGAGTTCTTTATATAGTCTAGATACTGTCCTTTGTCAGATATGTAGTTTGCATATATTTTCTCCCAGTCTGTAGCTTGTTTTCTCATCTTCTCAACTAGATTTTTCACAGAGCAAAGTTTTTAAATTTTTATGAGGTCCAGTTGCTCCAACATTTGTTGAAACAGCTCTCCCAGGGCCAGGTGGGTTGCTATTGATCTAAGCTGTTCTGCTGGACTGTAAACTCCCTATGTTCTGTTCACTCCTGAACCCTAGGGCCTCACCCAGGCCTGGCACATGAAAGGCTAACAAATGTGCTGCATAAAAAAGTAAACCAAGATCTGCTGGAGCTTGGGCAGAGTCCACTGGGAATCCAGCACAGGCACCTCGAAGCCTCACTGTGTAGCCTCTCATGCTTCCTCTGTCTTTTTCCTCTCTGACATCGGGATGGGGTTATAGGGGAATGCAGGGAAGGGCTTTGGACAAGACCCTGTGTCTCAGAGACTCTGGGATAGTGGGGGGCAGTGGGGAGTGGGAAACTGCCAGTCCATAGCCCTATGGCATTTCTGTTTAGGAGAGGCAAAGCTTGAGAGACCTGAAGCCCTTGAAAGGCCTTCGGAGCTCCTGAAGGTCACCCAGGCTGCTTTTGTTCTTGTCTTCCCATCCCCAGTGCTGGAGGAGAAGGAAGTGTCCAATATGCATCTCAGAAAAGAGTCAGTGGAGACAGGCTGTAGCTTTGGGGTTTTCAGTAAGAGCACCCTGACTCCACCTGTGCTTCTGCAGTACCAGGGAAATTCACTATAGTGCAGAGTTTCCCTTCCCTTCCCTTCCCTTCCCTTCCCTTCCCTTCCCTTCCCTTCCCTTCCCTTCCCTTCCCTTCCCTTCCCTTCCCTTCCCTTCCCTCCTTCCTTCCTTTCTTTTTTGACACAGTCTCTATATCGCCCAGGCTGGAGTACAGTGGTGTGATCTCAGCTCACTGCAACCTCCACCTCCTGGGTTCAAGCGATTTTCATGCTTCAGCCTCCCATGTGGCAGGGATTACAGGTGTATGCCACCACATCCAGCTAATTTTTGTATTTTTGTAGAGATGGGGTTTCACCATGTTGGCCAGGCCAGTCTCGAACTCCTGACCGCAAGTGATCCATCCACCTCGGCCTCCCAAAGTGCTGGAATTACAGGTGTAAGCCACCGTGCCTGGCCTTACAGTGCAGAGTTTCGGTCTTTCCCACCCATGCTGGCACTGCTGGGGCCTCGTGGCGGTGTCCCAGCAGGAAGTGTGCTCCAAGGGAGACACATGCTGGGGCCCAAGGAGGAGAGTATGGAATCCTAGAGTCTGGGCTGAGGACTTCCTGAGTCCCACGAAGCAGAAGACTCAGGGGAGGTTTGCAGGATGCAGTCAACGCCAATACCTCCCGTAGAGGGGGAGGCATCTGCTCTCTGAGTCAGCAGTGGGTCAGAAAGGAAAGCTGGGGGCTTTATTTCCAGAAGGCTCAGTCTGTGGCCTGTTTGGATCTTGACCATTGTCATTCAAGACTCTATCAAATGCTCACTGGGGTGTGTTTCTACTAAGGTGCAAATGCTGCCCTACTGGAGCCTGAAGCAGACAGTGCAGGTGAGGGAGCAGAAATGTTGAGGATCTGCAGTTTTGTCCCTAATTCACTCTTGAGGCATTTGCCTTCTCTAGTCTCTCACTATAACAGCGTGAGCTGGGTGTGATGATCCCTATGTTACAGATGAGGAAATGGAGGCTCCACATGTCTGGCATTGCCTGAGATCCCTGGAGCATATTCAGCTCCGGGCAGAATAAAGGTCTCTAGACTCAAGTCCTTTTCACTGCAGAATGGGGTAGAAACGAGGGCCCCCTGGGGCTCCTCCACAGCTAGCTGCTCTGTAGTTGTTCTGGAGAGGGAATTTCTAGGGAGGTGTGGCCCTGGGAATCCAACTTC
Organism: Macaca mulatta; assembly: GCF_049350105.2. Classification (NCBI taxonomy): domain Eukaryota; kingdom Metazoa; phylum Chordata; class Mammalia; order Primates; family Cercopithecidae; genus Macaca; species Macaca mulatta. The sequence continues at coordinate 168,118,355 of NC_133408.1, read as the reverse complement.
ATTGCTTAGGTCAATCTAGATCCAAGTTGAATGAGACCTAGTGCAGGGCCAACAGGGCTAAGATGGCCATATTTAACAAATAAAAAGACAGGACACCCAGTTAAATCTGAACTTCAGATTATCCACAGATCGTTTTTCAGTGTAAATATGCCCCTGATAAACAACAGATGCATTTTTAGTATAAATATTATTGCATGGCACATACTTTTAGGCACACGCATGTAAAGTCCAGACAGACTTGTCTTCCCAAGTCTGACAAAGAACAGCTATTAATTCAAATGAAGAAATCACCACTGGTAGATTTTTAGAGCTGAGTGTAGGGTGATATTTTTGTGGGCAGGAACCTTCCAAATATTCTCTTCAAATCTTAATGCTCAGATGAAAAATTACTGGTTTGCTGGGCTTTGATTGTTATGTTATTGTTATTGCTTGACTTGGTGGCTGACGATAACAGTGTGGGATAGTAACAGGACCCACTCACAGAATTGTGATGACGCAATGAGTTAAATGTAAAGTGCTTGTTAACTGGGCAGAAGTCATCCAGGTACAGTTAGCTGAGACCTGCGGGCAGCGGGAGCGCTCACGGGACCACTGGCGCCGCTGTCCAGGGCCCTGCCTCCCACCCCGACCCCCTCCAATCCCCTTCGACTGGGCCCTCGGGGATGGACATTTAGTGGTCTTGGCAGAAAAGACGCCCAGAAGCGCAGCTCGAGGCTGGCTGGGGGTTTCGGTGGCCGCTGAGGCTGGGGGACTCCGGGGCGCTCCGTGCGTCTCTCCCCTTCGCGCCTTGTGCTTCACTGGGCTCAGCATTGCTGACTCGGGGGAAGAAGGAAAAGGAAAGGGGGTAAAAGCCAACAGACAAAACCAACAATAATAAAGGGAAATTTGTTGGGCGGGTGGAATCGTCCCGCCACAGCCGGGAGAGTCAGGGCGCAGCTCTGCGCCTGCTGACACCGACCGCGGGCGCTCGTGTCTCCCCGGCTGGAGGTGCGCGCTCAACTCCCCCGCGCCCACGCCTCCCGCGGCCCTGGGCGGGAATCTAGGGGGAGATGGCACCTGGGGAGAGGCCCCAGACCTCCCGGACCGGGTCAGAAAGGGGCACAGGGTGGGCTCTGTGAAGAGTCGGGGGCGGGGATCGTGAAGACATTTCCTGTACTGATAGATTCCTTACAGGACAAAAAGAAAAGGCACCCGAGCATCTCAGCGGTTTCCAGAGCACTCGAGTCTCCTTTGACTCGACTCCTTGTGAGAGAGATTCCGACTCCCCTTTTCTGGGAGACACTGGGCGGACAGCCGGGATGATCCTGGTGTTCCCAGCCCTCCCACGCCCGCCCAGGCAGTCCTCTTGCGTGGGGATCGTGGACTCCGCCGCGCCCGCGCGCGGACCTGGTGCGCATCGTTTCATTCCACTCCCACCACCAGCCCCGCGGGGCCAGCACGGTACCATGCCCCGCGCAGGGAGGGATTGAGTAACTTGCCCACGGTCACAGGGCGCTGGCACTAGAACCCAGGCCTCGGCCTCCCGGCCCAGCTGTTAACCCTGTGCTCTGCTGTCTCCCGCTGGACCCAGCTGTGGCCTCAGAGCTCGGCTGTCACCGCAGATAGAATGTGTGTTCCAAACGTGTTATGTTGACTCAGAGGCAAAAGACTGTGGCTGCTGGGGGCTCTGTCTGACTGGGTGTCATCCTACTGGATACACCTACCTAAGGAATCGTGGAATTGTATATGCAGAATCGACCTAAGCAAATGGGTCTAGGATGCGATTTTTAAGCTGAGGAAACAGGCCCAGAAAGGGCAAAATGCGTGCCCAGGCCACACAGCATGAGGATTAGACTTCTGGTGGCTGGCATCCCAGTGGGGGGCCCTTGTTAACTCTCCCACGTGGCTGCGCTCTTCGCGCCAGCTCGGCGTGGAAAGCCTTGACCAAGACGGCATCCCTGCCCCGGACCTTGTTTTTTGCAACCCCCGTCCCTTTCGGCCGCGTGAAGAGCCAGGAGGCAGAGTGGGAACACACTGCCTCTGCCCAGCACCCGCAGCGGTTTCCCGGCGAGGCAGAGGGGTCGGCGGAGAAGGTGGAGGGCGCTTTCCACATCCTGGCTTGGAGAACTAGGCTGGGCCTCTTGGCCGAGCGCCGCCTGGCGGTGGAAGCCGACGAAGGGCTTGAGGCGCCGCGGCCCTGACCCGTGTGGTGGCTGAGTTTGGCGAGAGGAGCACGGGCCGACGTTTATTGAGTAGCCACCGGGCGCTGGGCACAAACTGTGGTTCAATCAGCTTAAAGGACCGGCAAGCGCGCATTGGAGACCCACGGCCTCCCCTGCCCAGGTCCCGGGGGGCCTGGTTCCATCAAGCCTATTTTAAATGGTCCTGAGGCTGCCTTTTCAGATACTTGGCCCCTTTGGCCACAGAATGTGTGGGTCACAGAGACTCCCTCCCCACACCTCACAAGGGTCCCTTGTCTTCTTTTTTCTTTTTTTCTTTTTTTTTCTTTTTTTTTGAGACGGAGTCTCTGTCGTTCAGGCTGGAGTGTAGTGGCATGATCTCGGCTCACTGCAACTTCTGCCTGCTGGGTTCAAGCGATTCTCCTGCCTCAGCTTCCCGAGTAGCTGGGATTACAGGCGCATGCCACCACACCCAGTTTTTTTTTTATATTTTTGGTAGAGACAGGGTTTCACCATGTTGGCCAGGCTGGTCTGGAACTCCTGACCTCAAGTGATCCACCCACCTCGGCCTCCCAAAGTGCTGGGATTACAGGTGTGAGCCACCGTGCCTGGCCTTAAATTTTTTTTTAATTTTTAATTTTTGTGGGTACACAGATGTACATATTTATGGGTTACATGAGATATTTTGATACAGGCATGCAAATGTATACTAATCACATCAAGGTAAATAAGGTATTAATTCCTTCAAGCATTAGTTATTTTAAAATGTACGATTAAATTAGTTTTTACTATAATCTCCCTTTTATGCTAGCAAATACTAGATCTTATTTATTCTTTCAATTTTTTTTGTAACTATTAACCATCACCCCTCCCCTCACTCCCACTACCCTTCCCAGCCTCTGGTAACCATCCTTCTACTCTCTATCTCTATGAGTTCAACAGTTTTAATTTTTAGTGCCCGCAGATAAGTGCGAACATATGAAGTTTGTCTTTCTGTGCCTGGCTTATTTCACTTAACATAATGATCTCCAGTTCCATCCACGTTGTTGCAAATTATAGGATCTCATCTTTTTTAAGACTGAATAGTACTCCATTGTGTTGTGTACCACATTTTCTTTATCCATTCATCTTTTTTTTTTTTTTTTTTTTTTTTTTTTTTTTGAGACAGAGTCTCACTCTGTTGCTTAGGCTGGAGTTCAGTGGAGCAATCATGGTTCTCTGCAGCCTCAACCTCCTAGGCTCAATTGATCCTCCTACCTCAGCCTCCCAAGGAGCTGAGACTATAGGTGCATGCCATGACATCTGGCTAATTTTTGTATTTCTTTGTAGAGACAGGGTTTCACCATGTTGCCCAGGATGATCTCAAACTCCTGGGTTCAAGCCATCCACCTGCCTTGGCCTCCCAAAGTGCTAGGATTATGGGCGTGAGCCACCATACCCGGCCCCATTTATCTATTGATGGACACTTATGTTGCTTCCAAATCTTGGCTATTGTGAGCAGTGCTACAGTAAACATGGGAGTGCAGATCTCATATAGTAGCTCTATTTTTAGTTTTTTGAAAAACCTCCAAACTGTTCTTCATAGTGGTTGTACTAATTTACGTTTCCACCAACAGTGTATGAGGATTCCCTTTTCTCCACATCCTCGCCAGCATTTGTTATTGCCTGTCTTTTGGATCATATACCTGTTTGCCATTTGTATGTCTTCTTTTGAGAAATGTATATTCAGATCTTTTGCCAACTTTAAAAATGGGGTTATTAGATTTTTTTCCCATAGAGTTATTTGAGCTCTTTATATATCCTGGTTGTTAATCCCTTGTCAGATGGGTTGCAAATATTTCTCCCATTCTGCGGGTTTTGTCTTCACTTTGTTGATAGTTTCCTTTGCTGTGCAGAAGCTTTTCGACGTGATGTAATCTCATTTGTCCATTTTTGCTTTGGTTGTCTGTGCCTATGGGACATTGCTCAAGAAGGCTTTGCCCATTTCAGTGTCCTGGAGAGTTTCTCCAATGTTTTCTTGTAATAGTTTCACAGTGTGAGGTCTTACATTTTAGTCTTTAATTCATTTTGATTTGATTTTTGTATATGGTGAGAGATAGGGGTCTAGTTTCATTCATCTGTGTATGGATATCTAGTTTTCTCAGCACTATTTATTAAATACATTTCCTCAAAGTACGTTCTTGGAAACTTTGTCGAAAATCAGTTTGCTGTAGATGTGTGGATTTGTTCCTGGGTTCTCTATTCTGTTCCAGTGGTTTATGCATCTGCTTTTATTAGGGCCCCTTGTCTTCTGTTTAGCCTCACAAAATATTGTATTCTTTTCAACAACTATTTACATATAAATGAATGTGAACACGACCCATAGGAAACTCAGCAGCAAGAGTGCATCCAGGGATATGAAAGGGCTACAGGGCTGCTGCAAGATGAAGACAGGGAGGCTCCAGCAGTGCATCATGCCAGGGTCTGCCCCTTCCCTGCCAATCACAGCATCTCCTCTAAGCTGCACAGAAACCTGGGAGGGAGGCTTTGAGAGCTTAGTGACTTGCCCCAGCTTACCCAGCCTAGAGTGACAGGGCATGGACCAGGCTCCCGACATACTGACCTCAGGTCAGTGGGTGATTACTTCCTCCCCTTGCCCAGATCTAGCACGAGGCCTAAAACGTTGTTAGATCCCCTGCCCTGTTACCACTGGAGGGTTTGAGGGCTTCAAGAATTTCCTCTTTAAACAAATCATCCTCAAAGTAACTCTCCATCAGCCACTAATACTGTAAAAGGATTATGGCACTTGCGGGGATGGGGAGCATGGAGGAGGGAGTGGCAGGGGCACCAAGACCCCCAAGATCACCTCCACGTGTTTCCCACAGCTCAGGGAGCTTCTGTGTCCCGCTGTGCCGCTGTCTGCCCACTAAGCTATGAGCTCTTCTATTTGTTCAGTTTTGTTTCTCTGGAGCCTGGCACAGCATCGGGCACATAGTAAGCACTCAGAAATATTTGCCCATCTCCTTGATTACCATCATTTAGTCTGCCTGACCCAGGACCTGCCAGAATTGGCCAAAGGGCTGCCATTTGCACTCCTCCCCCCCAGCACCCCCAACCCTGGCAGCACAAGAATGAGCACGGTGGCAGGGGAGGCCACAAGATTCCTCTAGAATCCTGTTTTTCATAATCTATCCAGCAAGGGATTTGGGAATTCCTTAAACAGCCAGTGTGCATTTGTGCATACACAGTTAGCCTGCCAGCTCCCCAGCATGTCATGAAAGGCATCCACCAAGCAGCCCTCCTGGCCAGACTGGGCTGGGCAGCCCCAGACCTGGGGTGTCTGAATCCCCTGGGGCTCTCTGTTCTGTGCCAGCGCCTCATTCCTCATCCCTGGACCCCCTGGCAGCAGCAGCTGGGCCCTGAGACAGCAGCTGCCTGCCTTCCCTCCTAGGCTGGGGACTCATCTGCATTTGGCAGTGCTCAGATTAATCCCGATTACCTTCCCTGCTGACTGAGCAGGAGTTGAAGAATTTCTCTGGCCCCCGCCCCCATCCCCTGGGAAAACACAGCTGAATGTTCCTGCAGCCAATGTCCTCACCAACCAAGAAGATTATGACCGTGTCAGGTTCTAGGAAGAGCAAGGCCAGAGTGTGTTCTTAGGAGGGCAGGAGGCACCGAGGGATCTCGCAGCTCCCTAAATGGGGCAAACGGAGCGAGGCTGTGAGTAGGAGTGACGCAATACAAACAGGCAGAGACTGGGGACATGATTAGAGAGGGAATGCAGAGGGAGGAGGACGACAGCCTCTTTTGCAGGAGCTTTTATTTATTTCTATTCTCTTTGAAGTTAGACATCAAGCGGAATCAGGAGGGGAAAAGCAGTAAAGAAGCAGGGAAAGAAAAAATCAAGAGTCGGGCAGCTGGTATGTGCTTCAGAGACCTGTGGGGGGACTTACTTCATGCCCAACCCCGTGCCTGGGCAGAAGGCCAGGAACCATCCCACCCTCAGGGATGCAAACATGTGACCATCAGAAAGAGGCTGCCAGGGCAGCATTTTCCTAGGAGACAGTACGATCCTGGAGGGCAAGGACCATGGCTTTCGATCACTTCTGTATCTGCAGTGCCTGGGACACAGCGTGGTATACAGTAGTTGCTGAAGAAATAATAGCTATGTGCTAGGAGCTATTGAAAGGCCTTTGAATGTTAATTCATCATGTCCTTTCACAAGGCTGTGAGACAGATACTACTATCTTCATGGTACAGAAGAGAAAATGGAAGCACAGAGAGGTTAAGTTACTTGCTCAGGGTCACACAGTTTGAAAGCAGCCAGGCTGGGATTCAAACCTGCGCAGGCTAATTTGAAAGACTGCTCTTACTCACCATTCTATATCCTCTTGAAAAAAAGAGGGATCTTTTTCTACGCTTTTCTACAGACTCTTGAAAGAGTGAAAAGAAAAAAAATATGTTGGTTGTAGAATCGAAAGAGAGCATTTAAATCCAGTTTCTTATTTTATCAACTAAGGACTAGAGAGGAGAAGGGATTTGTCCAAGACCTTTGGCACTAGCAGTTACTAGTGGAGCTGGGGTTAGAACCCAGGTCTCCCAGTGTCTACTCTCAGGAGCTTCCTACCTCACCAGTTTGTCTTGGAAGAGAGCAATCAGTGCCCTCTATGGTTTGTAAACTGACTTTTTAATGGCATCAGTGTCTGCTGGGCTTGGGATCTGGTGGAAAGCAGACTTCTTCTTTACCTCCCCAGCCTTTCCTTAACCCGGTCAGGCTAGCTCCATAGGGCACACCTGAGTTCTTCAGGCCTCGGCAGCCTGGCCCAGCAGGAAGACATTGAAGCTCACCAGGAGACGAGCAGGGAGTGTCCCTGGGGGAAGCTGCTGAGGCCAGTGCTCAGGAACCGGGGCTCTGTCTGAGGACCAATTCCACCGGGGCCCGGTAAGGGCCATGTGGGTGTCCAGTGTGAATGTTCTGTGCTTGTATTTCCACCTAAATTCCCAGTTCTTTGGCAACCTGAATACTGAACATTGTCAGAGTAGTTTTTCTCCCAAGGCATTTGTTCTGGATCACCAATGTCTGGTATATATCATTTTTGATGCAACATATTTAAAACTCATTTTCCCCCCAGACAAGACAAATAGAATTTGTAGCTTTCCATATGGGCTTTTCAAAAAGATTGGTACTGGGACACACTGGCTTCCCAGAGTGGTGTCATTTGATTAGCCCTGGTGTTCTTCCACTTATGGGGAGTGGGTAATTGCAGCTATTCCAAGTGGGAGATGGTGTGATTGGGTTTTTCTCCTATGGGGGAAAAACAAATCCTATCAGATAGATGAGTTTCTGGCATCTCCTATTCTTCTGTGCTGCAGGATCTTCCAGAATAGAAGTCTCCCAGCAGTGCACATCCAGGAAGCATCCAGGCCGGGTCAGGCAGGGTTTAATAAGCACTGGGCCTTTCACCTGGATGCTGGGAAGGTGCCTGGACCTGTGAAAACCCCAGGGTGGGGTCAGGGGCCAATGCAGAGGTTTCCCAGAGAGCTCTGGGGCTGGGTCACTTCCCTGCTGGCCAGTCTGTCATGCTGAATGCCCAGGACTTCCGCAACGAGTCCCAGAGGCGGGATGACAGGGTCGGAGTCAGGATCCACTTCTGCAGGGGTTTCCATTTACCCGGTTTGTTAGGACACAGGCAGAGTGTTAGAATAGAGAGGAATGCCTGGAGGCTCCTAGGATCACAGCAAGGGGTGTTGGAGGGGGGGATTCTCGGCTTCTCAGAGGCCCTTCCATGACAGGAGGGACAGTGGAGATAGCACCTACACTGGTGACCTTACTCTCTGCTTTTCTCCGGTAATGAGTCGACTTTATGGGTCACGTGGAAACCAAGGAAGATCGCCAACCATCTCTTTAATCAGGATTTTCTGTGCAGGGTTCAGGCACGGAGAGAAAAGGCAAGGATGTGGAAGGAGAGGAGAGTCCCTGGAAGGAATGCCTGCAGTATATCAGCCTGGAGTTTCCATTCAGGAAATTTCCCCAGCCCCCCAGGCCCTACCAAACTTGCCTCCTCCCTAATGACAAAGCCCCAGCCCTACCTGTAGCCCCAGCCACCAGCCCCTTTGAGGAGAGAAGGTGATGGGTAGGGTGAGGAGCTCTGTGGGAGGACTGAACCAAGGTGTGGGCTCCTGGGCACCCGCCCGTGGTCCAGGCCTGCAACTCCCAGACCTGCCTGTGAGTGAGCCTGCATGCTGACATGCTTGGCTGGGCTCTAGCCTTGGCTATTGGTGGCCCAGGGTATGTGTGTGTGTGTGTCCCTTTGGAGCTATGTAGTTTGTGTACCAAGATAAGAAGGGAGCTGGGGAGTTAGCCCTGATGAGCTTTGTAACAATAAAGCCTTGTCTTGTTAAATAAATCAAGCTTTGAATAAATGCCTGCTTATTCCTTGCCAGTATTTTCCTGCTACCTAAGGCAACATAGCTCTGTACCTTTAACCAGTCACTTAACCTCTCTGGGCCTATTTCCATATCTATAGAAAGTGGATATAATACTATTTGTTCTCCTCAATGCTGCTTATTGTAGAGATCCAATATAATAACGTGTATGAAAGTGCTTTATAGATGGCAAGGTGCTGTTCTGCTGTAAGGAATCCTTCTGATCATTATGCTTATTGTAAAGCAATCAGAACAGCCATCCCTACAACATAAGGTGTCAGCAACATGACCTCCATCATGAGGGAAGAAAAAAAGAACAAATTTCCCAGTGGAAAAGAGTGACCCAGACAAAGCAGAAAGACCAGTAAAATAACCCCAATGAGAGGAATAACAATTTGGATAACTTAATATCAAGTCCCAATCCACTATAACCAATAACAAAAATGTTCTTCATTCTTATCAGAAGCAGTTGTCAGAGCCAAGGACAATCACTCCACCCTTTTCTAAGTCCAGGGTCAAACATTATTTTTTATTTGATGCCGTGTGGTTGAAGTTAAGAGCCAGTCAGAGTTGGTTTTGGTTCTCAGTACAAAAGTAAAGGGTCAAAGGGAGTGAGTCTCTTCCTTCTCTCAGAAAGAAATCCAGACTGGGACGAGGTTCCAGAAAGCTGTCAGGAATCAGACAGGCCAGGAAAGAAAGGCTCAGAGCATTCCTGGAGGGAATCTGTTGTTTCCCCCTTCCCAAGACCCATTTATCCTGCTTTTTGGTAACAGACCCTCTTTTCCTTTGGGAAACTACCCTATCCCCATTCTCATTCCAAGTGCAATTGACCCCTTCCTTGCTTTGACTCAAATCTAACCAATCAGAGTACTACATTTTCCTGGCCTAGTGATTGCTTCAGCAATAGACATGTGATTCAAGCCAGATCAATGAGAGTCAGCTCTGGGACTTTTACTGTAAAAATTAGGAAGGAGCGCTCTTTTTCCTGGGGAGCTGCCAACCTGGAAGGTATAGGCCTGGAGTTTTTGATGGTTGCCTTTTCCACTGTCTAAGAATAAAGCCAATGTCAAAGGAAGCAAAGCTGAGATAGAGAATTATTCCTGTTGACATGGTTTGAACACTAGTTCAACTGCATAGGAAAAGCAAGGCAAGTGAGGGTAAGCAGGTTTAGGATTGGCTAGTTTGAGTAATTTCAGTGGGCTCTGGAGCATAGGGGCTGGCTCTAGTTGTCTGGTACCTGGCCCTGGGAAGATTAGGGCAGGGGATAGTGGCCCTGAGAATGGCAGCCCAATAGAGGAGGTGGTTGGGGTGTGGGCTCTAGATTGGTTGGTCTGCATTTGAAAGGTATGCACCCCTTGAGCTGTTTGCTATCTCTGGGAATTAGCTAACCCTGGGAGAATTGGTCCCTGAGGTATCAGTGAGGTCCCAAGATGTCACAGCATCAGAAAATAAAGGAAAAACAAAAAAGACCAACTAATACAGCTGGGAAGGCTGGGGTCTCTCTCCACAGGGTTGCTTATCCTCTTGGAGGCCAGTCTGGGCTCCTTCGCATGGTGGCTGAAGACTTCCCTGCAGCGAGAGAGGACAAGCCCCCACAGGCAAGCACTTTTCCAACCTTTGCTTATGTCTTGTTTGCTGTTGTCCCACTGTGGCAAGCAGGTCACGTGGCCAAGTCCAGTGTCAGTGTTACGGGGAGCCTACCTTGGGGGTGGACACCAGAAGGCAGGAGTCACACCTGGGCGCCATTGCCACAGCAATCTGCCCACAGCCTCCCCCAGTTGGCCCTTCTATCGGACAGTAGTTCTGATGGGGAGACTAAGTCAAAGCTTGCCTTCCGCCACGTTCCACCTGCTGATCCCCTAGCTCCCTCCAGTCTTGTCCACATGACAAAACTTTGGCAACCATGTCTGGCTTGGAATCCTCTAAGTTGACAGACTGCCCAGCATTCCACCTCCCCTCATACATCTTCTTTGTACCCAAATGCAAAGGGGACATGGGGCATCAGCTCTTGAGGTTAGAGACCCATTCAGCCAACAGGTTGTACTTACTTGGTGCCAGGATCTAGCCTAGGTGCTGGGGATCTAGCGGGAAACAAAACAGACCAAAAGACAATCCCTGCTCGCTGGGAGCCTACATTCTTTTTTTTTTGAGATGGAGTTTCGCTCTTGTTGCCCAGGCTGGAGTGCCATGGCACAATCTCGGCTCACTACAACTTCTGCCTCCCAGGTTCAAGCGATTCTCCTGCCTCATCCTCCTGAGCAGCTGGATTACAGGCTCCCGCCAGCACCCCTGGCTAATTTTTTTGTATTTTTAGTAGAGACGGGGTTTCATCATGTTAGTCAGGCTGGTTCCAAACTCCTGACCTCAGATGATCCACCTGCCTCGGCCTCCCAAAGTGCTGGGATTACAGGAGTGAGCCACTGTGCCCAGCAGAGCCTACATTCTTATTGGGGTAGATATTAATTAAGCAAATGTACAAGTAAAATATATGAAAATGAAGAAGAGTGGATGGGGTGAGGAACAGGGAAACAATGACTGTGATTTTTTTTTTTTTTTTTTTTGAGATGGAGTCTCCCTGTGTCACCCAGGTTGGAGTGCAGTGGCGAGATGTTGGCTCACTATAACCTCTGCCTCCTGGGTTCAAGTGATTCTCCCACCTCAGCCTCCCAAGTAGCTGGGATTACAAGTATGCGCCACCACTCTTGGTTGATTTTTATATTTTTATTAGAGACGGGGTTTCGCCATTTGGCCAGGCTGGTCTTGAACTCCTGACATCAGGTGATTCACCCACCTTGCCCTCCCAAAGTGCTCAGATTACATTTGTGAGCCACCGCACCCAGCTCTCATGGTCTCCTGGAGACACCTAGAAGCCAGAGTTCCTTCCCTCAATGTAGTCCTTGCAGGAAGAGTGACCTTCAAGGCCTCAGCACCCAGGGCTGAGGTCCAGCTGCCACAGCATGTCCTGCAGAGACCCCTGCAGCCTGCTCAGGGCCACCACCTCCGTGGAGTAGAGTGAAGCTTCCAGGACATCCCCCAGGCTCTCCAAGGTCTCCAGGCCACTGGCCAAGGGCAAATGGCAGCTCTTAGAGAAGGCCAGCAGGTGAAGAAGGTCCCGGAGATTCTCCAAGTCGTTGGATATTTGGATCACGTTTCTGGAAGGCAGATTGATGAGGATCTGTTGGTAGATTGCCAGTGTCTGGTCCATCTGGGATAAGGTCAGGACGGGGTGGAGCCCAGGAATGAAGTCCAAACCAGTGACCCTCTGTTTGGAAGAGACCGACTGCTATGCGGGAGGAAGAGGGAGAACAAGTGCTCAGCACGTGGGAGGAATCACTCTCAGAGCCTTCCACCTTCCCGTGGGCATGGAGGGTCATTCTCTTGGCTGCCTCCTTCCACCCTCCTCACCACTTTGGCTCAGGCCCTTGTATCTTGTGCCCAGGTGACTGCCAAGCCTCTAAGATGGTCTCCAAGATTCCTGCTCTTCCCACACCATCCTTCCCTCCACTTCCCGACTTTCCCAGGTCATTCCTGTCTCTGCATGGCCTCTGCTGAAGAATCAGCCGTGGTTTCCTGTGTCTTATTTAGTGGAGTCTGTTCCCCAGGAATCTGAGGTCCTGCATAAGCACCCCCACCCCCTGCTTTCTCTAGTCCCTTTCACCCCCAGCCGAGTCCTCTCTCCCAGTCAGCTTTTCCAGGCAGTCCCTCCTCCTTAGAGATCAAGGTCGTACCCTCAGTGAGGTCCCCAACCCTGCTCCAGTGACTCCAGTTCCGGGAGGGCTCTCCCCATCCATCTGCCCACAGCACTGAGGCTGACACCTCTGTGGTGACTACCCTGGGCTCCCGTGATATCGTGTATTGACACCACCCAAAGTTGGGGCACTCAGGAGCTATCACGTGCAGCCTTGCTGAGTGGCTAATATGCCCAGCTAATTTTTTTTTATTATTTTTGAAAGGAGACAAGAGTTTTTCTCTACAAAATGCCCAAGACTCTATCTAGTTCTGAGCCATCTTTGCTTCTGGACACCTAACTTCTCCTTAACTGCCCAAGACCACCATGAGACACCCACAATGACCAGGAGATGTCTCCGGAGAGCTGCATGCAGGGAGTAAGGAGGATTCACCTGCTTTAGCTAATTTAGGTCTCATAACAACCTTGTGAATAGTGTGTGATATCCCTATTATCCAGATGATGAAACCAAGGCTTAAAGACATTAAGGAACTTGCTGAAGATCTCCTAGACATCAGAAATGTGAAGATTCAAACTTAATCTTCCTAATTTCAAATATAGACCTCATCAGGAAAATGGCAGAAGGTCTAGGCCTACTGGACTCCAGAGAAAAGACCAGGGTGGGCACTGACTCCTATTTGCAAATCAGTAGAGGGCTGAATGTGAAAAAGGGTAGACTCACTCTTTTGGGTATCTTCTAGAGGTGGGGCCAGAGATCAACTGGAACTACAAGAACCCTAATGACAAGCACATCTAGAGATGGGATAGAGGCCCCGAGGAGATGCTGCTGGGGGTCTTGCACAGCCAATGGGCTGCAAGGAACTTCATGGCTCCCTCTAGTCGTAGGCACTAAGATTCAAGGAAGTGAAGTCAGGGAGGAAGGCGAGCGCAGAAGGCAGGGACAGAGGGGAGAGGAAGGAAAGAGACAATGGCTGTGCCTGCATGTGGCTCAGCTAATCTCTGAGGCCTGGGTTTCCCCTTAGTAGAGTGAAAATAAGCACCCAAGGCCTCATGATATCAGATAATCCTATGATTTTTTCTTATTTTTAATTTTTTTTAAAAAAATTAGAGATAGAAGTCTTGCCATGTTGCCCAGGATGGTCTTGAACCCCTGGCCTCAACTGATCCTCCTGCCTTGGCCTCCTAAAGCTTACAGATATGACCCATCATGCCTAATCAAATCCTAAGATTTTTATTTATTTATTTATTTTGAGATAGGGTCTTGCTCTGTTGCCCAGGCTGGAACGCGGTGGCACAATCATGGCCCACTGCAGCCTCAACCTCCCAGGCTCAGGTGATCCTCCCATCTCAGCCTCCCCTAGCTGGGACCACAGGTACACACCACCATGCCCAGCTAATATTTTTTATTATTTTTGTAGAGATGGGATCTCCCTATGCTGCCCAGGCTAGTCTTGAACTCCTGGACTCAAGTGATCCTCCTGCTTTGGCCTCCCAAAGTGCTGGGATGACAGGTACAAGCCACCACACCCAGCCCAAATCCTATGATTTTTTAAATGGAAACATGTAGCAAAGTCAAATGTTCTTGGGGTGGTTTAGAATTAGAACCACTCACCCATGGAATCCCAGCAGGTAGAGGGGCCAAAAGAAACAACCAGAAAGAGTGGAGCCCTGTGCTTTCAAATCCTTCTCAGCTTCCAGTGGGTGCCTGGCATTCAGGAGGCATTCAATAAATGTTTCTTGGACTATCTGGGTCCAGGCCCACCAGGAACCAGTGCTAGGCTGGCTGCAGTTCCACTTTGTCCCCACAGACTCTCCTTACCGTGTGTGAAATGTCATTGATCCTGGTGACAATTGTCTTGATGAGGGTTTTGGTGTCACTTTGGACTTTTTGGATGGGCACAGCTTGGATGTAGAACAGATAGGGCCAAAGCCACAAGAATCCCCACAGGGTTCTCCAATACATTTTCCTTCTCAGGATGTGCTTCTTGGGCCTGAAAACAGAAGGAACCACACATTGCAAGGAGCTGGTATCTCAGAATACATCCATCTGACCCATTACCAACCACATTACTGGATGGAAATGAAAATCAGCTTTGCTTTTTGCCCTGGCTACCATCCCCTCAAAGTCAAAGACAATTCATTATCTACCTATGTATTAATGAAATACATCCTCTTAGGAAGAGGATTATTGTCTGGTCAATAAAACCACCATGAGGTATCCTGTAGACCACAGAGCTGGGAGGCCAGGGTGTGATCAAATGGACATGGTAGGGATGATGTAGACTTCATTGCGTGCTTCAAGGGAAAAAGAACAGATTTTTAAGGCCTGGTTTGAACCCAGTCATTTACTCACTGAATAATTTTAATTTACAAAATACTCCACCTTCATCCCTGTAATACACCTGTCTCTAGGCTTTTATGAGGATCAAATTAGATAATGCATGTGAAAGGGCTTGAAAGTGTTGTGAAATGTGCTCTATCATTACCCTATCGTTAGCGATTATGCTACTCACCTGTCCTCTGCATTTCTCTCTCACAGAAGCTGATACTCTGTGATGTCCTTTACCACTTGCTTCCTTACTTCCTTTCTCTCCCACCCACTGGGAGCCTGAATCCCACTAGCACTTACTGACCTTCTAAATAATATGTCAGACACAGTGCTCGGCACCGAGGATGCAGTACTGAACAACAGATGCTCTCTACCCTCGAGTGGCTTACAGTTTAATAGGAGAAGCAAACAGGTCAATGGGCCATTCTAAGCCAGGAGGAAAGAGCTTTGCAAAAAGGGCAGGTACGAGATACCACCAGAGCGCACAGGGGGCTCCCTGGAAGAAGTGTCTCCTGAGCTGGGGATTGGACTGAATATGGGCTACTAAGAGTAGAAAGTGGTTGCCATAGTAGCTGAGAAATCAGGGGGCATAAAGACATGGCGGCGGGAGAGAGCATAACACATTCACCCAGAACGCTTGAAACTTCCAAAGTCTTGGAACTGTGAATTCTAAAATTAAAATAATATGCAGATCCTTGATTAAGCAGCAAAGTTTTAATGAGATACATGAGGCAAAAGGTAATAAAGTTAAATGTATGCAAGTCTGTGGCCAATGATCCATGCTAAGTATATGTGCATGAGCCTGAAATAATAATAAAATGTAAGTAAATATTAGGATGAAGGTTCTGGAGAGGGTAGTAAAGTTAATCTCCGCTTTTCATGTTCTTCGTCGTCTGGGTCTTGATGAAAACAGGTAATACATTTTCTGTCCATAGATGGCAATATTAGTAGGTTTCATTTCTGGCAATACAATAAAAACAAGCAGTCTGTCTATATATTATTTATAATGTTTGGTCAAAGCCATGTTTTTTTAATCTGAATTTTACAGAAGAGAAAAATATGGGGCTCAGGAAGAGGAGTCAACTTGCTCAAAGTCAAACAGGTCCATGTCAGAGTCAGGATTCAGATCCAGAGAGCAGGAGTGCAAGCCACCCACCCCTCCAGCCCCTCAAAGATTTAAGGAAAAGCCCAAATCACACCCCAATTTCCAGTCAAGGGCATCTGCTGGGAACATGGCATTTGGAATGAATACCCTGCTCTGGAATGAAGCTATGGTATTGTACCCCCATCTCAACTTCAAACATGAAAAGTACTATGTACCAAGTAATTTGGGAAAAGGCAAATTTATGTCTTAAAAAAGTAAAACTTCCTCTATTAACTACTTGTTACCTGAGTAATACACCAAATGTCTGTGTAACAGAGTTAAATAGTGCTAATCCCCAATACGATTTCATGAAACCCTAGCAGAGATGGGCGGGTGTAGTGATTAGGCTCCGAGGCTCCAGCTCAGGCTCCACTCTTGTTAGCTTTGTGTCTCTGGGAAAATTGCTTCCTTAAAGCATCCTTTCCTTTCAGCAAAATGGAGCTAACACCACCACCTGGCTCAAAAGGGTAAATGAGATGAACCTGTGAAGCCCCTGGCCATCATGTGCATGTCCAGAGCAGGGTGAGGGGAGTAAATTATTATAATTACCAGGCAGGGCTTGAAATGCAGGGCAACACTACCTGTAGCCAACTGTGAATCAAGTATTTGGCCCACTGCCTCCCACAGGCTATCTCAACAGGGCGCTGGTGTCTCTGGGTCTTCCCCACGCCGCACAAGATCAGCTTGCCTCCTTTTCTAAGATTCACGTGTTGATGACACCCTCCTACTCAAGAGAATTTATTACCAGATTAACTGTGGTCATAGTCACTCTCATATAATGGCCATCCTCTAATACCTAAGTGGAAAAACAGTTTCATAAGCCACCTCTATCACCATGGATAATATGCTTCAGTGGATGCTGGAAATAAATTGTGGTTCCTTGAAAACATGGAGATGAGAAGCTGCCGCTGAGTAAGGCTGCCTAATAGGAGAGGCCAGGTTTAGGGGAAACCCATGAGGGTCTGCAGAGAGAACTGGTAGCAGGTCCATCTGAGAGCAAAGTGCTCGCAAGAATCTGCCCCACCAACACACAACACATAACACAAATACTCATACACACGTCACATACACACATCAACACAGATCACCCCTTTAGTAGAGGCTGCTAGTCTTTCCCAGTATCTTGTCTTCCGTTCTTCCCCAGTCATAGAAAACTCCAAGTCTTAGGTAGGGATATGGCCATCTAGAATAACTACTTTACGTTTCAGAGTCTCCCAACTAGGTGTGGCCATGTGACTAAATTCTGGCCAGTGAAATATAAGCAGAAGTGTCCTGTGCCAGCTCTCAGGAACTGCCGTGTGCCTTCTTCTCTTCCTTTTTTATCCCTTGCTCCATTCTGATGCCTGGACTGTAGATACGGTAGCCAACGTTCTAGCACCATCTTGAACCAGGGGGATGAAGGCCTCACCTTATCAACAGCAGGGCAGGGAGCTGCAGGAGCTCGGTTCCTGAGGTTCATGGAGCTGAGATGCCATGCTGGTCTTGGACTACCTATCTCTGGACTTGTGCTGGGTGTGTGTGAGAGACATAACCTCTGCCTTTTAAAAGCCACTGTTCTTTTGGGTCTCTGCTAAATGCAGCCAAACTTAATGCTAACCAACTTAACGCATGCCAACATGGGCATCTGAAAAGAGTGGGCATTAAGTCTTCCTTGGTTCACCTAAGTCTTAGTACCTGGGTGGGGCCTGGCCATGGCCCAACAAGGGAAAGAAGAATGACTGGGAGGAGGAGGAGCAGGGTTTAGGGACAAGGAGAGGAGGGATAATTCAAGGCAGCAAATAGTTGGTGCAAAAGTAACTGCTGTTTTTGCCATTACTCTTAAAAACCACAATTACTGCACTTTGGGAGGCCGAGACGGGCGGATCACGAGGTCAGGAGATCGAGACCATCCTGGCTAACACGGTGAAACCCCGTCTCTACTAAAAAATACAAAAATCTAGCCGGGCGAGGTGGCGGGCGCCTGTAGTCCCAGCTGCTCGGGAGGCTGAGGCAGGAGAATGGCGTAAACCCGGGAGGCGGAGCTTGCAGTGAGCTGAGATCCGGCCACTGCAGTCCAGCCTGGGCAACAGAGCAAGACTCCGTCTCAAAAAAAAAAAAAAAAACCACAATTACTTTTGTACAAACCTAATACAATTTCATTAAGCATAGTGCCTGACACCCCATAATTACTCAATATAGGGTTGATGGTTGGCTGCTAATATGTATTGATCGCCCACTGTGGGCCAGAAACAGACATGGAAAAGATATGGAACCACAGAAAAGTGCAATCAGGAGTGGGAAGGGATGGGGCAGAGGCTGATGGCTTTCCCAGGGAAGCCTAGGTAGCGTACACAGTATTTGATTTTGTCAACTACTTACATAAGATATTTGTTAAAAATATAAGTAAAGAACAAAACTGTGCCCTTAAGCAACTGGTTTGGGAATTTACATATGTAACTTCAGTGCAAGGAAGAACATTTATTTTTATTTATTTATTTTTGAGATGGAGTCTTGTTTTTTACCTAGGCTGGAGTGCAGTGGTGTGATCTCAGCTCACTGTAATCTCTGCCTCCTGGGTTCAAGCAATTCTCTTGCTTCATCCTCCTGAGTAGCTATAATTACAGGCATGCACCACCAGGCCCGGATAATTTTTTTTTTTTTTTTTTAATACTATGTTTCCCTCTTGTTGCCCAGGCTGGAGTGCAATGGTGCAATCTCGGCTCACGGCAACCTCTGCCTCCCAGGTTCAAGCCATTCTCCTGCCTCAGCCTCCCAAGTAGCTGGGATTATAGGTGCCTGCAACCATGTCCAGCTAATTTTTTGTATTTTTAGTAGAGATGGGGTTTCACCATGTTGGCCAGGCTGGTCTCAAACTCCTGACCTCAGGTGATCCACCTGCCTCGGCCTCCCAAAGTGCTGGGATTACAGGTGTGAGCCACCACGCCCGGCCTCATTTTTTTGTATTTTTAGTAGAGGCAGGTTTCACCATGTTGGCCAGGCTGGTCTTGAACTCCTGATCTCAGATGATCTGCCCACCTCGGCCTCCCAAAGTGTTGAGATTACAGGCGTGAGCCACCGCATCGGGCCTGAGCCAATGCGCCCGGCCAAGGAAGAACATTCAAACAGAAGAAATACCTTGGGTGACTCAGCAAAGAAAGTCATGATGCTTAAACTGAGGAATGCTAGAGTTCCTCAGAGCTGTGCTTGAGTCAGAGCACAGGGCCCTAGGAAAGTGGCTAACCTCTCTGGGACTCAGTTTTCTTGGCTATCAGATGGGGATGATATGAATCATAATGCCACCTGTCGCTGTTATGTGGCTGAAATGAGATAAAGCAGGTAAAGTGCTAACTTCTTGCCTGGCACATAGCCAACCCCAACGCCTTAGCTGTCATCACCATTATTTCCAGCAGAGGAATCAGGGAGGCATCACGGAGGAGGTGGCATTTGATAAGGGACCTGAGAATGGGTAGGAATTGAGTTTGTGAAGGTGGAGGAGAGGGCAGCCCTGGCAGAGGCAGAAGAACACAGGTGGGTTTAGGAGATGGCGGCTTCCAGCTGACACCAGGATGAGGAGTGGGGGAGGACTTGGGCTGGGATCGCAGGGGCAGTGAGCACCAGGTATGGAGACAAAGCTTTTCCTTCTGCACCCTGAGGAGCAAGTGTTTTCAGCCTGGCTGACTAGAAGGATGGAGATGGAAACTAGGAGACACATGAGGAGAGGTTTTGGAAAGAGGTGGTTGGGCTCCTGCTGATGTCCTAGTACTGGCTGGACATGTTGGTGAGCCTGTCCAGCTGCCGCTTGGAATTGGAAGTCTGAGCTCAGAGACAAATGGCTGCAAATGTAGGACCCAAGGGCCCACTGCAACTGTGGCAGGAAAGCACGGGGAGAGCATGGGTTGGGGTGAAAGAAAGGCCGCGGTCAGCTGTCTGCTTGAGCTGTAAAACCTCTCTCCAGAAGTTTCCAAAGCAGTTTTGAACATTTAGGAGCTGCCATTTTCTTAGAGTGAAAAGATGAGCTGATGAAATGTTGATACAGCATCATTCTTTCCTCTGAGAGCTACTGGAGCAGATGCTGGAGAGGAGAGGGGTCTCTAGGCAGGTGGTGGGCTCGCAGTGGGCGGTGTGCTCATTTGGGACGCAGCCTGCACTCTGCTATCTCCCTCACAGCCTGCTCCTCTCTGCATTCCCTGGGCCACCTTCTCCACAGGCTGCCTTCCTTCTCCTTTAATCAAGGCCCTGCTGCCCCATCTTCTACCCTCATCCCTAGCCATGGGTGCCCTGGAGAAGAAATGAGAAAAAGTAGAACGTGGAGCCCCTGGGGCTGCACGGACGAAACGTGGCTGGGTGCGGTGGCTCAGCCTATAATCCAGGACTTTGGGAGGCCAAGGCAGGAGGATCGCTTGAGCCCAGGAGTTCAAGACCAGCCTAGGCAACACAGCAAGACCCCATCTCTAAAAAAAAAAAAGAAAAAAAAAAAAATTAAAAATTAGCTGGGTGTGGTGGCAAATGCTTGTGGTCCTAGCTACTGGGGAGGCCAAGGTGGGAAGTTTGCTTGAGCCCAGGATGTCGAGGCTGCAGTGATCATAACTATGATCACACACTGCACTCCAGTCAGTGTGACAGAGCGAGACCCCATCTCTTAAAAACAAAAACCAAAAGAGATAATGAAACAATCTCAGTAAACAGGGCAGCAAGAGAGGCTTATATAATGTGCCATCCACCCCACCACAAATTCTGCTGTCTGCCTCCACCTGGGTCCTCTGCGCCAGCCTCACTATTACTCATCCTCAGGTGGGCCCTCAACCCCATCCCCACTTGGTGGTTGTGTGCAGGACCCCTACCCCACCCTCCACCTCCTACCTCCCTAAGAAGCTGGTAGCCTCTAGACCTGAGCTCCATCACCTTCCCGCCATTGCAGGGGACAAGGCAGATAGAGGCAGACCCTCCATCCTGGGGACCTCAGTGTCGAAGTGGTAGTTGAGATGGGCAGAGGTGTCTGCTGCTCTCTAGATCCAGGCTGGAGGGCCTCCTGAGCCAAAATCACGCCTGCCCACAGCCTTCTGATAATAGCAGTGGGGAGAGCAAAGAGAGTCTTTGGTATGCTACTGTGAATTAAATTCAGGTAACATGGTATTTACTATTAATTATAAGGGAAAACCTTTAGCTAGTCTGAGTCCTCTCCCTATACACATTCTCCCATGGGACCCCCTCCTGTTTTTCCCTCCCACCCTTCCTTCCTTCCTTTCTTCATAACTTCCTTTCTTCCAACTCCAAGTTGGAAGGGACCTGGGGATGAGGAAAGAACAAAGGAGGAAATAAAGACAGTGAAGTTTGGATCTTGGTTCTCCAAGTTGCTCAGAATCTACTGGAACAGACAGAAGCTTGAACAACTCATTTTAACACAACCTGGTGGAGCTTATGAGGGAAGAAGCATAGAACCCAAAGAACAAAGGGGAAGAGGGACTCTAGGGACGGGAGGAGAGCTTTGAAAGGGAGGCAGTATGTGAATTGAGGCCTGAAAGACAGGCATTCCCCAGGGAAAAGAGGTGAAGCAGGGCATTCCAGGCCAAGCTCCGGAGTTGGAGAAAACCATGGTTGGTTTGGGAGAATTCACTATGGTAGAGGGGTGGAGTGTGTGAGGCTGGAGAGCTAAAATTTGGGGGACTTAAGTCTGTTTAGTAGGGACCTGCTGGGAGATCTAACCTACCCAAGGCACACATACACAGACACACACACACACACACATACACAACCCTTGGTGGCTATGTCTGCATTTACACTCCAGCCCCCTTGGCTACAACTGCCAGTGGTAGGCAAGAGACGAAGAGGCTCTTCTCTCCTCCCTTTCCTCCTACATTCCTTCTCCTGACCCTGATTGGGTCAATCAACTGCTCTCTTAGGAACTTACAGTGGGGCTGCAGAAAGTCCAGTTCATCTCTGTTGAGGGCTCAGAAGCTCTAGGGTAGCCACATTTGGCCTCATGTGCATGGGACAGCTGAGAGAGACCAGAGCCCACATAGCCACTGAGAACCGGAGTACGGTCACCACCTGTGCTCCTTCCTAGCCTTCTTTGTGGTTCCTGGGTCCTCGTGAGGCCTGGTGGCTCTCCCCGTCCTTAGCCTTCAGGGTGAGATACTCTTTTCTTATACTCACTTGGATAGCTTTCAACTTTATAGATCTATTTTTCATCTGAGACATAGATAGATACATGTAAGAGAAATAAGTGTCAAGAAATAAAATTCACCCTTACCATGGGTAATGCACTCTTGAGAGTCTTGGCTCTTTTTTCAAATGTTGATTACAATATACAATTTGAAAAACACAGGGCCAGCATGAGCGATTTTCTCTTGTTTGCAACCAAAAGCCTCATTTGAGAAATCGTGTTAACATATGTAACCCTCAGACAGGGTGTGAGTACAGGGGTTACATTCTTTCTGTTCATCAGAAAGATCTGATCTCATCAGAGATACAGATAGGTTTCTATCCTGTGTCAGCTCTAATCTTGTGTGTGTGTGTGTGTGTGTGTGTGTGTGTGTGTGTGTGTGTGTCAGGGTCTTGCTCTGTCACTCAGGCTGGAGTGCAGTGGTGTGATCAAGGCTCACTGGAGCCCCGACTTCCAGGGCTCAAGCAATTCTCCCACCTCTCAGCTTCCCGAGTAGCTGGGACTACAGGTGTGCACCACCACATCAAGTTAATTTTTTTTTTTTTTTTTATAGAGATGGGATTTTGCCATGTTGCCCCGGCTGGTCTGGAACTCCTGGGCCCCAGTGATCTACCTGCCTTGGCCTCCCAAAGTGCTGGGATTATAGGCATGAGTCATGGTGCCTGGCCTCTGATCAGTTTTTGAGGCTCCCTCGAGCTCTGTGTGAGGGGCATCTGAAGTCTCCAACGAGACTCAGAAGGAGAGGCTGCCCTGATCAGTTAATGACACGTGTACCTGTTCCAGCATCTACCACAAGCCTGGAACACAGCAGGGCTTCATTAAATATTTGTTGCATGAATAAATGAAAGATTTCCCATTCTCGATCTGCATTGGCTAACCAGGGTAACCTAACTCCTCAATGGTTCACTTGCTCCCATCTTAAAGTCACATCCTAGAATTCACTTTGGCCCAGCAGGAATTCTTATGAAGTTGTCTTAATAAAGACAGAAAATGCTTCAGTGTCCAAGTCTCCCTTTCTTGGGGACCTTAGTCTGCTTCCTGCACTTCCTATGTGCCCTCTAGCACCCAGGTGGGCCAGGATTCCCTTCAGCTTCCTAAGCTCTGCTCCATCTTGACTGTCATCCCTAGGTACTCCCTCCCATGGACCCATTCGTGAGCCTGGCTCCTGCTCCTGCACTCTGGGACCCCTGCCCTTCTCAGAGACCCCTGCTCTGCCCTCCCATCTTCTCTGCGGTTTCTCTTCTCTTCCTTGGCAACCCCCCCAGCCTGGAGCACCCCAGAGCAAATGTAATGTACACCCAGATGGAGACTAAATCTCCTATGGTATTAGTGAAATGTTGGTATGGGCATTGATTATAGATTCCATTCCAGAGAGCTAACAAACTGAGCAGGAAAGACGGTAGCATGCTGTCTGCTAAGCAACAAGGCACATCAGCTGTCACATGTGGAATAAGTGCAAAGGAGTCTGTGAGCCCAGACACCAAGTGTTGTTTTTAAGCAGAAACAACCTCTCTGTTTCTCTGAGACAAATGTGTGGACGAAGAATTTCAAGACTTTCTGCCAACCGGCCAGAATGGAGCTGCGGCTGCCAGACTCCTACCCCGGTGGGGATGGGGTAACTGACTGCCAGAGAATTTGGCTCAATTTTCCTTTAAATCACACCAGTGCTGTTCACAGATGCACAAGACACAAGGACTCTACCTTCCTGGAGCCCCTCTTTTCTCCTTGGCTCCCACGCCCCTGGGGGTTCTAAGTGGGGGTGGGACATTGACCCAGGTTCCGTGGTGGCCACCTCCGCGCTCTGCATGGGCCACTCAGACGTGTGAGGCATCTGCCTGGGGCTGACGGGCAGGAATTCATTGCAACTTCCCTGGCTCTGTCCTTGGCACTTGGAACCATTTCCTGGAATGGAGGGGGAGGAAAATATTTCCCCAAATACCAAGAAGAGTTATTTTGGGTATAAAATGTACAAAATATGAGGAGGATGCTCCTTTAGCCAACATGGAAAAGTTCCCCTCAGCCCAATGTCCACAACTGCTTGGGAAGGGAAAGAACCTGAAAGCATCCACTGTTTGTCTCTTGCTTTGTCTCCCTGCCTAAGTGAGAGAGATGATCAGTGTGGCCTTGTTTCTAAGGGCATTAGAACAGGAGCACTCACGTTGCTAGAAGGCTCCATATTTGGTTCTGCAGACAATCCTAATAGGAAAGAGATTGGGAACACTCCCCGGTTCCAGCTCCATGGCCCAGCTCAGAATCCTACAGAACAAACACAACCCCGGCTGCCAGAGGTCATTCTGCACTGCAAAGGAAGAGAGCTTGTGCTCCTGGAACGGTACCACCGAGTCTCTGCTCTTCGCTCACCTCCCCAAAGATCACCCTTCCAACAGAAATTAATCACCTCTTCCAAGTTGCTATTCTGAAATGACAGCCAGGCTACTTGTCTCACTTGGACCTAATTGTATTTAAGGAGTCACTTTCCCAAAACACCACCATCTTTAAACTATAGAAACAGGAGTGTAAAGGCGAAGGTACCCACAGTGAAATCCAAACCAAGCACAGACTGAAGGAAGGCTATATGTGAGGCTGGTGGGCCAACAGCGCGTATTTAGCAGTCCTGGCTAGAGGTTCGCTAATAACCAGTTCTAAACCCCAACGACACCTCATTGTATGCATTGCAAAGAAGGCAATTTGCATGGCTTTGAGGACAGATCTGGTGAGACCCTGCACAATTTCTCTGGAAGATTTTTGAGTCTTCCTGACACTTGTTTCCCCCACCTCTACTCATCATTGCCTTCCTCCTGGGCATTGGCCTTATACAGCCCCTCCCATTCAGAAGTCAGGAACTCCCTGGAAAATGAAGCCTGAATTCCTACTTGCAGAGCAAGGCAGTGTCTAGGTCTGAGACTGATCACTTGCATCTGCATCCCTCCTACCCCCAAGTTTGTCTCCTCCAGACCGGGGTGGGACACCCTGATCTTTGCGGATGTGCCCAAGGCAATTTCCAGTGCATCTTAGCTCTGCGAATGCCACGAGGTTGGTGGGTCTGACAGTCTCCCAGGGACCTGGCTAGTTCTGCAAGGTCAGAGTCCTGCCTTTTGGGCACCGGCACAGCCCAGCAGCGAATCCAACGCTCCTCCAATCCCAGTAGCCTTCTCTCTGGCTAGAACTCGGTACAAAGCTATCATAGTCCAGAACTAAGCCATCCCTCCTGACTCAGTTTCCCCGGGATCCAGAGTGGGGTGGGGCGCTGTGGCCTGCCAAGAAAGACCAGCAGAGAAGGAGGAAGGAGCGCGCCGGGGCCTTACCTTGCAGTCGCTGGCTCCGCGATTCCTCCGGGGCTCCATGCCTGCCCGCCCCTCTTATAGCGGCCCTTCACAACTTGCGCAACTGCCCTGCAGGCCCCGGGGCACTCCAAACGCCAGCTTCCGCCCCGCCCCTCAGGGTAGCGACGTGCGGGGCGGCTGCGAGCCCCGGGCCCGCAGTGTGCGCCTCGCGGGGCCTCGAGGGAGGGCCTCGGCTCACCAGGAGCCACGCGCGCACCCTCGGGTACCTCCCAAAAATTTGGGGTTGGCTGGCAGGAGCGAGAAGTCCTCGATGTCCCGCCAGAGGCTCTGGCGCGACTATGGCGCAAGGATCGGCCCCTCGGGAAGGTGCGGGGCGCGGCCGGGGCGGGGGTGACTGTGAGGGGCTCCGTGGAGCGGGCTGGGGCATCCGGTGGCGCCCTCGCTGGCCCGGGCGCGGCCTCCGGGCGGGAGCGAACCAGGACTCGGCCCCGACGGCCCTGTAAGCCCGGGAAGCCCAGTGTTAGAGGGAGCGGCCGGCCTGCGCCAGGTGCCCCTACCCAGAATGGGGGGTTGGGGGGTTCTGCAGTCCCACCCCTTCTCTGGCACGCAGAGAATCGAGTTCCAAGCCTCAGGGCGAGTTGTCTCTGGTTGGCACCCAAGGGAGTGCGTGCTCTCTGGAGGACTCCAGGCGGGCACTGCGGCCTTTGGGGACGCTCTGGACTCACTGTGGGTCTCCATCCTCAACCCCGTATTTCCTATGTACAAAGTGGGGGTTGCGGGGGTGGTCCCAGATGTAGCCAGGTTTTCCTTATCATAGCCTGTGAATGGGGTGGCAGGCTTGGTTCACCTGCATCGTTTGCAGTTCCCCATTTTACATGATGGGTTTGTTTTGTTTTGTTTTATCCTTGGGCTTCAGGGATGAGGAAACTAAGCTCCAGGGAGGTTAAATGACTTCCCTTAGAATCTGCAGCTGGTAAGGAATAGCGATGGGCTGGGAACCCAGGCCTATTCTGGTCCCCACTGCGCAGAGCAGCTCCAAAAACAAACCTCTCCATTAAGAACCAACCCAGCCGGGCGTGGTAGCTCACGCAGGTAATCCCAGCACTTTGGGAGGCCGAGGTGGGTGGATCACCTGAGGTCGGGAGTTCCAGACCAGCCTGGCCAACATGGTGAAACCTCATGTCTAGTAAAAATACAAAATTAGCCAGGTGTGGTGGCAAGTGCCTGTAGTCCCAGCTACTTGGGAGGCTGAGGCAGGAGAATGGCTTGAACCTGGGAGGTGGAGGTTGCAGTGAGCCGAGATCAGACCATTGCACTACAGCCTGAGCAACAAGAGTGAAACTCCATCTCAAAAAA
Organism: Macaca mulatta; assembly: GCF_049350105.2. Taxonomy (NCBI): domain Eukaryota; kingdom Metazoa; phylum Chordata; class Mammalia; order Primates; family Cercopithecidae; genus Macaca; species Macaca mulatta. The sequence goes on along the minus strand of NC_133408.1, from coordinate 168,091,848 downwards.
ACAAACAAACAAAAAACAAAACAAAACAAAACAAAAACAAAAACAAAAGAACCAACCCATCATGTAAAGCAGGGAAGTGCAAATGATGTTGGGGAACCAAACCTGCCACTGCCGGGTTTGCTACTGCCCAGAAGCTGAGAATGGTTTTTACATTTGTAAAAGTTTGAAAAAAAAAATATCAAAAGAAGAGGCCGGATGCAGTGGCTCATGCTTGTAATCTCAGTATTCCACGTTGGGCTCCAGATATTGGGGGAACCCACCCCCAATATTTCAATGTAGGTTCTTTCTATTTTCCATAAGTGTTGGCCAGCTGAGAAATAAAGAGAAAGAGTACAAAGAGGAATTTACAGCTGGGCTGCTTGGGGTGACATCAAGTATCACTCCAGGACTGTGATGCCTGTGATGACTGTGATGCCCACCTGAGCCTCAAACCAGCAAGTTTTTTATTAAGGATTTCAAAAGGGGAAGGAGTCTAAGAACAGGGAGTAGATCACATACTTCAAAGGGCAAAAAGGAGAATTACTGATAAGGGTCTATGTTCAGTGTGTATTGTCTTGATAAACATCTTAAACAACAGAAAACAGTGTTGGAGAGCAGAGAACCAGTCTGACCACAAATTTACCAGGGCAGAGTTTTTCCCCACCCTAATAAGCCTGAGGGTACTGCAGGAGACCAGAGCATATCTCAGTCCTTATCTCAACCGCATAAGACAGACATTCCCAGAGCGGCCGTTTATAGCCCTCTCCCCAGGAATCCATTCCTTTCCCGGGGTATTAATATTAATATTCCTTGCTAGGAAAAGAATTTGGTGATATCTCTCCTACTTGCACGTCCACTTATAGGCTCTCTGCAAGAAGAAAAATATGACTCTTTTTGCCTGACCCCGCAGGCAGTCAGACCTTATGGTTGTCTTCTCTGTTCCCTAAAAATTGCTGTTATTCTGTTCTGTTTCAAGGTGCACTGATTTCATATTGTTCAAACACATGTTTTACAATCAATTTATACAGAAAACACAATTATCACAGTGGTCCTGAGGTGATGTACATTCTCAGCTTATGAAGATAACAGGATTAAGAGATTAAAGTAAAGACAGGCATATAAAATTATAAAAGTATTATTTGGGAACTGACAAATGTCCATATTAAAAAGAAATTGTCACAATTCATGTTCCTCTGCCACAGCTCCAGCCAGTCCCTCTGTTTGGGGTCCCTGACTTCCTGCAACATCTCAGCACTTAGGGAGTCTGAGGCGGGAGGATCAGCACAGCCCTGTCTCAAAACAAAACAAAAGAAGAATAGTTCTTATGTGAAAATTACAGGAAATTTACATTTCTGTGTCTATAAAGTTTTGAATTCTGTCAATAAAAATTGTGGAAATTGTTTATTCTTGTTGTATAAGTACCCATGTAATCTCCTCGATTTTGCCTTGGCTTACAAAGCCTAAAATGTTTTCTATCTGGCCCTTTAGAGAAAGTTTGCCAGCCCTTGAACCAGGAAACACACATACATTGCACATTGGTTCCTCCAGGTCTTTTTTCTTTCCAGTCCCTCTGTGGGGATGCCCAACTACGAATCCATCGCTTCTCCCAGAAGAATCTCCCCATTCCACTAGGGTCTCTCCATCATTAGAGAAGCTTGTCCTGGTTACCCTTGCAGCTAATTCCTGTCTCTCAGTCCGGGTTGGGTGACCCATTCCATCTCCTCCATTAGGTTTTAAGAGGACAGGGATTGGGCCATCTACTATTTAAGTCCTGGTACTTTTCCAGTGCCAAGAACACAGGGGTGCCCAGGAAAAATTTGCTGAATTGAACCCCAGGAACAACACACACCGTACAGATGATTTTTGTTATGTGTTATATTCATGTACCACTATACAGGGATTCCTCGAGATGCAAGGCTACTGGGAGAGTAAATGTTTAAAACGGGAAAATACACCTGCAGTGATGATGTGGAGGGAACAGGAAAAGCCAGGCTCACACAGGTCCTGGAGACCCCAGTCACATTGCATTTGAGATTTTCTGATGGAAACATGTTTCCCAAAGAATGTACATTCTTTGAGTCGGTAGGGGTCTATTTGGTCATTGCTATGCTCCTAGCTCATAACCTGGTATCTAGCTCAAAGTTTTTCATTTTTAAAACATATTTTTAAATGAAAATTTTAAACACACAGAAAAGTGTGCAATAACATAATGAACTGCAATATACCCAACACCTAGATTTAGCAGTTATTATTTTCCATATTTGCTTCATTAATTATTTTGGCAAAAATATTTTAAAGCATATTGTACACATCATGACATTTTATCCCTACTTTTGTGCTTCCCAAAAAAATAAGGAAGAATTTCTGTGTAACTGTAGGGCCATTATCACACAAAAATAACTCCCTTACATCATGAAAGCTAGTCTATACCAAATTTCCCCAAATATCTCCCTCTTCCACTATAGACCTCCTTAAACAAAATAATGAAAAATAAATAAACCACAAATTTTAGTGGATGTTTTCATACCTCCATCAGCACATCAATGGCAGTATTTGAGAAGTTTCAAAAGGTGGTCTTTATGGCATCTCTTCCTCCAGTCAAAAAACACACAGTCTTATATGTTTGTGAGCTACATAACACACTATGCCTAAAACTTAGTGACTTAACCCAACACTACTTATTTAGCTCATAATTCTGTGGGTCCAGCACTATGGCCTGACTCATGCCTATGGTGGCTGGCTGGCTATCAGCTAAGATGATGAGGGTAACTGGTCTAGCCTGGGCTTGTTTAATGGTGACAGCTGCTGGATTCCCAAGAGCATCAAAAGATGGCAAGCCAGAATGAGCAAGCACTTTTCAAGTCTCTGCTAACATCCTGTTTCTTGTTGACCAAAGCAAGTCACAAGGTCAAACCCAGAGTAACTGGGAGATTACCCAACCCAGCAATAGAGGGAGGCACCACCAGATTGGGACCTTATTGTAATCAGCCCATCGCGGGAAAGGGTGCCACACTGAACTTATGACAAGCTTAGCCAGCAGCAAGCATCAGCACAGGCAGCTAAGTGGCTACACAGAGAAAAAGGCAACTCAACAAGGGCAAGAAAGGATACAGAGGGGCCAGGTCAGCCGGAACGGAGCTTCGGGGAGTGGGAGATAAAATCCTTGCAAAGAAAGGTAACAAGAGGCTGGGTTTTGAAAGGCCTTTGCAGACAGTGGGAGCCATTAAAGGCACCAGAAGAGATTCACGTGATCGAGTCACCATTTTGGAAGATTCAACTGGCAGAGACATATAGGAAGGATTGCAAGGAATAAAACAAGGATTGCAAGAAATACAGGAAGGATTGCAAGAAATAAAAAGGTGACAAATTATTAAAACTTGCTTATTTGCCCATTTGTTCATGCATTCATTCATTGAACCAAGAGGCATACATTGAGGGCATACTGTGCACTGGGTACTATGCTAGATCCTAGAGATTCCAAAATGAGAAAGGTACAGCCCTGGACCTCAGTGGTGGTTCAGGAGCATGAGTGAGGCATAGTGGGGAGACAGAAAAGACAGATTCAAAAGAAATTTTGAAGAAAAGAACACCAATCCTCTTTGCCCTAGGGAAAAGGCAGTCATATTTCCATACACTTTCCCATCTACAGCTCAATGCTGCTGGCAGAGACATAGAAGGAGTGGGTGGGACTAAGATGCTTCATGTGAACATGGTTGCCGAGGACACCTGGCTGCCGGTATTCAGCAGTTAACTGGGGCTACAGTCCAGGTAAGGGACCAAGGATAGAGACACGATCCAGGCACGCTCTGCAAGGACACAAAAGATGACTTCTTATGAAATCAGGCAGGCTCGGGCCAGTGAAACATTTTGTAATCTGCAAGGTTTTGAGCAGATCAGTACATAGTGAAGGGTGTGGAAAGGACAGAGTAGAGATGGGAATTTGCTGGAGTGAAGATCAGAAAGAGCTCGGTGGAAGCCACATGCAATAGAGGGCACATTGGAGCTTAGCAGCCCATATAAATGTGGTAAAAGAGTCCTGCAAGGGACAGAGCAAGAACAGTGACTTTCCCCTCCCTGTAATTATTTAATTGCCCAAATAATCATGTGCATTGCAGAAAATTAGAAAAGGCAGAGAAGCAAAGCCATGAGAAAAAGTCATCCCTCATCATACCACGCTGAGATAACCCCTGTTAATATGTTTGTGCTGATCTGCCCAGACTTGGTAACAGCCTCTTACATCCTCGGTTGGAAGCCAGCCTGGAAACCCTGAAGAAACAAATGACAGCCAAGAGGTCGATGGCAACCAGCTCCCACTCTGGGCGGCATGCTCTTTCTCTCAGTTGGTTGATCTTTCCCATTGGAGCAGAAGGACTCGAGCCATGATCCTTTGTAGAGCTGGACCCTACCCAGGTACCCAGGGCTGTGCAGGCATTTGGAGAGATGTTCTGGAGAAGCAGCAAGAAGCCTTGAGCCCTGCAGAAAGCTGTGATCTGACACATCCCGAGGCATCCCAAGTCTCCAGCCCTACATTTGTCCCTAAAGAGGTGTTTTGCCAGACTGCTTGCATAAGCACCTGTAGATAAGCCTCTAGCAGCAAGATTATGGCTCAGTAGGATTCACCACTTGCACCTGCAGGTGGAGTACAAAAGAAGGGGGGCTTCGGAGCTGAGAACACAAGCCCCTGGGAAGGCGCTGTGCACTCAGTGCTCTGCTGGGCCCTGGATGGTCCCATGGAAGTGAAAGTCACAGTTCACGCCTGCGAGGAATCCATAGTCTTCCAGCAGAAATTTGGAAACAACTCAGAATCACCATGGAAATGTGACTGTGATAGCAACTGTCTGCCAGGGGGCTGCATGGCATGGTGTCTCCCGGGCTGAGCCTGGGGCCGCACTGCCTGGGTCTGAATGCTGGCTCTGTGTGGGACTTTGGGTGATCGCTTGTGCTCTCTCTGCCTCCGCTGCTTCGTTTGTCACAAAAGCATCACAGTACCCCCTCATAGTGTTGTCGTGAGGATCATTTGGGTTGTTACAAGTAAAGTACTCTGCAAGTGTTCGTTATGAATTAGAGCAGGGGCTTCTGAAGCACACGGCACAGTGGAGTTAGTCCAGAAGGCTGTCTGAAGAAGGCGCCTGCTTTGCATGAGCTATGCAGTCCAGAGGGGAAGGAGTTTGAATGTGCCTGCTCAGCTGGGTGGAACGCAGTGACCAGAAAAATCTATCCATCATGCTTTTATGCAACCATCGGTCCTGAGGCCTGGTTTGTCCCATTATGGCCTGTAATGGAGCTGAGGAGTCAGAGGATCTGTTTGCCCAGGGTCGAGGCAGCTGTATGGCACTTTGCAGAGGAGGGCATGGCTGAGAAGTGTGTCCCAGCAGCCGGGAGCTCAGGGCGACTCTCCTGGCCTAAGCAGTGCAGCTCCCCGGCACCCAGCACCCACGTCCTACCTGCATGTGCCTCAGATGGGAATCCTTGTCCTGTGCCAGGAGATGTCATTTTCAAAAAATAGAGTATTTTTTTATTCTGATTAAACAAATAATGAACATCACAGAAAACATCCAGAGAAGAGAATTAAAATTTCTTATTAATCCACTACCCTGAAATCATAAATATTTTATATTTTTGATATATGACTTTTCTCTCTCCCTTATGTCTCTACATTTGTATATATATTTTTTCTATCAGAAATAGGATCATGTAGTACACACTATTTTGCAAATGCTTTAAGTTTCTTTTCATGTCATTAAATATTCTTTCATGATGTAATTTACAATTCCTGCATTGTGTGAATATGCCATAAATTATTTAGCCAAACTCTATGATTGAAAATTTAGATAATCTTCAATGATTTTTTCCCTTTTATAAATAAGGTTCTCGCACACAATCTTGTAGATAAATCTCTGCAAATACTCATGCTTATTTCCTTAAGATCGTTTCTGAAAGCTGGGTTCACAGGCATGCAAATTTTTACGGCCTTGGATGCCCACTGCAAGGGCTCTCGGATGAGACTCTCAGGGATGGCTTCCTTGCTCGATGACCTGAGAAAGCACAGCCTTGCAGGAAGCTGGGCAGAACTCTTCAAGCACCTTGGCGATTCCTCCAGTGCTGAAGTTAAATAGCTGGGACAAAGAATGTGGGAGGGAGTACAGTCAGCCAATGCAAAGCCAGGAAGCTTAGATGCCTTTTGGAGAGTCAGGGAACCCAAGGATTACTGGTGAAACCCTGTGAATAATTCCACTGAGGTGAATGAGGTGCCTCAAAGAGGGAGACTCCAGAAAGGACAAACTCCTTTCAGCTCAAAAACCTGCTTGTCAGCCAGGCTCGATGACTCACACCTGCAATCCCAGGACTTTGTGAGGCTGAGGTGGGAGGATTGATTGAGCCCAGGAGTTTGAGACCAGCTTGGACAACACAGTGAGACCTGGTCTTTAAAAAAAAAAATAGCTGGGTATGGTGGCATGAGCTTATGGTTCCAGCTACTTGGGAGGCTGAAGTGGGAGGATTGCTTGACCCTGGGACTTTGAGGCTGCAGTGAGCTGTGATCTTGCCATTGCACTCTAGCCTGGGCGACAGAGGGAGACCCTTTCTCAAAACAAACAACACCTTCCTAAAACTTTCAAGGGAGGCCTAGATTTGCCCACACTTTTGGGCTGTGGTCTATCTCTGCCAGTAGGCTGAGCTCCCTGAGGGCAGGAATGTGTCCATTCTTCATCTCTGTACACCACGCAGACAGCATGATGAAAGACAGGGGATGAAAAATACTTGTTGAGCTAACAGGACAACTCCACTCCATCTCACAGCCCCTGCATCTCTTCTTTCTGCATTTTCCGACCAAGGCTCCAGGCATCTTAATGCCTGGCTAAGTGTACATTGGAGCATCCTTTCTGGAGGACACTTAGGCAATGTGCAGCAAAGACCTTAAAACATGCATACCTGTTGACCAGCTATTTCACCTCTCCTAAAAATAATCCAAGATCTCCGGGAACTGCCTCCTGCCTCCTTACATCCTGGGCCTTGGCATCTTTGACATTAGGAGAAGGGCATCACCTGCCCCATTACCCACACTCTGATCCTCCTCGACGCACAGTTAAAATACTCCCTCCTCTAGCAAGCCTGCCCCGACTCCCAGCCAGACCTCTTCTCTACTGTGTGTTAGAGTTGGTTACATGCATGACCTGTCTGAACTTCCAAACCTCAATCTACTTGAGGGCAGGCAGGCAGAATCCATGTCTGTTTTATCTTTATCCCTTTCTGCACCTTGCTGAGTGCAGAACCAATAGCAGTTCAGAAAGTTTAATGAAAGGGCACACTTGGAGAAAGCCTCTCAGTCACACCCTGAAGGGCTGTGAAACTGCATCTTCTGCCTGCTGACGATGACATTAGGAATGAGCTATAGAAATGCACAGTCTTCATAGCAGCAACAGGATTTTCAACCCCACTTTTCAGAATCACAGTCTAAAATTTAGTGGAGCAAATGGAGGCTGGAAGGGGGAGGGGTGTTAGCCAAACACACACAGATGCTCTGGAATCCACATGATCTGACAGTAAGTTCCAGGCTCAGTACCTGAGCTAACTTGCCTATTTATTTTGTAATATAAATGTTATTATTTCTTTAAAAAAATGCATTATTTGCAATAAGATGTAGCATGCAGAACTTTGGTTTTTGGGGTTTATTTATTTATTTATTTTTTGAGGTAGAGTTTCGCTCTTGTCACCCAGGCTGGAGTGCAATGGCACGATATTGGTTCACTGCAACCTCCACCTCCTGGGTTCAAGCGATTCTGTTCCCTCAGCCTCCCGGGTAGCTGGAATTACAGGCATCCGCCACCACGCCTGGCTAATTTTTGTATTTTTAGTAGAGACAAGGTTTCACCATGCTGGCCAGGCTGGTCTCGAACTCCCAACCTCAGGTGATCCACCCACCTTGGCCTCCCAAAATGTTGGGATTACAGGCATGAGCCATCACGCCCAGCCAGTTTTTCTCTTAGAAGAGGTCTGTCTCTGTCGCCCAGGCTGGAGTGCAGTGGCAAGATCACAGCTCACTGCCTCTTCGACTTCCCAGGCTCTGTCCCTCTTCCCACCTCAGCCTCCCAAATAGCTGGGACCATATGTGTATGTCACCACGCTTAGCTATTTATTTATTTATTTGTTTATTTATTTATTTGTTTATTTATTTTTGATAGAGACGGGGGGATCTCCCTATGTTTCCCAGCTAGTCTTGAACTCCTGGGCTCAAGCAATGCTCTCACCCTGGCCTCTTAAAGTGCTGAGATTATAGGCACAAACCTCCATGCCTAGCCAAAGGCTGTAAATATATGCAGAGTTCCTGTGAAACTCCCCTGAGTTTCAGGGAGGATTTAATTAAGTACAATTTGATTCAAAAGAGCCAGCCTCCTGAAACAGGATTTTATGAGAGATGGAAAGGAGCCATTGTCCTGACACTTGTCAAAAACTGGGAGGACAGGCGGGCCCTGGCATCTTCTTTTTCACATCACCCAAAACAGCACCTTTCTATTGATAAGAACTGAATTTTTATTGGTAATGTAGTTAATTATTGACGGTAAAGGTCCATTTTCTGATAAGGAAAACTACTGAGAGAGCTAATGGAGGCCATTCTGGTGGAGGACGCCAGCTGCAGTCAACCCTGCATGGTGGGTTGCAGCACTCCAATGTTGGAAATGAGAAAATTGAGGCTCAGAGAGGTGAATCAACCTGCTTACAGTCACCCAGCAGAGCCCAGACTCTAGGCTTAGTCAGTCTTACTGAGAAGTCAGGGTTCTTTCCCCTGTCCCAGTGAGTCTCACTCTGGCTACCCATTAGAGGCTCCTGGTGCCCAGGTCTC